>NC_083703.1:46950303-47253333 GCF_033118175.1 Dama dama
TGCCTGTGAACATAAGTTGTATATGACTCCAGAGCAGAAAACGAACCCAGCCCTGGAGGAGGGTAGATGTTTAATTCAGTTTCTGTGTCTTGTTTGCTGAGAAGCTGGTCAGGAGGGAGTTAGCTTTTCTGCCCTCCTCTTTTCTTTTCTTCCCTTACATTTAGTGCCTGGTATGCCTGTCCTCTGGTTCTGAGATGGCCAGGATGGTTGTTGCTGACTCAGGATGTGGAGGTGGGAAAAGCCCTCCACACCTGGTCTGTTACTAGCTGATTCAACGGAAATAAGCCAGGGATCCTTTCTTTTCCTGGTTCTGGAACCTATGGAACTTGGAGACTGTATTTTGATACACTCATACTAGGCACACTGGAATTTAAACAACAGCATTAAGTATTGAAAACATTACGTGGATGAAACTTTGTTCTCACTTTCTAGTAAGTGTTGTGGGTACTTTGTTTTCTCCCTTGTAAATCATCCTTGGGGCATCAAGTCCTGCTCTGATAGACAGGCATGGTCTTGCTGGAAGAGAGCAAAAGGTTTGCACAGAGCTGAGGACTGCAAGCAGATCTCCCAGATCTTTGCGGTGTGCTCCTGTCTTTTACACTACACTAAAACTGTAAAGTTGTAGAGGAGGAATGGTCACTGCTGTTAAATGTTTGAGGCCTCACCCCAGGTTGAAGGTGTGAGGAATGGTTTGCATGTTTTCTTGTTCGGTCTGGCATAACTAGGTTACATTCTGAGTCCTTGGATTCTTAGATCTGTGTGGCTCAAGTTTTGGTTCAGATGCCAATGTCTCTGACACGTGTTAAAGTGGTCAAAGCATTTCAACAAGTAATTCTTTGCCTGTGGAGACATCCGTTTATGCCAGACAGGAGATAAAGAACATTGTTCTATAGCTTTATTACTTCCAGGAGATGGTAACCCTCCCTTTTATTTTTGTGCTTTTTAACTAGGCTGTAGTGCAGCAAGACACTAGCAGGAAGACTTTTCAGTTTAAAAAGTTCCCTTTTATATCTCTTTCAAGTCAGGGCAAAACAGATCCTTATTCCTTTTTAGTTCATTCTATTTGGAATTAGTTCAGTTCAGTCGCTCAGTCTTGTCCAACTCTTTGCGACCCCATGGACTGTAGCACGCCAGGCCTCCCTGTCCATCACCAACTCCCAGAGTTTACTCAGACTCATGTTCATTGAGTCCATGATGTCATCCAATCATCTCATCCTCTGTCGTCCCCTTCTCCTCCCATCTTCAGTCTTTCCCAGCATCAGGGTCTTTTCCAATGAGACAGTTCTTCCCATCAGGTGGCCAGAGTATTGGAGTTTCAACTTCAGCATCAGTCCTTCCAATGAATATTCAGGACTGATTCCTTTAGGATGGACTGATTGGATCTCCTTGCAGTCCAAGGGACTCTGAAGAGTATTCTCCCAACAACACAGTTCAAAAGCATCAATTCTTCAGTGCCCAGCTTTCTTTGGAGTCCCAACTCTCACATCCATACATGACTACTGGAAAAACCATATGTTTGACTAGATGGACCTTTGTTGGCAAAGTAATGTCTCTGCTTTTTAATATGCTGTCTAGGTTGGTCATAACATTTCTTCCAAGGAGCAAGCGTCTTTTAATGTCATGGCTGCAGTCACCATCTGCAGTGATTTTGGAGCCCAAGAAAATAAAGTCTCTCACTGTTTCCCCTGTTTCCCCATCTATTTGCCATGAAGTGATGGGACCAGATGCCATGATGTTAGTTTTCTGAATGTTGAGTTTTAAGCCAGCTTTTTCACTCTCCTTTTTCATTTTCATCAAGAGGCTCTAGTTCTTCACTTTCTGCCATAAATGTGGTATCATATGCATATCTGAGGTTATTGATATTTCTCATGGCAATCTTGATTCCAGCTTGTGCTTCATCCAGTCCAGCATTTCTCATGATACTCTCTGCATATAAGTTAAATAAGCAGGGTGACAATATACAGCCTTGATATACTCCTTTCTCAATTTGGACCCAACCTGTTGTTCCATGTCAGGTTCTAACTGTTGCTTCTTGACCTGCATACATATTTCTCAGAAGGCAGGTCAAGTGGTCTGGTATTCCCATCTCTTTCAGAATTTTCCACAGTTTGTTGTGATCCACACAGTCAAAGGCTTTGACCTAGTCAGTGAAGCAGAAGTAGATGTTTTTCTACTTGCTTTTTTGGTGATCCAACGGATGTTGGCAATTTGATCTCTGGGTCTTCTGCCTTTTCTAAATCCTGCTTGTACATCTGGAAGTTCACAGTTCACGTACTGTTGGAGCCTGGCTTGGAGAATTTTGAGCATTACTTTGCTGGTATATGAGATGAGTGCAGTTGTGTGGTAGTTTGAGCATTCTTTGGCATTGCCTTTCTTTGGGATTGGAATGAAAACTGACCTTTTCCAGTCCTGTGGCCACTGCTGAGTTTTCCAAATTTTGGGCATATTGAGTGTAGCACTTTAACAGCGTCATCTTTTAGGATTTAAAATAGCTCAACTGGAATTCCATCACCTCCACTAGCTTTGTTCATAGTGGTGCTTCTTAAGGCCCACTTGACTTCAAATTCCAGGATGTCTGGCTCTAGTTGAGTGATCACACCGTCGTGATTATCTGGGTTGTGAAGATCCCTTTTGTATAGTTCGTCTATGTGTTCTGTCACCTGTTCTTAATATCTTCTGCTTCTGTTGTCCATACCATTTTTGTCCTTTATTGTGCCCATCTTTGCATGAAATGTTTCCTTGGTATCTCTAATTTTCTTGAAGAGATCTCTAGTCTTTCCCATTCTATTGTTTTCCTCTATTTCTTTGCACTGATCACTGAGGAAGGCTTTCTTATCTCTCCTTGCTCTTCTTTGGAATTCTGCATTCAAATGGGTATATCTTTCCTTTTCTTCTTTGCCTTTTGCTTCTCTTCTTTTCACAGCTATTTTAAGGCTTCCTCAGACAGCCATTTTGCCTTTTTGCTTTTCTTTTTCTTGGGGATGGTCTTGATCCCTGTCTCCTGTACAATGTCATGAACCTCTGTCCATAGTTCTTTAGGCACTCTGTATCAGATCTAGTCCCTTGAATCTATTTGTCACTTCCACTGTATAATCGTAAGGGATTTGATTTGGGTCATACCTGAATGGTCAAGTGGTTTTCCCCACTTTGTTCCATTTAAGTCTGAATTTGGCAATGAGGAGTTCATGATCTGAGCCACAGTCAGCTCCTGGTCTTGTTTTTGCTGAATTGGTTAGGGTCTCTTAAATGTCATTTGCCCCTTCCTAAATTGGGCAGAACCAAAAGTCACTTGATATAAAAATAAGACTTTTAACAGTAAGACTATTTTTTTTTCCCACCCTGTAATGAAACAGAATGAAAAGGAAGGACAGAGGATCCTTTAAGATCTAATCTGTTGCTCAGAATTGGTGGGGATGATACTGGTGTGTAGGGTCCAGAGACCTATTCTGAGCAAAATGTGGAGGAAGCTCAGGCAAGAGTTTTTTCTCCTGAATCTCAGTTTACTTATATGTTAATGGAGTTGATGTGAGGGTTAAATGAGATAAAGCAGGTAAAGTTCTAGCCCAGTTTAATCACATAGTAAACATTCAAAATTTCAGTTACCATCACACCCTCAGTTACCACCACCACCCTCGTCATTATCCTAGTAAGTGCAGCATTTTGTAACTTCAGATCAGAAAAATCACATTTCCCAAATGCAAAATATTTTTTTAAGGACTCTGATATTTACCTGTATGGAAACAAAAATTAGAAGTGCAAGAAATAACATTTTTCTAAATTCTTATGCATTGATTTGAAATAGCCATTATAGATATTTTGAGTTTTAGGAGGACTTGAGGGCCCGGGGGACTCTCATCTGTCTTCAGATCAGTGTGTTAACAGGAAGCATTTCTGTATTTTCTCTTTTATTAGAAGAAGATGGTTGATGAATCTAGCAAGTTGTTTTTATTCTCAGGGAAAAAGTAACACACAGGGTTTGTTTTTCTCAGATGGTTTGTGTGTCTTGTTTTCCTCAGATGGTTTGTGCATGTGTGTGCTTTTTCAACCTAAAATGTGACTCATTATAACAGGCATGTTTTTGAAAAATGACTTTCTTGTTTGTTAGTTTAAATTACAGATTAGAACTTGCAGTTTAAGTTTTGTCCAGACATTCTTTGATTGTATTGGAGCCTATATGACTGGTGGTTATTTCTCTATTAAGCAAATGGCATGTTCCCAGAGAGTGGGTTTTAGGATTATGAAGGAGAATCTAGGGTGGTGCCTGTTGCTGAAGCACATGTGTCACTGTGTTGCTGGTGCAGGCAGCAGCCTGGGCTGATTTCAGTGTGATGTCCGTAGAGACCAGAGAGATGGAGAAGGAAAGGATGCTAACCAGTGCTTGTCCTGTGGTAGCAGGTGGGCAGGAGCACGCCCCCAACCTCCATCTCTATGCAACTGCTGACTCTGCTGGACGGTGGGCCTTGGGAGGTGGGGCAGTTAAGCGCTGAGGAGGAGAAGGAAGTGACACTTTGTCTAAATTTCTGGAGGAACTGGCTGGTTAATTCATGTGGGTCAGTCCAGGGAGCCCTGAATGTGGGAGTGATCAGTCCCTCTGTGCTGGTCTGCAATGACCCCTAGTTCTTGAATCAGATCCCGTTGTTCTCCACTAGAAAATGGATGAAAGTAGTCTTATAGAAACACATGTACCACCATTTGGTCGCAGTGTCTCGTTCCTGATGGCCTGGTGTGCGTTTACTGACTACCATTGGGAAGAGACTGTGACAGTAGCTCTTCCTTGCAGAGTGAACTCAGTTCGTGCAGGTTCACAGTAGGTGGATTTGTGAGTATGCTGCTGCTTAGGATGCTTGCTGTGGCACAGCGTCAGTAGGATGGTGCATGCTTTCACCGCATGGCTAGCACTGGCTCATGTAGAAAGCCAGGCTGCCCCAGCTCTTGGAGTCCCTTCATCTTAATGTATCTGCTAGCATCTAGTTTGATCAGCTTTGCTTATTCTGTCTTGTTTCCTTGTGCCTTTTCATGGAATACTAGGGTGAATTCCACTTCACATTCTTTGTGGATCTGGAAGCTGTTTATTACACAGTGAAAAATAAACTTAGGTGAAATACTTCTTTATAAAATCCTCTGTGTGTACAGGGTTCCTGCCCTCACCACAGGCTTATTTCCACAATGATATTTCTCGTTCAAGTTGAGTCTCTACCAACCAAAAAAAAAAAAACCAAAAAACAAAAAAAAACCTGCAAAAGAGCAGTTGGCATAACTATTATTATTATTTTTTAAACTAGAGTAAATATAATGAAGGAACTATATCCTTTTGGACTCCTTTGTGAGATCTGATTTGAGCTACATCAATCTTTTTTTTAATGCTGTTTACCATAGCATGCTGCTGCTACTGCTAAGTTGCTTCAGTTGTGTCCAACTCTTTTGACCCCATAGATGACAGCCCATTAGGCTCCCCCATCCCTGGGATTCTCCAAGCAAGAACACTGGAGTGGGTTGCCATTTCCTTCTCCAATGCGTGAAAGTGAAAAGTGAAAGTGAAGTCTCTCAGTCGTGTCCGACTCCCAGCGACCCAATGGATGGCAGCCTACCAGGCTCCTCCATTCACGGGATTTTCCAGGCAAGAGTACCGGAGTGGGGTGCCATTGCCTTCTCCTTCCATAGCATACCTTGTGTTTTATCTGAAGTGGTACAAAGCTAGCGGGACAAATTTATTTAAACTCCTAGGAAGTGTTTAAATAAAGTAGTTACTTGTTACCATTTTATTATCACATCAACATATTGCCTCATCAGGTTTATCCATATAAATTATTCCCTCCACTTTTCTGAGTACTAGCATAATCATTCGAGAGTTTAGAAGAAAAGTCTCCAGAAATATGATGTTTGTCTTATCTTTTTCTTTTTTAAATAATTTAAGTAAACTGTAACCGACAGAGGAAGATTCTTCTGTTTGGTTGTATCCTTCCTTTTGAATATTTGCATTGTTTTGTCCATGATCTTCTCCTACTGTTGTCTCCTTGTTGGCAATGTCCAGTCTCCCCCAGATTGGTCACTTGGATAGGTTCTCCTGAGATGGCTCCTCAGTGCCCAACAGCAGTGCACATCCAGTGGTCTGGCCAATGGATGCTGAACTCCAGGTGATCTTGCCTTCCCAGCTCCTTTATTGTCCCTCCTCCCATTTTCCATGTTTGGGACACCTCCAAGAGGCAGAGTGCAGGACAAAACCTTCCTCCTGGCTTCCTACTGGTGCACCTCCAAGCATGGTGGATGGACTAGGCGAGTCTGGCTCTTGTCATCAACTTATAAGGAGGGGCAGCCACCTCCAACTGAAGTCCTTTCATTCCTATGAAGTTTCTTTTCTTGGTTTTGTTTTGTTGATTACATAGTTCTTTGTTTGAGAGTCATAGACATGGTTTCTTGGCTCTGTCTTCTCCCCACCATGAAAGTATGTCCATGGACTTTTCCTCCACTTCTCTGCTGTCTACAAAAGAAAAGCTCCAGTACTACTTAATACTGCAGTGAGTGTTTTGCTTATATTAACAGCATTTAATCAAATGTGTGTTTTTCCTGTATTGCAGATGATTTCTTTCATTAAAAATGAGAATATAATTACTGGTCTAGAAAGTGCATGTTTTCAGGGCTCTTAGTACGGATATTGAATGCCTCCCCAGAGGACATGGTGCGTGTTTATCCTTACTGCCTCATCTTCCTTCCATGTGGCTCCTATGTCAGGGGTGAAGCTGGGTGTGTAATACAGCCTCTAAAAAAGTCTGAAAGGTTCTGGAGGAAGTGTGTTCTGCACATACCTGGCTTTTCAGAAGCAAATAAGTAGTGGGTTTGTGATACACTTTTTCTATAACCATTTTAAAAAATTTTCTAAAAACCATTTTTAGAATAATTATATAGATAATTTACAATGTTGTGTTAGTTTTGGGTTACTTAATCTCATGTGGTTAGCTGTTGCTTAGTCTAATACTGGGGAGAGTAGTTTCCTGACTACACTGGTGTGTGAGATAACTCTCCAGATGTTTACCTGTGTAGCCTGAGGGAGCCTTTTTTCCTCTGAATTCACACATTTAACCCTCACCTATAGATCTTTTGGAGTTTTATGAAAGAAAAAGTATATCTGTACCTATTGGATGAGTAGATGTTATACTAAAAAGAATGCTCATTTCCGATTTGTCTTGGGGATTATTGGGGAGTTTTGTCGATAGTAAGCTGTGAATCACCCTATTGTAAAGTTTAATTTAGAAAGTGTTTACTGTGTTGAAGTGTGATACTGTATACATTTAAACTCATTCTTCATGACTGTAATACTAGAGAAAGTGGCAAATAATGGAAAAATAGATTTCCTCTCATTGAATTCTCAGAAGCTGGCTGTGCTCACTTTGGGCAGAAGAGTGTGGAAGCAATACTAAAAAGTATTCCCGTTAAGACATGCTGAACTGTCATGAAAATGATCCCACCTTCTTGTCAGATCTTTTGAATGTCAAAGAAAAAGGTCATTGTTCTTGCCAGTGTGAGCTAGTGTGGTATGGGCTGTTACAGTCATCACTGGAACATGTGCCTTCCAAAAAAGAACAGATCCCAGACAGTGTAAAAACAGTGCAGATCCACTGCTCTGAATGGCCGTTCCTGAGTGGCCATGCCATGTAGAGCCCTGAGCTGGCTGGAATGGGAACCTTTGCCCTGGTGGAGATAGGGAATTTTAGTGGAAGATAGGATGCATAGTTAGCTGTGGTGAGGCAGGGTGTGATATGCTGTGAAGTGAATTATGACATTGCTGATATGCTGTGAACGTGAAATCAGATATACATCCCATAATGCTTGTAGCTCCTCTGTAACTATAGATCCAAAGCAAGTTGCAAGTTAATGATAAAATGATGAGTTGTGGAAAAAACGACCTGCCTATACCTTGAATGTGGTGGGAAATATCCTCCTTCCCATGTTCTTCTCTCCTCACCAGCTTTGGCAGGTGGAGCTGCTTGTGCAGTTGTGCACTCCTGATGTGGATGTTGCAGGGCAGGAGATGGTTATGAGGCAGTCATCCAGGTGGGCTGGAACATAGTTATATTAATGTTAGAAATAATCACTGCAATGAAAACACAGAATGAAAAAAATTCCTTAGTGAACCTGATGGACCCTGAAAATAAGTTGGCTAACTTGGACTAAGAAGCCCTATCCCAGGACAGAAGATGAAAGAGAATGGGGAGGGACAGGGGAGCAGAGAGAGGAGGAGGGGGGAGAACAACAGGGAGAGGAGGAAGGAGACTGAAAAGTTACTTCTCTTGAGCAGCGATAAGCGCTGATTGCAGCAGGTCTGGAAGGAGTCCCCTTCCAGCAGAGGCCAGTGTGACACAACAGGCTGCTAGGGGAGGTAAAGGGAGACATGCGTTGTCATCTCTCCTGTGCAGTTGGTGGCTGATATGGATCTTCAACGTGTGTGAATCTTCACCAAAGAGATTGTTGTCACAGTTGTTGTTCATAACATCCAACCAGAAAGAAAAACACTCCTCCTTGTGGATTCTTTTTAGTTTATGATACTTATCATGGTTCACATGAGTGTTTTCTCCCTGGGAATCTTCTGTTCTGTTCAGTGGCTCAGTCATGTCCGACTCTTTGCAACCCCGTGGACTGCAGCACACTAGGCTTCCCTGTCCTTCACTATCTCCTGGAGTTTGGTCAAACTCATCTCCACTGAGTCAGTGATGTCATCCAACCATCTCATCCTCTGTCGCCCCCTTCTCCTCCTGCCCTCAATCTTCCCCAGCATCGAGGTCTTTTCCAATGACCTGGGAATCTTATGGACTAATAATGTCTCTTAATCTTCAGAGCGATTGGGCAGCTTTGGATTCATGAGTTGGTGGAGAAAATCTTGTCTATGTTTCATTTGCTAGTGCAGGTACATGTGGCCAAACAAAATGATGTATGATACTGTTGCTGTACAGGAGTTTTGATAAAAGTTTTATGCTGGAAAACAATAGCCTCTTATTAAGTAAAGCTAAATAAGGAATAAGTACATTTTTATTATAATGCAGTAAATGTAATTTTGAATGACTAATGAAATGCAATTTTTTTCTTTTACTGAAGCCCTTGTGATCTTCTTTTCTTTGAATGGAAATATCTTGCTGATAGTAATTCAACAATTAATTGCTTAGCCTGTGCAAGGCAGTGTTCTGGGTGGAATATGAATTTATGGAGGCAGGACCCACTCTCAGTGGATTGTAGTCAGATGGATGGTGCCTCACAGGAAAATCTGAGAATCCATGTAATGAAGGAAGAAGAAAAGTGCAGATTCAAGCTGAATATAGTTAGAGGGGAGAAGTGTCACTTCTAGGTTTCAGAGAACCTCCTGAAGGAAGTGATGCTTGATCCTGTGTTGAAGGATGGTGAAATCTGAATGTGTGGGCTGCTGGAAGAGGATTACGGGAAACAGGAGATGCAGGTTGTGTTTTGGGAAAGGTGGCGATTCAGCTGGGCTGGAAGATGGGCTCATACCAGACAGCAGTGGATGTAAAGACTGGGAGTAGTTCAGGGCAGAGGTTACTGCCCAACCTTGGAATGAGAAGGGCATTTGCTGGCCTTACCCCACGTATTATTTTAGACTGTGTACTTAGCTTGTTTAAACCCCAGTCTACTTATCTATAAAACAGGCAATATTAAACATACCTTAGGAGTTTGTGAAGTTTAAGTAGGTGGATGAATGTGGGTTTTTTTCCTCTTTCCTGGCACATAAAGTCAGTAAATGGCAGCAACTGTGCATGACATCAGTAGGCTGGATGATGGGGGAGCTGTGCAGAACCAGAGGATGCAGCATGGACTTATCCGGGGCCCTGGTCTACTCATTGGAAGTAAAGCCTGACAGTGGCGTCTGTTACACTCTGGTCTGTGGTGGGCACGGTCAGTGGCACTAAGAGGCTATTGAAATAATCCAGGGATGAGCTGATCAGATCTGAAAACCTGGGTTAAGGTAGAAGAAACACAGAGGTCTGATGCCAGAAACAGTGGGGCCTTTGGCTGCCACCATTTACTGACTTGTAGATAAATGAAGATGAAGAAGTAGAGAACAAAGCCCAGCTTGCTCTAAAATGTCCAGCAGTCTAGAAGGATGGAACTATGGTAAATTTGTTAAATAAGGGGACTTTGTCTGCTTCTAGGTGTTCTGTCTCCTCCCCAGTCCTGACTTAGAGAACAGGCCACTGGGCTCGTCTCGTGCAGGTTCTGGAGGACTCCTTAGAGGAGGCCCTGAGGGTATCCGAGATGTTGTTTTCACACTGGTCTCTTAGAGCATCCAGTTTACAAGTCTCTTCACTTCATTGTGCAATGATCTCCAAGTAAAGTTGAGCAGTGATTATAAAGTGCTCACATTGTTATGATTAGCTGATTGATCAATTGCTCAGAGAGATCAGACTCTGCTTGGGCTGGTGGTGTTCTACATTTGACTTTATTTTGGAGTTTATTTTTTGGAGTTTATTTGGAGTTTATATTCACACAGGAACACAGGTAGATATTCTGCCATCGTAGATCATTGTTTCTCTAGTCATTTTATTGTTTTAGTTGCCAAGTCGTTTCCAACTCTTTTGCCACCCCAGGGACTGTAGCCCGCCAGGCTTCTCTGTCCATAAGATTTCTCAAACAAGGATACTGGAGTGAGTTGCCATTCCCTTCTCCAGGGGACCTTCCCAACCCAAGGATCAAACCTGCGTCTCCTGCATTGGCAGGCAGATTCTTTATCACTAAGCCACTTGGTTGTACTACTACTTAGCAAAATTGCATCCCTTGTTTCAGCTTTTACAAAAAAACAGATCTGTTTCAAGCACACAATGTCCACTACAGCCCTGTATGTCTCACACTTAGTTTTAAAGAATTGGTGACATTGGTTTTTTTGGTGGTTTAGTCACTAAGTCGTGTCTGACTCTTTGCAACCCCATGGACTATAGCCTGCCAGGCTCCTCTGTCCATGGGATTTTCCAGGCAAGAATATTGGAGTGGGTTGCCATTTCCTTCTTTGTGTTGTTGTTGGAGTAATAATATTCTGTAACTTATTGAGTACTTCCTCAAAAAGGCCTTGTCTCCAGGCTGTCAGGCTGGGGATGGGTGATATTCATTTACAAAAAACTTTCTGGCTGGAGCTAGGCCGGCCAACCTTCTGCTTCATCTTTGCTAGTCACTTGGGTTTCTGTTGCATATTCTTCTTTGTTTTTTAAACCTTTAACAAATGTAGCCATCAGTTTTAGCTCACTGGTCTCTCTCTGGGGCCATTGTCTGCAGACTCCTGAGTGAATTTTACTGAAACGTTTGATCTTTAATTTCATCACGAGCAGGAGTCCCATTTAATTACTTCATCACTTCTGCTAAGAATGCTCAACTTGATTTTGAAACTTACTTCACAGTTTTTTTGTTTGTTTGTTGTTAAAGATAGCTCCTTTTTCTGCAAGGCTAGTATCTCTTGTAAGTGGATGCTGTAGCTGCACCGTTGCAGGTCCAAGAAAACGCCGAATGTACTTGGGTGAAGCCACAGCCAGTGTCTAGATCAGAAAGGAGCTTTATTTGTTCCTAAACACGTGTCATGAGACATAATTTCTAATGTAATCCTATGTAATTGGTCCATCTTTTGCTCTTATTTGAATCTGTGAGGTATATAGAAAAATCACTTTTCCTCCTAATTTAGGGCTTCAGCTCTGGATTTCACAAGTGGGTTATTATTCTTACTCTTCTTTAGGGATCTAGGGAGAAAAAGCAAAGCTAAAAAACAAACCAATTTCAACATGTCCTATGTTTTCCTTCCTCTCCCTGCCTTCCGTCTTCTTCGCATGTGCGAAGGTTCCTGACACTGGGCTTTGTTGACTGTTCCACTCCCAGTGGCCCTCCCCCCAGGGTAGCAGGAGTGCCATTTTGCCTGTGACACACATGCTTCCTCCTCCCTCACCTCAGGTGGCTCTGGTGTGTGACCATTCACACGAGCATTCCATTTGTTTACAGGGTGCTGTCACCACTGTGTCGTCCTCCATGAACTTGGTGACTGATTGCCACGGACACCCTTCAGTGCTCTGAGCCTTGATCAGAAACTCTTCTCTCTGAATCATGCTGATGCTCAACGGGTAGCCAAGCTGAAAATAATTTTCCCGGAAACATTCAGATGATACGGGAATCACATTTGACAAAGAGAAACCGGTTAATGTCTACTGTCTGTCCACTTTGGTGAGCGTTGTTGGGAGGATCACAGTTGTCAGGGGGCTGGTTAAAACTCAGGTTACTGTTGTTGGGCCAGTGTTTGAGTTTCTGATTTGGTGGGTCTGGGATAGCCCATTGTGTGCATTTCTACTAAGGTCCCAGGCCATGTTGAGAATCACAGATTCAGATTCTGTGCAGACTAATATATGTTTGATTAATTCCATTTACCTAAGATTACTTTGCCCAAACAGGGACGTTGTCAAAAGAGATTTATATATGGAAGCTAGAGAGATGGTACTGATGAACTGTTTGCAGGACAGCAATGGTGATGCAGACAGAGAGAACAGACTTACACAGTGGGGGAAGGAGAAGGTGGGACAAATTGAGAGAGTAGCATGGAAACCTTTATATTACCATATGTAAAATAAATAGGTAATGGGAATTTGCTATATGACAAGGGAGTTCAACCCAGTGCTCTGTGGCCACTTAGAAGGATGGAATGGGGTGAGAGATGGGAGGGAGATTCATGAGGGAGGGGACATATGTATACCTGTGCCTGATTCATGTTGATGTGTGGCGGACAACAACACAGTATTGTAAAGCAGTTGTCCTCCAATTAAAGACAAAAAGAGATTTAAAACCACTGGAACAAGCAAGTTCTAGGCTTGCTTGGCGGTCATTTCATGGTTTATGAAATAGGATTTCTCTAACCTGAGTCTTGATTCAGAGACGGAGCATTGATGGAGTTAGGGGTGCAGAGATGGAGCCGTGTTCTCATTGAGGATTTGGGTGGCACTAGCTGTTGGATCATGGGCATTCCTTCAGATGAAGAATTAAAACTTACAGGCCACTGCTGTGCTCCTGTTTGAGCCACTCTTAAGGAGTTAGCTTTGCAGTGTTGACTTAAATACTCACAACCCAAAAGCTGAGAGCTGTGTTTTATTGGGTGGGACTTTTTATGGCTTCATACTGGGAGACAGCATCTCAAGTAATCCTGAGAGAAATGCTCAAAGGAGGCTAGGGTAGGAGCCAGATTACATGAAGTTCTGCAATGAAGTGTAGGTTGTGTGAACATCAAAAGATTATCGTTAAAGAAAACCAGATTTACCAAGTTAAGGAATTTAGTGCTTTTCTGTGTATGGGAAGATGCAAGAGTCTGGGCTCACTGAAATCATTCCTTTCATATGCATCTCAGCTATCCTGGTCCAGGGTCCCATATGTTTTCTTGTCCTGAACTCCCTTGGGGCTCACCTTCTGGAGTAGCTGCAGTCTGATGGCTGGTATTCTTTTCCTTCCTGAGTGCCCGTAGGGCTCACCAGCTCACATTGGGGGGTGGCATCACTGATGACTGTGACATCCTTGTTTATTGATACGGCAGGCAATAGTTCATTTCTCAGTGATAAGATCCTCACATTCTCTGCCTTCTGCTGGCCGGGGAGCCCTCATGTGGATGCCTGCAGCTGGACATGGGCTGGGGAAGCAGCTGCTGTCCTACCCCTCCATACTGATTTTCCTCCTGCTTTCCATGGCAGCTTCAAAGTCCAGGTGAACTCTGAAAGCAGCAAGAGTGTTAGGATCCTGTTTTGTCAGAATACTATTTCAGAGAAGAGAAAGGAAACCACAGAAGTGAAAGGTTTGGTTGTGTCTCCTCTTTGCTAATTGTGGTTGCATATAATGAGCAGATAATAATGTGCCTTCTGAAGAAAAATGCACATATTTGCACTGTAAATACATTAAATGGAAAAATCTAAGATTTCTGACAGTAGGCTTTTAATAAATGGTAGTCATTATAGTTTTAAGGTTGGCAAATACTATGATAAAGCTCTTTAGATTAAGCAGAAATGTAAGCTTCTGCATTTTGTTGGACTGAGTTTTAATATAAAGACACCCTGAAAGGAAGTATTGATTTTTAAAAGTTTTTAATCCGTGAGAATGTGGTCCAGTTGTGAAACAGATATTATCTCTGCTCCTTTGCTCCATAATGAAGTTCCAGTGGCATTAGAATGTAGGTCTTCATGGATAGTAGTAAGAGCACTCCCACACCAGAAAGTGCAGGATCATGTGTTTAAAATGATCCTGACTTTAATAAATTTCAGTTCAGTTCAGTCACTCAGTCATGTCTGACTCTTTGTGACCCCATGGACTACAGCACTCCAGGCTTCCCTGTCCATCACCAACTCCCAGAGCTTGCTCACACTCGGGTCCATCAAGTCAGTGATGCCATCCAAACATCTTATCCTCTATCATCCCCTTCTCCTGCTGCCTTCAATCTTTCCCAGCATCAGGATCTTTTCTGATGAATCAGTTCTTCACATCAGGTGGCCAAAGTATTGGAGTTTCAGCTTCGGCATTGGTCCTTCCAATGACTATTCAGGACAGATTTCTTTTAGGATGGACTGGTTAGATCTCTGTGCAATCCAAGGGACTCTCAAGAGTCTTCTCCAACACCACAGTTCAAAAGCATCAATTCTTCGGTGCTCAGCTTTCTTTATGGTCCAACTTTCACATCCCTACATGACTACTGGAACATAGCTTTGACTAGACAGACCTTTGTCAGCAAAGTAATGTCTCTGCTTTTTAATAATGCTATCTAGGTTGGTCATAGCTTTTCTTCCAAGGAGCAAGCATCTTTTAATTTCATGACTGCAGTCACCATTTGAAGTGATTATGGAGCCCAAGAAAAGAAAATCTATCACTGTTTCCATTGTTTCCCCATCTATTTGCCATGAAGTGATGGAACCACTTGCTTTGTGGTCTAACATATGATCTTGGAAAGTTTTTCATGCACACTTGAGAAGAACGTATCTTGTTTTTTTTGAGTGAAATATTCTATAAATATCTGTTAAATTCTTTTGGTCTAATGTGTCCTTTAACACCTATGTTCCCTTATTGATTTTCTGTCTGGATGATCTATCCATTGATGTATGTGTGATATTAAAGTCTTCCACTCTTATTGTATTGCTATCTATTTCTTCCTGTAGGTCTGTAAAACTTGCTTTATATATTTAAGTGCTCTTATGGTTTTTGCATGAAATTTTAAAATGTTATACATTCTTGTTGATTGACCCCTTTATCATTATGTAACACCATTCTTCGTCTCTTATTAGAGTCTGTTTTAAAATCTATTTTGTCTATTGTAAGTGTAGCTACTCTAGCTTTCTTTTGGTTTCCATTTGAATGCAGTATGTTTTACCATCCCTTCACTTTCAAGTCCGTTTGTATCCTTACATGTAATGTGAGTCTCTTGTAGGTAGCATAGAGATTTGTCTTTTGTTTTCAAGCATTAAGCCACCTTTTGTGTTTTCATTAAATAATTTAGTCAGTTTACATTAAAAGTAATTATTGATAGGCATGTGCTTATTGCCAATTTTGTTCATTGTTTTCTGGATGTCTTTGTAGTTCTTCTCTGTTTATTTCTTCTCTTGCTGTCTTCCTCTATGGTTTGATGACTGTTTGTATGCTTATATTCCTTTCTGCTTATCTTTTTTGTATTTACTGTAGTTTTGTTTGTTTGTTTGTTTTGTGGTTACCATGAAGGTTACATATAACAAATTATATCTATGACAGTAGATTTTAAGTTGATAACAGGATGATGGCATCACTGACTCAATGGACATGAGTTTGAGGAAGCTCCAGGAGTTGGTGATAGACAGGGAAGCCTGGCGTGCTGCAGTCCATGGGGTCACAGAGTCAGACATGACTGAGTGGCTGAACTGAACATTAAGAAAAGATAAAGCAACTATGAAAATTAAAAAAAAAAAAAAAATGATCCTGACTTTAAAACAAAGTTGGAAAAAAAAAAAAAGAAGTTGGAGACATGGTTCTTTTAAATGAGTGTTCTGATCAGTGGTTTCTTTCTTAATTCTGATTCAGCAATATGATTGTTATTTGTTGTTCAGTCTCTAAGTCATATCTGACTCTTTGTGAACCCATGAACTGCAGCTTCCCAGGCTCCCGTGTCCTTCACTGTCTCCTGGAGTTTGCTCTGATTCATGTCCATTGAGTTGGTGATGCTATCTAACCATCTCATCCTCTGTCATCCCTTTCTGCTTTTGCCTTCAATTATTCCCAGCATCAGAGTCTTTTCCACTGAGTCAGCCCTTTGCATCAGGTGGCCAAAAATTTTGGAGCCTCAGCATCAGTCCTTGCAATGAATATTCAGGGTTGATCTCCTTTAGGATTGACTGGTTTGATCTCCTTGAAGTCCAAGGGACTCTGAACAGTCTTCTCCAGCACCACAGTTCGAAAGCATCAATTCTTCAATGCTCAGCCTTCCTTATAGTCCAAATCTTGCATGCACACATGATTGCTGGAAAGACCATAGCTTTGACTATATGGACTTTTGTCAGAAATGTGTTGTCTCTGTTTTTTATTTTTATTTTTTTTCATTTATTTTTTATTAGTTGGAGGCTAATTACTTCACAACATTGCAGTGGGTTTTGTCATACATTGACGTGAATCAGCCATGGAGTTATATGTATTCCCCATCCTGATCCCCTCTCCCACCTCCCTCTCCACCTGATTCCTCTGGGTCTTCCCAGTGCACAAGGCCCGAGCACTTGTCTCATGCATCCCACCTGGGCTGGTGATCTGTTTCACTATAGACAATATACATGCAGTTCTCTCGAAACATCCCACCCTCGCCTTCTCCCACAGAGTCTAAAAGTCTGTTCTGTACATCTGTGTCTCTTTTTCTGTTTTGCATATAGGGTTATCATTACCATCTTTCTAAATTCCATATATATGTGTTAGTATGCTGTAATGTTCTTTATCTTTCTGGCTTACTTCACTCTGTATAATGGGCTCCAGTTTCCTCCATCTCATTAGAACTGATTCAAATGAATTCTTTTTAACTGCTGAGTAATATTCCATGGTGTATATGTACCACAGCTTCCTTATCCATTCGTCTGCTGATGGGCATCTAGGTTGCTTCCATGTCCTGGCTATTATAAACAGTGCTGCGATGAACACTGGGGTGCACATGTCTCTTTCAGATCTGGTCTCCTCAGTGTGTATGCCCAGAAGTGGGATTGCTGGGTCATATGGCAGTTCTATTTCCAGTTTTTTAAGAAATCTCCACACTGTTCTCCATAGCGGTGTACTAGTTTGCATTCCCACCAACAGTGTAAGAGGGTTCCCTTTTCTCCACACCCTCTCCAGCATTTATTGCTTGTAGACTTTTGGATAGCAGCCATCCCGACTGGTGTGTAATGGTACCTCATTGTGGTTTTGATTTGCATTTCTCTGATAATGAGTGATGTTGAGCATCTTTTTATGTGTTTGTTAGCCATCTGTATGTCTTCTTTGGAGAAATGGCTGTTTAGTTCTTTGGCCCATTTTTTGATTGGGTCATTTATTTTTCTGGAATTGAGCTGCAGGAGTTGCTTGTATATTTTTGAGATTAATCCTTTGTCTGTTTCTTCATTTGCTATTATTTTCTCCCAATCTGAGGGCTGTCTTTTCACCTTGCTTATAGTTTCCTTTGTTGTGCAAAAGCTTTTAAGTTTCATTAGGGTCCCATTTGTTTAGTTTTGCTTTTATTTCCAACATTCTGGGAGGTGGGTCATAGAGGATCCTGCTGTGATTCATGTCGGAGAGTGTTTTGCCTATGTTCTCCTCTAGGAGTTTTATAGTATCTGTTCTTACATTTAGATCTTTAATCCATTTTGAGTTTATTTTTGTGTATGGTGTTAGAAAATGTTCTAGTTTCATTCTTTTACAAGTGGTTGACCAGTTTTCCCAGCACCACTTGTTAAAGAGGTTGTCTTTTTTCCATTGTATATCCTTGCCTCCTTTGTCAAAGATAAGGTGTCCATAGGTTCGTGGATTTATCTCTGGGCTTTCTATTCTGTTCCATTGATCTATATTTCTGTCTTTGTGTCAGTACCATACTATCTTGATGACTGTGGCTTTGTAGTAGAGTCTGAAGTCAGGCAGGTTGATTCCTCCAGTTCTATTCTTCTTTCTCAAGATTACTTTGGCTATTTGAGGTTTTTTGTATTTCCATACAAATTGTGAAATTCTTTGGTCTAGTTCTGTGAAAAATACCGTTGGTAGCTTGATAGGGAGTGCATTGAATCTATAGATTGCTTTGGGTAGTATAGCCATTTTGACAATATTGATTCTTCCAATCCATGAACACGGTATGTTTCTCCATCTGTTTGTGTCCTCTTTGATTTCTTTCATCAGTGTTTTATACTTTTCTATGTATAGGTCTTTTGTTTCTTTAGGTAGATATACTCCTAAGTATTTTATTCTTTTTGTTGCAATGGTGAATGGTATTGTTTCCTTAATTTCTCTGTCTGTTTTCTCATTGTTAGTGTATAGGAATGCAAGGGATTTCTGTGTGTTAATTTTATATCCTGCAACTTTACTATATTCATTGATTAGCTCTAGTAATTTTCTGGTAGAGTCTTTAGGGTTTTCTATGTAGAGGATCATGTCATCTGCAAACAGCAAGAGTTTCACTTCTTCTTTTCCTATCTGGATTCCTTTTACTTCTTTTTCTGCTCTGATTGCTGTGACCAACACTTCCAAAACTATGTTGAATAGTAGTGGTGAGAGTGGGCACCCTTGTCTTGTTCCTGATTTCAGGGGAAATGCTTTCAATTTTTTACCATTGAGGGTAATGCTTGCTGTGGGTTTGTCATATATAGCTTTTATTATGTTGAGGTGTGTTCCTTCTATTCCTGCTTTCTGGAGAGTTTTAATCATAAATGGGTGTTGAATTTTGTCAAAGGCTTTCTCTGCATCTATGGAGATAATCATATGGTTTTTATCTTTCAATTTGTTAATGTGGTGTATTACATTGATTGATTTGCGGATATTGAAGAATCCTTGCATTCCTGGGATAAAGCCCACTTGGTCATGGTGTATAATTTTTTTAATATGTTGTTGGATTCTGTTTGCTAGAATTTTGTTAAGGATTTTTGCATCTATGTTCATCAGTGATATTGGCCTGTAGTTTTCTTTTTTTGTGTGGCATCTTTGTTTGGTTTTGGAATTAGGGTGATGGTGGCCTCATAGAATGAGTTTGGAAGTTTACCTTCTTCTGCAATTTTCTGGAAGAGTTTGAATAAGATAGGTGTTAGCTCTTCTCTAACTTTTTGGTAGAATTCAGCTGTGAAGCCATCTGGTTCTGGGCTTTTGTTTGCTGGAAGATTTCTGATTACAGTTTTGATTTCCTTGCTTGTGATGGCTCTGTTAAGATCTTCTATTTCTTCCTGGTTCAGTTTTGGAAAGTTATACTTTTCTAAGAATTTGTCCATTTCTTCCAAGTTGTCCATTTTATTGGCATAGAGCTGCTGGTAGTAGTCTTTAATGATCCTTTGTATTTCAGTGTTGTCTGTTGTGATCGCTCCATTTTCATTTCTAATTTTGTTAATTTGGTTCTTCTCTCTTTGTTTCTTAATGAGTCTTGCTAATGGTTTGTCAATTTTGTTTATTTTTTCAAAAAACCAGCTTTTAGCTTTGTTGATTTTTGCTATGGTCTCTTTAGTTTCTTTTGCATTTATTTCTGCCCTAATTTTGAAGATTTCTTTCCTTCTACTAACCCTGGGGTTCTTCATTTCTTCCTTCTCTAATTGCTTTAGGTGTAGAGTTAGGTTATTTATTTGACTTTTTTCTTGTTTCTTGATGTAAGCCTGTAATGCTATGAACCTTCCCCTTAGCACTGCTTTTACAGTGTCCCATAGGTTTTGGGTTGTTGTGTTTTCATTTTCATTCATTTCTATACATATTTTGATTTCTTTTTTGATTTCTTCTATGATTTGTTGGTTATTCAGAAGCGTGTTATTTAGCCTCCATATGTTTGAATTTTTAACAATTTTTTTCCTGTAATTGAGATCTAATCTTACTGTACTGTGGTCAGAAAAGATGACTGAAATGATTTCAATTTTTTTGAATTTTCCAAGACCAGATTTATGGCCCAGGATGTGATCTATTCTGGAGAAGGTTCCGTGTGCACTTGAGAAAAAGGTGAAGTTGATTCTTTGGGGTGAAATGTCCTATAGATATCAATTAGATCTAGCTGGTCCATTGTCTCATTTAAGGTTTGTGTTTCCTTATTAATTTTCTGTTTAGTTGATTTATCCATAGTTGTGAGTGGGGTATTAAAGTCTCCCACTATTATTGTGTTACTGTTAATTTCCTCTTTCATACTCGTTAGCGTTTGCTGTACATATTGCAGTGCTCCTATGTTGGGTGCATATATATTTATAATTATTATATCTTCTTCTTGGATTGATCCTTTGATCATTATGTAGTGTCCTTCTTTGTCTCTTTTCACATCCTTTATTTGAAAGTCTATTTTATCTGATGTGAGTATTGCGACTCCTGCTTTATTTTGTTCTCCATTTGCGTGAAATATTTTTTTCCAGCCCTTCACTTTTAGTCTGTATGTGTCTCTTGTTTTGAGGTGGGTCTCTTGTAGACAGCATATATAGGGGTCTTGTTTTTGTATCCATTCAGCCAGTCTTTGTCTTTTGGTTGGGGCATTCAACCCATTTACATTTAAGGTAATTATTGATAGGTGTGGTCCCGTTGCCATTTACTTTGTTGTTTTGGGTTCACGTTTATACAACCTTTCTGCATTTCCTGTCTAGAGAAGATCCTTTAGCATTTGTTGAAGAGCTGGTTTGGTGGTGCTGAATTCTCTCAGCTTTTGCTTGTCTGTAAAGCTTTTGAATTCTCCTTCATATCTGAATGAGATCCTTGCTGGGTACAGTAATCTAGGTTGTAGGTTATTCTCTTTCATTACTTTCAGTATGTCCTGCCATTCCCTTCTGGCCTGGAGGGTTTCTATTGATAGATCAGCTGTTATCCTTATGGGAATCCCTTTGTGTGTTATTTGTTGTTTTTCCCTTGCTGCTTTTAATATTTGTTCCTTGTGTTTGATCTTTGTTAATTTGATTAGTATGTGTCTTGGGGTGTTTCGCCTTGGGTTTATCCTGTTTGGGACTCTCTGGGTTTCTTGGACTTGGGTGGCTATTTCCTTCCCCATTTTAGGGAAGTTTTCAGCTATTATCTTCTCGAGTATTTTCTCATGGCCTTTCTTTTTGTCTTCTTCTTCTGGGACTCCTATGATTTGAATGTTGGGGCGTTTCATATTGTCCCAGAGGTCCCTGAGGTTGTCCTCATTTCTTTTGATTCTTTTTTCTTTTTTCATCTCTGCTTCATTTATTTCCACCATTTTATCTTCTACCTCACTTATCCTATCTTCTGTCTCCGTTATTCTACTCTTGGTTCCCTCCAGAGTGTTTTTGATCTCATTTATTGCATTATTCATTTTTAATTGACTCTTTTTAATTTCTTATAGGTCTTTATTGAACATTTCTTGTATCTTCTCAATCTTTGTCTCCAGGCTGTTTATCTGTAATTCCATTTTGTTTTCAAGATTTTGGATCATTTTTATTATCATTATTCTAAATTCTTTTTCAGGTAGATTCCCTATCTCCTCCTCTTTTGTTTGACTTGGTGGGCATTTTTCATGTTCCTTTACCTGTTGGGTATTTCTCTTCCTTTTCATCTTGTTTAGATTGCTGTGTCTGGAGTGGGCTTTCTGTATTCTGGAGGTCTGTGGTTCCTTTTTATTGTGGAGGTTTTACCCAGTGGGTGGGGTTGGACAATTGGCTTGTCAAGGTTTCCTGGTTAGGGAAGCTTGCGTCAGTGTTCTGGTGCGTGGAACTAGATTTCTTCTCTCTGGAGTGCAATGGAGTGCCCAGTAATGAGTTTTGAGATTGGTCTATGTGTTAGGTGTGACTTTGGCAGCCTGTATGTTGACGTTCAGGGCTATGTTCCTGCGTTGCTGGAGAATTTGCATGGTATGTCTTGCTCTGAGACTTACTGGCTCTTGGGTGGTGGTTGGTTTCAGTGTAGGTATGGAGGCTTTTGGATGGTCTCTTATTACTTAATGTTCCATGTAGTCAGGAGTTTTCTGGTGTTCTCCGGTTTTGGGCTTAAGTCTCCTGCCTCTGGATTTCAGTTTTATTCTTCCAGTAGTCTCAAGACTTCTCCAACTATACAGCACTGATAATAAAACTTCTAGGTTAATGGTGAAAAGATTCTCACCCGTGAGGGACACCCTGAGAGGTTCACAGAGTTACATGAAAAAGAGGAGAGGGAGGAGGGAGATAGAGATGAGCAGGAGGAGAAAAGGAGGACTCAAGAGGAGAGAGACAGATCTACGTGGTTGTCTGTTCCCGGGGTGTTTTCCATAGCCCAGACACCCACAAAGATTCACAGAATTGGATTGGGAAGAGAAGGGGAAAGGAGGAAATAGAGGTGTTCTGAGGTAGAAAACAGAGAGTCAAAAGTGGGAGAGAGTAATCAACACACTCCTGAATAAAAATGAGAACTGAATATTGGATTCTTAAATGTCCACAATTTATATCATATACTGAAAAACAAAGATTAAAAATCTAGAGTAGAGGTTAGACTCTTAAAAATACAATATTAAAAACAAAAACCAAAACACAAAAAATTTTAGAAATATATATGAAGTTCGGTTTAAAAATAGGGCTTCTCTCTTTTTTTTTTTTTTGCAAGGTTATAGTGTATTGAAAATGAAAATTAAGGAGTAGTAGAGGAGTAATAGAGAACTTTAAAAGGAAATAAGAGGAAACGAAAAATAGAAAAAAAGAGAAAAAGGAAAAAAGAAAAAAATTTTTCCTAATTAAAACAATCGTAAAAATCTATGAAAATGAAAGTTAAGGAGTAATGGGAGAGTAATAGGGAATTTTAAAAGAAAATAAAAGAGAAAAAATTTAAAAAAAGAAAAAAATTTTTTTTAATTAAAAAAAAAAAAGGTAAAAATATATGTAGGAATTTCTCTGGAGCTGTTGCAGTCAGTGTGGGTTCGGTTCAGTTTCAGATAGCTCCTCGTTCCAGCTTACACGTCTCGATATCTACAGGCCCCTTCGGGTGTAGTCGGTGTTATCTACAGGGATTTTAAACTGTTGCACCGGTCCCCTCTGAAGCGGTTCCCTTTGTTTATTTGGCTTCTGTTTGCCGGTCTCTTCAGTGCCTAATTTCTGCCCTGACACATGCGGGCGGAGGTGGTCTCTTATTCAGGTTGTTAGTTCCGTCGCTCTGCGGGGAGGGACTGGCGCTGCTTTCCCCGTTTACGCTGCTCAGGCTCCCGGCTGCTCTATATGGAGCGTGCCCTGCGCTGCGCGCGGTTCCAGCCCTCGGGTGTTCCACAAAAGCACCTATGTTTTGTGCCTTCTCCATCCGAGCGGCTCAGGCAGCCAGGAGCTTGACGGGCACACTCTCCCCGGGTGGCGCGCCTTCTCCCCTCCAGGGTCCCAGCCTCAGTTTCCGCCAGCGCCAGTCGGGTGCGTGCGCCTTCTCCCCTCCACATCCCCAGCCCCAGCCCCTGCCCCCGCTGGTCGGGTGCGTGCGCCCTGTGTCTCGCCGCGACCCTCCCGGCGGATGTTGACCATCTAGAATCTCAGGAAGTCTTTGGTTAGAAACTGGAGGCCTGTTTGCCGTGTGGTAGGGGATGCGGTCCTTGGGGCCGAGCCTGCCCCTTTCCCCTCCCCCCTGCCTCCTGCCTCGGGCGGGGCTGGGCAGGTCCGCAGCCAGCGAGCTCTTCTCTGGGCTTGCTCAGACCTTTTGTTCTGCTAACGGCCGCAGCTGGCGAGCTCTTCTCTGGACTTGCTCAGACCCTTTGTTCTGCGAATGGCCGGCAGTGTGTTTGGGCCGGTTAATTTTCTCTCTCTTGCTATCCCAAGTTTAAGTTGGTAACTCACAAAAGCTCCCTCCGATTGTCCTCAGGGCACTCAGGCCCGGACCTTACCCTAAGCAATGCTGCCCGCTCTTCTCCGTTCTGCCCCCACTTGCTGGTGGCGGATGCGGGCGTTTGGGGTACTTTTCTGTTGGGAGTTGCTTTTAGGCACGTAATCTGTGGGTTTTATTTATTCTTCCCCTTCCAGTTAAGTTGCCCTCCAAGATTCAAAAACGTCCCCCAGACCCACCAGTGCGAGAGTTTCCTGGTGTTTGGAAACTTCCTCTATTAAGACTCCCTTCCCAGGATGGATCTCCGTCCTTAGCTCTTTTGTCTCTCTTTTTATCTTTTATATTTTGTCCTACCTCCTTTTGGAAGACAATGGGCTGCTTTTCTGGGCGCCTGATGACCTCAGCTAGCGATCAGAAGTTGTTTTGTGAAGTTTGCTCTGCGTTCAAATGTTCTTTCGATGAATTTGTAGGGGAGAAGGTGATCTCCCCGTCCTATTCCTCCGCCATCTTGACTCTTCCCTCTCTGTTTTTTAATATGCTGTCTAGGTTTGTCATAGCTGTCCTTCCAAGGAGCAAGCACCTTTTAATTTCATGGTTGCAGTCACTGTCCGCAGTGATTTTGAGCCCAAGAAAAGAAAATCTGTCATTGCTTCCACTTTTTCCCCTTCTAGTTGCTGTGAAGTGATGGGATCAGATGCTGTGATACTAGTTTTTGAATGTTGAATTTTAAGCCAGCTTTTTCATTCTTGTTTTTCACCCTCATCAACAGGCTCTTCACATCCTCTTCACTTTCTGCCATTAAAGTAGTATCATCTGCATATCTGAGGATGTTGGTATTTCTCCCAGCAGTCTTGATTCCAGCTTGTCTTTCATCCAACCAGGCATTTCGTGTGATGTACTTTGCATATAAGTTAAATAAGCAGAGTGAAAATATACAACTTGATGTACTCCTTTCCCAATTTGGAACCAGTCTGTTGTTCCATGTCCAATTCTAACTGTTCCTTCTTGACTGCATACAAGTTTCTCAGGAGACAAGTCAGGTGGTCAGATGGATGGGTTATAATGGAGAGTTCTGACAAAACGTGATCCATTGGAGAAGGCAGTGGCAAACCACTTCAGTATTCTTGCCTTGAGAACCCCATGAATAATATGAAAAGGCAAAAAGATATGACACGGAAAGATGAACTCTTCAAGTCGATAGGTGCTCAATATGCTACTGGAGAAGAGTAGAGAAATAACTCCAGAAAGAATGAAGAGACAGAAGCAAAGCAAAAATAACGCCTAGTTGTGGATGTGATTGGTGATGGAAGTAAAGTCTGATGCTGTAACGAACAATGCTGCTTAGGGACCTGAAATGCTAGGTCCATGAATCAAGGTAAATTGAAGTAGTCAAACAGGAGATGGCAAGAGTGAACATTGACATTTTAGGATCAGTGAACTAAAATGGACTGGAATGGATGAATTTAACTCAGATTACCATTATATCTACTATAATGGATAGGGAAGCCTGGTGTGGTGCAGTCCATGGGATTGCAAAGAGTCAGGCATGACTGAGTGACTGAAGTGAACTGAACTGGTCCTTGAGTGGGTGAAACTCTTGTCACACTTGGAGGCGTGCACATACTCCAGTGTGCTGCTCTGCACAGAGTATGTGATTGTGACTATGCCTGGTCTGTTGACAGAAGACATGTTACTCTGTCTGCTGTGAGCACTTTGGGGACCTGATGCTGACCAGGGGTGAATGCAGACTTGACCTGGCTCAGCTGCCCTTGGTAGGGATGTCCTTGGGCTCCCTCTCTCTGATGCTGCACCCCACTGCCCCACCTCCAGGAGTGATGTTACAGTCTTGCACCTGCAGGTATGGCAGCCTCGTGCCTTCTTTCAATAGAAGAAGTGAAATTTGTGACAGGTAGGGGGATCAAAAAAGTGTTTTTTTTAATTCTGTTCATCCTTAAAAAGGCTTTGCTTTTCAAGGTTTTGCAGTAGACAATTAAGCTTACCTAGTTGTGATGCAGTTTTGCTTGAATGTGATAAAGGGGAAGGTCAAAAAGAGAATAGAATGACCGTATTGTCTGGTTGTTTGAGTCTTCCATCAAGTCAGGCTGGAAAGTACCTGGTGTTTTTGTTTTTGCATATATGCTTGTGAGTGCTGAAGCAAATGGGTGGATGTCACCAATATTTGGTCCAAATACTTGTCAGGTAGTGTTCTCAGTGGTTAGTTATATTGACCCACTAAATCCTTAAAAAAAACCTCAAGAGGGAAATACTAATATTGTCTTCATTTTATCAGTGAGGAAACTGAGGCTGAAAGGGCACTTGCAATAGATGACAAAGTGAAGTGACAGGTTTTAACACAAGGGCCTGCCTTCTGAGTTGGTACCCTTGGCTCTAGGCTATGCTGTAGCTTAATGTGTTACAGGGACTTCAGCTTCCAGCCAAGGTGGAGTTACAGTTCTTTGCACCTCAAAGAAAAGACTAGACAATATGTATGGGTAACGAGTGTTTAAAGAGGACCAAGACCTGAGAGTGGAAACGTGAGGGAGCCCTGTGGTGATCCCTTAACTGCATGTGGGATTTCCCAGCCATGGTGCAGGGAAACGGGACCCATGGGCAAAAGCAGGATCCATGATTGAGGGGTGGAGACCAAAGCCTGAGTGTAGTCTTGTCCTCAGAATTAGTGAAGTTCACGTGATCCTGTTCCTTCCAGAAAACGTGAGAGATCAAAATAGTTCCAACAGCACACCTGCTAGTAAACAATGCAGTGAATACTGTGGTCCTTCAACACCTTACATCTTTGCTTTTTGTATAATAAACTTGTTCATCTGAGTCTTTTTGTTCTATATATAGTTTTACCATCATCAGTTAGAGGACATCCTAGCAGATTCCATTTTAGGTGGTTCAAGACTACACAGAAGAACTATACAAAGAAGATCTTAATGACCCAGATAACCACAATGGTGTGGTCACTCACCTAGAGCCAGACATCCTGGAGTGTGAAGTCACGTGGGCCTTATGAACAAAGCTAGTGGGGGTGATGGAATTCCAGCTGATCTATTTCAAATCGTAAAAGATGATGCTGTGAATGTGCTGCACTCAGTATGCCAGCAAATTTGGAAAACTCAGAGTGGCCCCAGGACTAGAAATTGTCAGTTTTCATTCCAATCCCAAAGAAAGGCAATGCCAAAGAACGTTCAAACTACCGCACAGTTGTACTCATCTCACATGCTAGCAAAGTAATGCTCAAAATTCTCCAAGCGAGGCTTCAACAGTACATGAACTGAGAACTTCCAGATGTTCAAGCTGGTTTTAGAAAAGGCAGAGGAACCAGAGATCAAACTGCCAACATCTTTTAGATCGTAGAAAAAAGCAAGAGGATTCCAGAAAAACATCTACCTCTGCTTCAGTGCCTATGCTGAAGCCTTTGACTGTGTGGATCACAATAAACTGTGGAAAATTCTGAAAGAGATGGGAATACCAGACCATCTGACCTGCCTCCTGAGAAATCTATATGCAGATCAAGAAGCAGCAGAACCAGACATGGAACAGCAGACTGGTTTCAAGTTGGGAAAGGAGTACTTCAAGGCTGTATATTGTCACCCTGTTTATTTAACTTATATACAGAGTACCAACCTAGAAAGTTATGACCAACCCAGACAGCATATTAAAAAGAAGAAACATTGCTTTGTCAACAAAGGTCCGTCTAGTCAAGACTATGGTTTTTCCAGTGGTCATGTATGGATGTGAGAGTTGGACTATAAAGAAAGCTGAGCACCGAAGAATTGATGCTTTTGAACTGTGGTGTTGGAGAAGACTCTTGAGAGTCCCTTGGACTGCAAGGAGATCCAACAGGTCCATCCTATAGGAGATCAGTCCTGGGTGTTCATTGGAAGGACTGATGTTGAAGCTGAAACTCCAATACTTTGGCCACCTGATGCGAAGAGCTGACTTATTGGAAAAGACCCTGATGCTGGGAAAGATTGAGGGCAGGAGAAGAAGGGGACGACAGAGGATGAGATGGCTGGATGGCATCACCGATTCGATGGACATGGATTTGGGTAGACTCCGCAAGTTGGTGATGGACAGGGAGGCCTGGCGTGCTGTGGTTCACGGGGTCAGAGAGTCGGACACGACTGAGCGACTGAACTGAACTGAACTGATGCAGAGTACATCATACGAAATGCCAGGCTGGATGAAGCACAAGCTGGAATCAAGATTGCCTTGAGAAATGTCGATCACTTCAGATATGCAGATGACAGCCCCCTTATGGCAGAAAGTGAAGAGGAATTTAAAGAGCCCCTTGATGAAAATGAAAGAGGAGAGTGACAAAGCTGTCTTAAAACTCAACATTAAAAAGCTAAGATCATGGTGTCTGGTCCCATCATTTCTTGACAAATAGATGGGGAAATGGTGGAAACAGTGAGAAACTTTATTTTCTTGGGCTCCAAAATCACTGCAGATGGTGACTGCAGCCATGAAACTAAAAGATGCTTGCTCCTTCGAAGAAAAGCTATGCCCAAAGTGGACAGCATATTAAAAAGCAGAGACATTACTTTGTTGACAGAGGTCTATCTAGTCAAAGCTATGGGTTTTCCAGTAGTCATGCATGGATGTGAGAGTTGGACCATAAGGAAAGCTGAGTGCCGAAGAACTGATGCCTTTGAACTGTGTTGTTGGAGAAGACTCTTGAGAGTCCTTTGTACTTCAAGGAGATCCAGCCAGTCCATCCTAAAGGAAATCAGTCCTGAATATTAATTGGAAGGACTGATGTTGAAGCTGAAGCTCCAGTACTTTGGCCACCTGATGTGAAGAACTGACTCATTGGAAAAAACCCTGATGCTGGGAAAGATTGAAGGCAGGAGGGAAAGGGGATGACAGGATGAGATGGTTGGATGTCAGCACAGACTCAATGAACATGAGTTTGAGCGGGCTCCGGGAGTGTAATGGACAGGGAAGCCTGGTGTGCTGCAGTCCATGGGGTCGCAGAGTTGGACACAACTGAATGAGTGAACTGAACTAACTAGTGTTTTCTCAACTTTGAAAATGTTCTTCCCTGTAATAGATCCACCCAGGCTAATTTATATGGACCAATTCTTTTGTTGTTTCAAAGCTTGAATAAACTGTTTTTGGAATAAGCAGTTTGGGGACTCCTGGACACCTGAGTTTTTGGCTACGGGCTCTAGTTTGCTAACCCTTAACTTAGATTTTGAGACAGATTTAACATAGTTGTGTTGCCATTTTCTCCTGGAGATTGATTTAACCTAGTTTGGCAAATTCTATTATTTTCAGGGAGGTTTATGGGATAGACACACAGATGATACTGGCCTGAGTTTTTTGTTTTTTTAGGATTCAGTAAATTTGAAAAGTGTTTGTTGCTCTCACGAAAGAACAAATACAAAGTAGTGACTGCTTTCAGTCTTTATGAATGCTTGTGTTCATCTGAGATGGGGAAAAGAATAGCAACCGCAGAGCAGACCTGAGAACTGTCCATGTGAGAAGAGCCAGCCTGCGGGGAGCTCCAGGAAAAGCAGTTTGGCTGCTGTCAGTGGCTTGTGAGCCCTGAGTGATGTGTGTGCTGAGTTAAGTGTTTGACTTGGAATTTGGGGAATTACAAGGACATCTGAATACTGGGGTGATTTCCTAAAGGTAGATACGATTGGTACAGAGGTTCCAGGGGCCTAGTGGTGCACAGGCAGCAGGTGAGAAGAGTCTTGGCAGGAGATGCCTGCAGGTTGGTGTGGTCTGTGCCAGGTGGTAGGCTTTTCCTGAGGTTGTACACAAGTCTGTGTGAATCATGACTGTATTTATTCCTTGTAAGCAGTCAAAAACCACCAGATGGCTCTTTTTTCTTCATCACTGCTGATTCTACTCTTTGTTAGAATGCTGCTTGGTCTGTCATGATTATATTCACTCTTCAACTTTCTCAGCTTCTAGAATATTCCTGAGTGGACTATTTATTAATGAAAATTTGAAAAGCTAGTTGGAAGCAAGAAAAAATGGTTTGAAATACATTTAAGTGAAGAAAAATTCTGCAAAACTGTTCATACAAATCGTGCTGTAAATGTTTAAAATAGAACATTAGCAGTTAAATGATGTTTTAATTTAGACGTTCTCTGGGGATGCCAATTTAAAATTACGGCTGTAATATATACATATGTATATAGTGTAAAAAGAATGAGTGTGACTGTAAAAAATGGAATTTTGTGTGTGGTAGACATTTGACAATTTATCAGGTAGGAGTCCCCTGCTTCATGTTTCATATACATGTAACAAATTATAAAAATGATAAATCACATTTCTTTACAAAAAAGTGACTTATTTTCTTTAAATTTTGAGCCTTTGTTCATCTTAAAATAATTCAGTTGCAAAAATATTCATAAGGAACCCTGTCAAGTACACATTTGCTGCGTTAGTTCTCAAGTGAGCTCAATTTTCTGGGCAGGAGAATTATTGCTTCTTAAAGTTTATTCTGTTGATGATGATGTTGACCAGAGAGAATTCTTTAGCTCTCTGATGCCTCTCTATATTCTCAATGTCAGAAAGTAGTCTGTTGCACTCCTTTTATAACTGGGACTTAACTGTTAGGATTATTGTTGAGAACCTTGCGAAAGGAAAAGAAAACTTGAGTAACAAAAGATGTAACTGATTTCTTGCAATAAAACTTATTTTTGTTGAAGTAGTGTCCTTCTGAACTAAACTTTCAGTTTATTGTTTATTTTCAAATTATAATGATCTTGATTGGTTTCTCTGCCCACAGTCCGTTAAGAGAAGTAATTAGAAAGAGCACATGACCTAGCAAGTGGGCAGGGACACAGACAGCAGCAAGAAGTATCCTCAGATAACTCAGAAGACCTAGAAGACTGTGAAGACATCTCCATGTTGTTGGCAATGTGTGGGTGTGTGGTCTTAATAATATCTAGAAGAGAATAAAGCAGAGAGTCTCTCAGGAGGGAAGAGCATTCATGAACTTCCCAGTAGTTCCAACCCTGTTTCTGTGGAATCTTTCCTCATCTCTGGAATGAGGATTCTGCCCTTCCCAGCGGACAAACTCTAGAAAGGCTTGTGTTTAGGTATTGTGGTTACTTAATTGTAGAGATGCCCTTCTCAGGGAGATGGTCTTTAGGTTCAGTGTGACTCCAAGGACAATACTAGGATCCTCTGTCTGAGTGCTCCCATTGCAACAGTTAAATGGTAATCTCTAGGAAAAGCTAAAGAAAAAAAAAATACAAAAACAAGTCTTGACAAATATTTTGTGATGTTGGTCAAGTTTAAGAGCTTTTAGTGTTGAAACTTTGAAATAAGAAGTCTTGTGAGGTGCAGGTCTGCCAGTAGATGAGCGAGAGTACTTGCACACTTGCACCTGTGCAGGAACGTCTCCTCCAGGGGGTGGAATCCCTGATTCAGTTCAGTTCAGTTCAGTTGCTCAGTTGTATCCGACTCTTTGTGACCCCATGAATTGCAGCACGCCAGGCCTCCCTGTCCATCAGCAACTCCCGGAGCTTACTCAAACTCATGCCCATCGAGTTGGTGATGCCATCCAGCCATCTCATCCTCTGTCGTCCCCTTCTCCTCCTGCCCCCAATCCCTCCCAGCATCAGGGTCTTTTCCAATGAATCAACTCTTTGAATGAGGTAGCCAAAGTATCAGCTTCAGCATCAGTCCTTCCAATGAACACCCAGGACTGATCTTCTTTAGGATGGACTGGTTGGATCTCCTTGCAGTCCAAGGGACTCTCAAGAGTCTTCTCCAACACCACAGTTCAAAAGCATCAATTCTTCGGTGCTCAGCTTTCTTTATAGTCCAACTCTCACATCCATACATGACCACTGGAAAAACCATAGTCTTGACCAGACGGACCTTTGTTGGCAAAGTAATGTTTCTGCTTTTTAATATGCTATCTAGGTTGGTCATAACTTTCCTTCCAAGGAGTAAGTGTCTTTTAATTTCATGGCTGCAGTCACCATCCGCAGTGATTTTGGAGACCCCAAAAAATAAAGTCTGACACTGTTTCTACTGTCTCCCCATCTGTTTCCCATGAGGTGATGGGACCAGATGCCATGATCTTAGTTTTCTGAATGTTAAGCTTTAAGCCAACGTTTTCACTCTCCTCTTTCACTTTCGTCAAGAGGCTTTTCAGTCCCTCTTCACTCTCTGCCATAAGGGTGGTGTCATCTGCATATCTGAGGTTATTGATATTTCTCCCGGCAATCTTGATTCCAGCTTGTGCTTCTTCCTGCCCAGCGTTTCTCATGATGTACTCTGCATATAAGTTAAATAAGCAGGGTGACAATATACAGCCTTGACGTACTCCTTTTCCTATTTGGAACCGGTCTGTTGTTCCATGTCCAATTCTAACTGTTGCTTCCTGACCTGCATATAGGTATCTCAAGAGGCAGGTCAGGTGGTCTGATATTCCCATCTCTTTCAGAATTTTCCACAGTTTATTGTGATCCACACAGTCAGAGGCTTTGGCGTAGTCAATAAAGCAGAAATAGATGTTTTTCTGGAACTCTCTTGCTTTTTTGATGATCCAGCAGATGTTTGCAATTTGATCTCTGGTTCCTCTGCCTTTTCTAAAACCAGCTTGAACATCTGGAAGTTCTCGGGTCATGTATTGCTGAAGCCTGGCTTGGAGAATTTTGAGCATTACTTTACTAGTGTGTGAGATGAGTGCAATTGTGTGGTAGTTTGAGCATTCTTTGGCATTGCCTTTCTTTGGGATTGGAATGAAAACTGACCTTTTCCAGTCCTGTGGCCACTGCTGAGTTTTCCAAATTTGCTAGCATGTTGAGTGCAGCACTTTCACAGCATCATCTTTCAGGATTTGAAATAGCTCAACTGGAATTCCATCACATCCACTAGCTTTGTTCATAGTGATGCTTTCTAAGGCCCACTTCACTTCCAGGATGTCTGGCTCTAGGTGAGTGGTCACACCATTGTGATTATCTGGCTCGTGAAGATCTTTTTTGTACAGTTCTTCTGTGTATTCTTGCCACCTCTTCTTAATGTCTTCTGTTTCTGTTAGGTCCCTACCATTTCTGTCCTTTATCAAACCCATCTTTGCCTGAAATGTTCCCTTGATATCTCTACTTTTCTTGAAGTGATCTCTGGTCTTTCCCATTCTGTTGTTTTCCTCTATTTCTTTACACTGATCACTGAGGAAGGCTTTCTTATCTCTCCTGGCTATTCTTTGGAACTCTGCATTCAAATGGGAATATCTTTCCTTTTCTCCTTTGCTTTTCGTTTCTCTTCGTTTCACAGCTATTTGTAAGGCCTCCTCAAACAACCATTTTGCCTTTTTTGCATTTCTTTTCCATGGGGATGGTCTTGATCCCTGCCTCCTGTACAGTGTCACGAACCTCCGTCTATAGTTCATCAGGCTCTCTGTCTATCAGATCTAAGGTTAGCTATCAGTCTTGTTTTGGGAGACTTTCATTCAGCAGGATAATTACCTCCTCTTGTCATTTGTGAGCCGTCCCTGCCTCAGAAAAGGGACACACACATATGAAAAAATACCAGAAAGGGACTTGTGGTGGTGGTTGATAATAACCAGTGTGGTGAAAGTGTGTGTTAGTCGCTCAGTTGTGTCCAGCTCTTTGCAACCTCATGCGCTGTAGCCTGCGTCTGTCCATGGAATTTTCCAGGCAAGATATCGGAATGAGTATCCATTCTCTTCTCCAAAGGATATTCTGGACCTAGGGATCAAACCCAGGTCTCCTGCATTGCAGGCCGATTCTTTACCATCTGAGCCACCAGGGGAGCCCCCCAGTGTGGTAATTAACATTTTCTTAAATTAGCTGATCATTTTGGAAGTTACTGAGTGTTTACGTATGTCAGTTACTGATTTTTTTAGCAAAGGGAAAGTTTACTGTGAAACCGGCCTGAGAAACAGTAGCATTTCAAGGAAACAGTGGCTCTTCTTCAATAAGATTGATTCAAGGACTGATTGCCAGGAAGTGGGACATTTGAGCAGCCTGCATGCTGGTATGTCAAGTGGTTCAAGAATTTAAATCTTGATAACTCTTAATTAACAGTGAGGTAGGTATTCTCCTTGAAAAGATTAGTGTTTGTAGGACTCACATGTCACTGTGGCTTTTTGTTTCTGTTTGTGTCCTGTTCCAGCCACTGATTCCTTTGTCTTCCAGTCATCTCTGCCTTCCCTGAGTTCCTGCTCCACCTCCTGATATTACCTCTGAGGTAGTACCCTTCCTTTGTGCATGTGTGTCCTCTCCTCACAGATGTTAGTCTCAAAGAAGCCCTGCCTGTGCCGTGCACACAGTAGGTGCTCAGTAACCACTTGACTCACAGGGCTCTGAGCTTCTAAAAATGATAATTGTCTGGATTCCAGAAGCCTTAGTAATAACAGAGACAGGGCACTGAGTGGACTGAGGCTGCCACCGGGTAGGAGAATTTAGTCAAGGGCATAGATAAGAGTCTCACGTTTTCTATGTCTCTGTGTATTGGTCCAGTGAGTGGATAATTCCTCTGGTGTGGCTAGGCTTCCATGTGGCACACTCGGGCCCCAACTCCTACAGGCCTTGTAGCCACACCTGCTTGTCTGCTGCCTCCCTGCTGCTGTAAGGGGATCCCTTGAGGTGGGGCTCAACATGCCGGAGGGCCTGGGGACAGGAGGGTCTGGGGCCCAGCGTGTGTGGGCTCCAAGATAGGAGGGACACCATGGGCCGCTTCATTGGCATGGTCGTGAGCTCATCTTGTTCAGGGGATTTCTCTTGCTGGAACTTTCCCCAAAGAACAAAGTAAAATCTTGGCTTTTGGCCTGCTGCTGGAACTTTGTATAGGATTTGATGTTGTTACTATGAAGGTGCCAGTTATCCTGGCCATATCAGAGCATCTGGGGCTTTGGCATAGTGGCACTTTTTTTGGGCTAATATGTTTCCTCCTGAATTAAAAAGTCTCTGGCTGATGCTATAGGGGAGGAAAAGTGATTTTCCCTCTACCCTTCTGAGTTCTTAACTAAGACTGCCGTGATAAAGACAGATTAACAAGAGAAAAACATAAGTTTATTAAAACCCATATCTCAAGTACAAATTAGGGATACCCAGGGAGAAATGAGTGACTCTTGAGGTGGCTTAGAATTCACACATGAAAACCACCCTAATAGGCGAAGGGGAGGTGGGAGGTCATTCTTAGGGCAGAGGAAGAAATTTTAGGGAAGGTAAGGGGCTTTTGGAGGATGGTTAGAGCACGGCAGTTTGTGACAGAGTCTGTCTGTGTGTGGGGCCACTTCTAGGCTCCTCTCCTGTGACAAGAGTCAGTCTTCCTGGTGGTGAAGCTGCTGGGGAGGAGACTTGTGACACCAAGTTCCTATGGCAGCTCTGTTCTGGCGATGAGAGGGTTCAGGCTGAGCTCCCTCTGTCCCTGCTGCCCTTCAGGTGCCTTCAGCTCAAGACAGACAGTGCGCCAAAGCAGTACCTGGGCCGGCATGTCCTGAACTCCTGCCATCTTGTGTGTTCTGCTGCCCTTCCTTGTTGAGTACCTTGTGTAGGAAGCACAGTACTTGCTCTGGGTTTTTGCAGTCCTCTTCTGTCTCTTCCCTCTGAAGTTCTCCCATAAACACCAGACCATCGAGGCTAGGCTGTTTTCCCAGTTACTTGTCATCTCCAGCGTCTGGTGGTTTAGACCAGACATAGCACTGCCTGAGATCTGATCAGCATAAAATATGATCAGTGCTATCACACCCAGTTGATTATAATTCTACAGAAGAGGAAAAATTTTACTCTTAATTAGCTTGTGTGAGCTCATAGATACAAATGTGTAACTCCTATTTAACTTTCAAAATCTTTAAAGTCTCTTTATAAATTCAGTGCTTTACTCTTCTTCTTACCAAGGAGGAAATTGAAGAAAGAGATAGGTAACTTCCTCAGGGTCTCAGTGAATGCTCCCGGATATCTGAGTCTTCTCCTGGCAAAGCTGGGACTTCTCCTGGTTCTTCCCTTCACCTCAGTAATAAGACAACCTAGAAGGGGAGTGTGTTACCCAGCTGGAACTGTTAAATTGGTCAAGTGGGCTATCTGACATTTGTCATTATTTTGTTCCAATGTTGCCTCAGTTAACTTAGAAAAATAATATTTCCCAGAGACAAAGTTAGGGCCCTACCTTTGTATAGCATTGGAATTCTTTGTGCTAAAGTGCTTTCTGTAGAGTGACCGTTTGTTGATAGATGAATATCCCAGAGTTTCAGAGCTGGGAGAGACTTAATCTTCTTCATGCCGTACAGGTAACTATCTGGCAAATCATTGATCTCTGAAATGTTAACTTATGCTTACCTGTGTCAGTGACACACCTTAAGGTCTCAGGTTCACATTGAGGAAGAGTAACTTCCTTGCCCATGACAGTCTGACAGACCATGGCCATGCCTTGACCCTTAGGCTCAGCCAGGCTTGTTCCTGCCTTTGCCCCTTGTCTGAATCTCTGGGTGTTTTGTCTTTAAATTTCATCAACTCAAGAGTTGTCTTGAGAACTTAATCTGAAGCGATAACTCCAGGCACCATCCTCTTAACCCTAGCAATTACCAGTATTGATCTTTTATTGTTTCTTACTATTTCCTCCTCCTTCCTTCCTCCAGAACAGTGACGCTCTGAGAGCTGTCCTCTGTCCTATAGTAGTGATGGATTCGTGCGGTCATCTGATAAACATTTATAAGAGGATGAGTGACAGTCATTTCTTAGTAAAGAACTATTTTCCAGAATTCTTTGTGTGATCTCAGGCTTTGTTTGTATTAAGGCTGCCCTATTTCTGCTGGCTTATAAGTAACCAAATTATGGATTGAGGACTTTGAAATGCACATGTGTCTGTGTGTGTTATAGTGTCAGTGTATCTAAAAGGAATACTCACTTCTGGAATAGTGTAAATGATGGAAGGTGGCAAAAACTGTTTCATAGAGGGAAGAAAAAAAACAAACAAACAAAAAACCTGCCTTATAAATCCTCTGCAAAGGATATCTAGAGTAAACACTGAAAACAAATGTTTTCATGAAAAGCCAGACAAAACATTGAGAACTTGTTGGAATTATGTGTAAATAAAAAGCAGTACCAAGAATCTTTGTGTGAAGGGTCATTTCACAGAACACTAGTAATTTACCCCAGCTCCCCTCTGCTAATGAAGATCTTTCACCCAAATGCTGACAGATGACAGAGGGCTTACTGTGACCCATATCCTGGTCACTTGTGTCCTACTAACGCATTTGCTGCAGGGGCCAATTCTGGACTCTAGTCACCCCCGTCTCCCACCCTCTCTGTGTCCTGTCCACAGCCATGTGCCCTGGGTAGAGGGGCCTAGAGCCTCCCCAGGTTTTCTTCTGCTAGGAAGGCTATGATGGTTCACCTTTTTAAATTAAATATAGACCAAGAGTAATACAGAGTCATGCAGATCAGTACTGTCTGTAATATGGTAGTTTACAAGCACAAAATTGTATCTTTCTTTACACGTATTTCTGAATAATAGAGATTGTGAGATTTGGGGGTAAATTTTTAGTGTTCTATGAAGCATAACTGATTAAATTATACATATGGTTCACGTCATCTCATTTCAGGTAAGAAAAAGGAAGGTACAGGGTTTTGTGTTGGCTGTGTAACCTGGTAATTTTCTCTGAGCCTATTTCTTGGTAGAGAGAAGGAGGGAGTTTTTCCTGCCCTGTTTGCTGTTGTTAGGGAGCCACAGCATCTGGCCCAAGTTCTTACATGTGATCCGGTTTTTTTATATTTAATATTTTTGTAATGGTATGTCTTACAACAGCATGGATTATCTTTACAATTTATAGAAAATTGTATGAGGAAAAGAGTAAACCAAGAACTACCTTAATCTCAAGCAATACTAGGCTCCTCTTGAAGCACTTCTGTTACTTCAGTCCTGGCGTGTAATCCAGCTGTGCTGGCAATGGTGCCGGCCCTGGGTCACCCCCGGGAGTGGGATGTTGCCCAGGAGCACTTGCTCTCCCTGCCTCAGGCTGCTTGCTAGCGCGTTCTCTCTCTCATTTCCTTTTCATCTCTGTCTCTCTCCTTGTCTCCTCAGCTCTCTAACTCTCTGTCTTCATCTCTCTGCCTCTCCCTCTTCGCCTCTCCATCTCCCTCTCTGCCCTTCCCTCTCCATCTCTCTTAGTAGACTCTGTCTGTCCCCTTCCCATGATGGCACAGGACCAGACTCTGACACATCCCAGCTGTCCCTTCTTAACGCTTGGCTGGAAAACTAGAGGGAAAGAGTCCAGTTACTACAGAAATATGGGGAATTTTATGTGGACTACTTTTGTATCTTATTTTTCATTTTAATCTAAGTACAAAAGGCAAGTGTCAAAACAAAATCACTGTTATTTATGCTTGCATCGTCTGAATCTGGAGCCTTCTGTTAGAGTTCCAGTGGCTGCAAGTGCCTTATACGGAGACTTCTGGTTTTCTTGGTGACAATCCTTCCAAACGTTTAGAAGTTCCACAGGATTCACTGAGGAAACAATAGTATGGTCTCTGATTAAAAAATTTAGATCCTGTTTAACAACAGTTTTTCAGATTGTCCATGGGCAAGTCTTTGGTTTAATAAATATTTACTGCTTGTCTCTGCTGGTTGCTGGAAACTTAGCAGAGAGAACGCACAGCCGGTGTACTGAGAGGCAGGTGGAGGGCTGGCATGTGTGATGGCATGTGTGGGCTACAGGGGGAACAACCAGTCTTGATGGAGTGAGCAGCCAAATATAATGGTTAGAGTTTGGAGAATTTCCACACAGATGCATGTGTATCTGTGCATCAGTTCAGTTCAGTCGCTTAGTCGTGTCCAACATTTTGCGACCCCATGGACTACAGCACGCCAGTCTTCCCTTTCCATCACCAGCTCCTGGAGCTTGCTCACACTCATGTCCATCGAGTCGGTAATACCATCCAGCCATCTCATCCTCTCTTGTCCCCTTCTTCTGCCTCCAGTCTTTCCCAGCATCGGGGTATTTTCCAATGAATCAGTTCTTCGCATCAAGTGGCTAAAGTATTGGAGCTTCAACATCAGTCCTTCCAATGAATATTCAGGACTGATTTCCTTTAGGATGGACTGATTGGGTCTCCTTGCAGTCCAAGGAACTCTCAAAGAGTCTTCTCCAGCACCACAGTTCAAAGGCATTAGTTCTTTGGTGCTCAGCTTTCTTTATGGTCCAACTCTCAAATGCATACATGACTACTGGAAAAACCATAGCTTTGACTATACAGACCATTGTGGGCAGAGTGACGCCTCTGCTTTTTAATATGCTATCTAGGTGGGTCATAGCTTTTCTTCCAAGGAGCAAGCGTCTTTTCTTTTCATGGCTGCAGTCACCATCTGCAGTGATTTTGGAGCCCGAGAAAGTAAAGTCTGTCACTGTTTCCATTGTTTCCCCATCTGTTCGCTATGAAGTGATGGGATCAGATGCCATGATCTTAGTTTTCTGAATGTTGAGTTTTGAGCCAACTTTATCACTCTTCTCTTTCACTTTCATCAAGAGGCTCTTTAATTCCTCTTCACTTACTGCTATAAGGATGGTGTCATTTGCATATCTAATGTTATTGATATTTCTCCTGGCAGTCTTGATTCCAGCTTGTGCTTCATCCAGCCCAGCATTTTGCATGATGTACTCTGCATATAAGTTAAATAAACAGTGACAGCATACAGCTTTGACGTACTCCTTTCCCAATTTGGAACCAGTCCATTGTTCCATGTCCAGTTCTAACTGTTGCTTCTTGACCTGCGTACAGATTTCTCAGGAGGTAGGTCAGGTGGTCTGGTATTCCCATCTCTTGAAGAATTTTCCACACTTCGTTGTGATCCACACGGTCAATGCTTTAGTGTAGTCAGTGAAGCAGAAGTAGATGTTTTTCTGGGATTCTCTTCCCTTTTCTATGATCCATTGGATGTTGGCAGTTTGATCTGGGTAGTGGTGCATACCTACCCATGTAGGATCATATGGTGTACTTTGCACACTGCTTTTTTTTCTCTCTTAACATTATATTGTGAATGTTTTCTCATGTTTTAAAATATCTAATGGGAAAAAATCTGGCAACCTTTGAGGTACTGAGAGGAGTGTAGTGTTGCTAGTATGTAGGGAGCTCAATGGGTGATTCTGGATGAGACTAGAAGGATGGGCAGGGGCCAGTCACACAGGGCCTGGAGCCTGTGTGTATCAGTTATCTGTGGCTGTATGTCAGATTACCCTCAGACAACCAGCATTCATCGTCACACCATTTCTGTGGATCACAGGTTCATAGCAGCCTTGCTGCATGGGTGGTCCTGCTGTGGTGCTCTTGTTGTGGTCCCAATGCTGGCCAGGTTGTGCTTATCTGAAGCCTTGCCTGGGGCTGGAGATCCTGTTTCCAGGATGGTACCCTTACAGGGCTGTCAGTGGTAGCCCTCAGGGCTTCATCCCTGGCCTTTCCCAACTGTGGGGCAGCTGGCTTCCCCAGAGCCAGGACATGAGAGAGCACTGGTCTGACACGGTGTGGGAGGGGCTATGCAAGAGTGAGCACCAGGAGTGGGTCCTGGGGCCTTCCTGCAGCTGGCTCCTCAGACGTGTAGGACTTTGGGCATTATCTTAAAGTGGGGCCTTGAAAGGATTTTAAATGGGGAATTGGTATAATCTGACTGCAACATAGAGAATGAAAGGGAAAGTGGACAGGTGTTTGGGTGCTTATTGCAAAAATCAGATCAGGATACTTCTCAGGGAAGGGAAGGAAGGTGCTGTCACTGGGCCAGGCCTTGTGCCAGCTTTTGGGATGGGTCACAGGATTTGTTTCTTGTCTTGGTTGTGGTTAGATGGTTCACTTTATTTGTGAAGTTTGCTCTGCGTTCAGTAATACTGGAGAGGGTGTGGAGAAAAGGGAACCCTCTTACACTGTTGGTGGGAATGCAAACTAGTACAGCCACTATGGAAAACAGTGTGGAGATTTCTTAAAAAACTGGAAATAGAACTGCCATATGACCCAGCAATCCCACTCCTGGGCATACACACTGAGGAGACCAGATCTGAAAGAGACATGTGCACCCCAGTGTTCATCGCAGCACTGTTTATAATAGCCAGGACATGGAGGCAACCTAGATGCCCATCAGCAGACGAATGGATAAGGAAGCTGTGGTACATATACACCATGGAATATTACTCAGCCATTAAAAAGAATTCATTTGAATCAGTTCTAATGAGATGGAGGAAACTGGAGCCCATTATACAGAGTGAGGTAAGCCAGAAAGATAAAGAACATTACAGCATACTAACATGTATATATGGGATTTAGAAAGATGGTAATGATAACCCTATATGCAAAACAGAAAAAGAGACACAGAAATACAGAACAGACTTTTGAACTCTGTGAGAGAATATGAGGGTGGGATATTTCAAAAGAACAGCATGTATACTATCTATAGTGAAACAGATCACCAGCCCAGGTGGGATGCATGAGACAGGTGCTCGGGCCTTGTGCACTGGGAAGACCCAGAGGAATCAGGTGGAGAGGGAGGTGGGAGGGGGGATCGGGATGGGAAATATGTGTAACTCTATGACTGATTCATATCAATGTATGACAAAACCCACTGCAATGTTGTGAAGTAATTAGCCTCCAACTAATAAAAAATAAATAAAAATTAAAAAAAAAAAAAGATGGTTCACTTTAAAGTAACTCATTAGGGCATACATTGGTTTTGGGTAGTTTTGTATAATTGTTTGATGTTACAATAAAAAGTTGATTTTTAATAAAGTGGGAGTGGGGGATTGGGTGAGGCCTGTCCATGTGACCCTGGCAGGAGACAGGATGTTCTGAAGGGGAGTTGCAGCTGTGGAATTGCCGGAGGGCCAGATTGGCACGAGAGGAGGGCCGTGAGGTGGGCAGATTTGTCTGTTTACCTGGTGGTGGGACAGCAGGGAGTTGGGAAGACTCCCAGGTGTGCTCTGGATGCCAGCTGGATAGTGGTGTCACTTCTGAGATAGTTTTGTGGGGTACAAGGTTGACATTAGCCTGAGCAGGCTGTGTGTGTTCAAGTTCCTGGAGATCTTCCATGGAGATGGGCAGTGGTTGGTTGGCTGTAGGGACCTTCTTCGCAGGGAGAGTCTGGCTGGGGTGAGGACATGCATGGGGCTCGAGCTGGGGGAGAGGGAAGCAGAAGGTTGGGGCAGAGCCTGAGCAGCAGTCATGAGTAAAAAGGGCCGGGTTGGGGTGGGGGTTGCTGACTGCAAAGCTGAGGTACCGTTACCTTCCAGAGTCTGATGTTTTCCTCAGAGGCCTGTTTCTGAGTGTGCTCCAGTCATGTCAGGGTGGTGAGAGAGTTTGACAGTGTGACAGCTTCTGAAGAGTGATGGGGAGGCCATGAAGTGACTGCACGACTTGTTGGCATCTTACTTTTATGTTTGTTTCTTTAATTATTTTGCATTTCTGATAAAATAGTTGGATTTTGAAAGTATGTGAAGCAGAAAAAGTAAGAATGAGAAATGTGGAATAGGCTCAATAGGATGCATTGCAGGGGAGGGAGTGGTGTGAGCAGCAATGAAATATTGATGTAAACATAAACTAAAATTTGAGTATCATGTGGGGAAAGAGGCCATGGTTTACCTTAAGTGGGCATGCATTTCTGCATTCATTATCCTTATTTTCTTTGTTGAATTTGCTCTAGTTGATTACAGGTCATTATTTTGAAAAATGTGCAAAAAAATATCAGGGTAAATATATTAAATACTATCCTGGAGATACTTGTCTACAGTCTCTCTGTGACATTCCTATACCTTGATCTCCATATTTAAGTAGGAAGCCCAGAACATGTGTCTTTAATGCCTAAGAAGGGCCGTCATGTCAGTAGGATAGCAAGAGAATGTGTGTGGACATCACTCCCAGTCACTGTCGTGGGCGTCCAGGTACAATGAGGTGTGTAGGTACGAGGGCAGCACTGTCCCATCACAGCCCTGCCAGGATGTTGTGTCCTGGTTTTAAGGCCTAAAGTAGTTGTCCAGTTAGGAAGGGATGAAATTGCTGTGTCCCAGGGGTCTCCAGCCCTCCCAGGAACTGTCTGTCCTGGGGCTCTCATGTCATTTGTATTTCCCCTCCACAATCATTCCACTGTGCCCAGTTTTCAGGAATCATCTAGACACTTTGCTATTGGTTCTTGCTCTGACTGGCCTTCTGGAGGCACATGGTTCTCAGGGAAAGCCTCTCTGCCAACTGTCAGTCCACGGTGGTCTCTCCTCAAAGCTGTGCTTCCTGTTTTTGGGTGGAAAGGGTCTAGTCTGCACACTGAGAACCCTGGCTCTGGCACCATTTCTAACAGTACATCCTCTGCTCCTTTGCCTGATGGGGGAGCAGGAGGAAGGATGCACAGGGCCTCATCCCCTTCTGTTTCCCAAGAGCTTAGGGCAATGGCAAGGGAAACCCATGTCCCCCCTTCCCCTGAACCCCGGTGGCAGGAAGTATGTAAGTTATTCCGTAGTAACTTATAGTCTCCCCTAACAGTGGTGCGTTTTATATAGATGACATTAGAATGTGGTGATTCAATATCTGATCAGACCAAAATTTAAACAACAAAAAGCAGGTCTCACTGTAAATGTTACTTCCTCCAAGAAACAGTGCTTATCTACTACAAGTGTAAGTGACTGCTTCCTCTTCTTCCTAGAGTTCTTCCTAAGTAACCTTTTAAAGGTTCTCTTTGGTTCTGTGTTGTATTGTAGTTCCAAGTGTGTGTATAATTTTGTGTGTGTGCTATCTTTTTCTTGAAGGTATGAACTAAATCTTACTCTTCAATTCCACAGCATTCGGTGCACATACTCGAGACACTTGTTCAATGACTGAATCGACAAATGAAAAATACAAGTAACGACTTGAAATTTTATGTGAATTTTGAATCATCATGCCATCCTTAAAATTTTGAACTCAAACTTCTGCAGTATTCTCTGTAAGCTGGATTTTGAGAGCTATGACAAATCTAGTGTATTAAAAAGCAAAGACATTAGTTTGCTGACAAAGGTCCATATAGTCACACGAAGACACACCCTCCCTCCCTAGGCCCCAGATCCCTCACAGACATGCCACAGCTGCTTCCACCTGAGAACACCCACACATGGGGAATAGAGGAAGGTCCTTTCCCTCCTAAAAGCAAGGAAGCTTTTGAGAAGGTTAATGGAGGGAGGGGGACAGAGGAAAGAACTGGCACCTGGGCAGGGACTGTAGCTGAGGGAGCTGGAAGCCATGGTGGGTGTGAGTCAGGGTCCTGAGTTGTCTTTCTTCCCTGTTACCAAATGTCCCATGGATGTTTGTTTACTACTACTGTCATGATTATCCCAGATGCTAAAGGTATTTAAAAATATATATAGAAAAGCGGAAGGGCCTTGGAATTTGAGGGGCCTCGAAGTTCAGGTTTCTGCTAACACTAAGTGTGGGAGTGGAATGGGGATGCTCTGCACATCCTTGTCTCACTCGAGATGAAGTCTGTGCAGATTGGACGTTGTAATGGCCCTGATTATCTCATGTGGGAAGAGAGCTAACATCTATAGCTTCAGTGTATGGGATGGTGCTGCTCAATAGAACTCCATACAGTGGTGGGAATGTGTTTCTGAGCTGTCCCCACATGGTGCTGAGCACCTGAAATGCAGTTAGTGCAGATGAGGAAGCGGACTTTTAATGTCATGGACTTTGAGCCCTGCTAGGCCAACAGGGCTCTGGAAGGGAGGCCCAGTGCTGGATAAGGTTGCAGTGTTGAGTTTGCATGTAGCTCCTGCTCTTAAAGGCAGGTGCTCTTGTTGTGTCTGCCCGTCTGTGGCTGTGCTAGTGATCTGTCTCAGAGATGCTTTGTTTTGTGGTAAAGATCTGTGCCTGAGGAGTGGAAGGGAGGAACAGTGAGAAGGGGAACATCCCATTGTGGGATCAGGCCCCTCCGGGTCTTCAGGGAGAGTCTTGGTGTTTGATAGCAAGCTGCCTGCACTGCCTCTTGCTTGGTGGTCCTGGGTGATGTCTGAGCGTCTTAGCGTTTCCCTTTCATGTGCCGCATCTCCTGTCTGCTAGCATAGACAGTTAAGTTTTAACTGTGGGGCCTTTATCCATGCATGTGTGTGTCATGCTTTCCAACAGGGCGACTTGCTCTTGGGGAGAATCTAACAACTGTTAGTGCCCCTCTCAGAGTGTGAGTGGGTAGTTTATCTAGGTGTTCAAAGTTCCTCGGGGTGGGGGTGATTAGCACAAAGTTTAAGAAGGTGTGTAGGGAGTTGAGAAACAGTGATGAAAAACCTTTGTGTACACACACACACACACAAACACACACATGCACATAGGTAAATGATTGATTTAACTTTGCAAAGGTGGGTTTTTAATTGGAGGATTGATGAAACCATTGCTTGTGGTGTTTCCTGATGGATTTCTTGTTTTCCATCAAGTAATAAGTACAGTTGAATGGTTTTCATTTCTGACTCTATAATTTACATTCCTTTTTTCCATTCCCTTCTGGGTGGAAACTAGACAGATGAACCATAAGGACTGTTTGTTTCTAATCCTCAATCATTTTTTCCTTACTCACATTTTTTTTTGGGTGAGTTGAGCTGCCCTGTATTTCTTTCTGCCTGTACTCTGGTCTCAGAGGTGTGTTATATTTGCATCATGCTTTAAATGTATACACAGTGGCCTAAACTGCTACTTTTCTTTAAAGTTAAGCACATTTCAATTAAAATGTCACATACAACTCAGCTCCCAGCCAAGCTGTGCAGGTGTGGCTGGTCCAGGGTCTGAGGGTTCTGGAGGACACCCCCACCTTTGCCCTCCTGAGAACCCCCTCAAACATCCACCAACTGCCTGTTCTCTGGGTGTGTTCTGGAAGTGCAGCACCCTCTGGTGTGCTCACTGATGGGCCTCAGAGGTTGGATGCTCCAGGTAACAGCGCTTTGGAAGTAGAGCACAACTGTTTTTTCCCCTCTCATCCTGCTCCCCTGTGGGGGGCACAGACTGGCACGTGTGGATTGGAGAAGACAGGTGCTGGAGAGGATGCTGGCGTGTGCGGGCACGGGAGTAGGGAAAAGTGGCCTTGGGTGTCATGACAGGCAGCAGCATGTGTGAGAGCACTCTGTAAACCACAGTCACGCTCTCACCCTACAGTGAGTGCGTTTGAAGGCGGAGCGAGCGGTCCAGACCCAGGGAGCTGCAGAAGCAGAGCAGGGAGTGGAGGTGTGGTTGCAAGTGAGGAAATGAGCCCTGAAATCCCTGCCCAAGTGAGGGGCGTCTCAGTGTGTGTTTTTTTTTTTTATGTCATCTATGTGTATTTATGTATGTCATGTACGTGTATATACACATGTGAGATATATATATATACACATACATGCACATATCTCTCTCTCTGAAAAATATTTTGGGGATTCTGTTGGGAGAGCATATTCATCAGTTCTGTGGATCTCCGTTTTCACAGTTATAAAATGGTAAAAACAATAATTCCTCTTATATCAGATTAAATAGTGTGTATGGAAGTGCTTGGGGGCTCTTGGTGTCAGCTTGTGGGCTGAGACTACTCATTGCCCCTACAGTGAAAAAAAAAATAGGTGGAAATCTTTGACCTTAAATTAGGCAGTAGTTTCTCAAGATATGACACCTAAGAAAAAAAGAAATTGGACTTTTATCAAAACTTAAAATGTGTATATTTCAAATGACGTCAAGAAAGTGAAAAGACAACCCACAGAGTCAAAGAAATTATTTGCTAGTTATCTGTTAAGGGTCTTATATTCAGAATACATACAAAGCTCTTACAACTGAACAATAAGAAGAAAACTAACCCAGTTTAGAAATGGGCGAAGGATTTGAATAGACATTCTCCAAAGAAGATACACAATTGGTTTAAAAAGTACATGAAAACATGTGCAATATAATGTATCATTATAGAAATGCAGTTTAAAACTATGAAATACCTCTTCATACCCAGTAGGATGGCTGTAATCAAAGTATTGGACAATGACAAATTTTGGAAGGGATGTGGAGAAATTGTAATTCTCGTACACTGCTGATAGGATATAGATGCTTTGGAAAAGTTTGGCAGTTTCTCAAAAAGTTAAACAGAATTATCATTTGTTGTTGTTGTTGTTTAGTCACTAAGTTGTGTCTGACTCTTTTGCAACCCCATGGACTGTAGCCTACCAGGCTTCTCTGTCCGTGGAATTCTCCAGGCAATAATATTGGAGTGGGTTGCCATTTCCTCCTCCAGGGGATCTTCCCAACCCAGAGATCAAATCTGCATCTGTACTGGCAGGTGGATTCTTACCTCTGAGCCATGAGGGAAGACAACAGGGAAGAATTACCATATGACCCAGCAATTCCACTCTTAGGCGTATAAGCTCAAGAAAAGTAAAAACATATGTCCACACAAAAACTAGAAGGTTCACAGCACCATTATTCATAATAGTGGAGAAGTAGAAATGACCCAGATGCATACCAGCTGATGAATGGATAAAACTAAATGTGCTGTATCCACGTAATGAAATAGTATTCAACCTTGAGAAGGGATGAACCTTGGAAACATGCTTGGTGAAAGACAGGAAAGGTCATGTAATGTGTAATCCACATATATTAAAGATCCAGAACTCCTGGTAAATCTGTGAAGACAAAGTAGATGAGTGTTGTCAGGAACTTGGGGAGGGAGGAATGAGAAGTGACTGTTAAGGGGCTATAGGGTTTCTTTTGGGAGTGGTAACCAGCATTCTGGAGTTAGTGGTGAGAGTTATACAACCTTGTGAGTGTACTAAAACATACTGAATTTTACACTTTAAAAGAGATTTTGTGGTTTGTAGACTGTATTTCAGTTTAAAAAGAAACTCAGAACTTTTTTGGCTGGTATTTCTCTCTTAGAATGTTGAGGATGCTGCATTTAATATGTTTTAATCATGTAACTAATGCTAAGATTCATCGGCCTTGCTCCATGTTTATAGGATCTTAAATTATATATGTGAGTGTATTAGACACATTTTGTTTCATAACCTGTATTCTTAGTTTCTGTATTACATAGCAACCTAACTGCTCTTCTTCCTACAGAGAAAGAATAGACATATAGGGGTTACCTGAGTGCTATGCAAAATAAAGTTTCTTTTGTCCAGATGGCCCTTAGTTTGATAGCACAGCAAGAAATGCAGTCATAGTAAGTTAGTTTCATCTCCATGGCAAAAAAAGTTTGGCACATTTAATCCTTGCAGATCTTTTCCTGCAAGGTTACTGTCAGGGTTGCCCATGTCCATGCACATAGAAATAGGTAACAGGACTTGCACAGTTGCTTTCCTGGAAAGGTGCATAGATCTGGCAAAGCATCACAGGACAGGCATATGTGAGTTCTAACTCCAGAGAGACTCCTAGATATTTTTCCCCTCTAAGTGAATTTTTATTTCTGCCAATGCAGGATATATGAGTTTGATCCTTAGGTGGGGAAGATCTCCTGGAGGAGGCCATGGCAATCCACTCCAGTATTCTTGCCTGGGGAATACCATGGACAGTGGAGCCTGGCGGACTACGGTCCATGAGGTCACAAAGAGTTGGACATGACTGAAGCAACTTAGCACACAGTTTATTTACAATGTTGTGTTACTTCCTACTGTATAGCACAGTGAATCAGTTGTACTTACATCCACTCTTTTTTAGATTCTTTTCCCATATAGGTCTTTGAGTATTGATTAAAGTTCCCTCTGCTATACAGTAGGTCCTGACTAGTTACCTATTTTGTATATAGTAGTGTGCTTATCTGTTTCACTGACTATGCTAAAGCCTTTGACTGTGTGGATTGTAACAAACTGTGGAAAGCTCTTACAGAGATGGGGAATACCACACCATCTTCCCTGTCTCCTAAGAAACCTGTATACTGGTCAAGAAGCAATAGTTGGAACCCTGTATGGAACAACGAGCTTCCCTGGTGATTCAGACTGTAAAGAATCCGCCTGCAATTTGGGAGACCTGGGTTCGATCCCTAGGTTGGGAAGATCACCTGGAGGAGGGCATGGCAACCCACTCCAGTATTCTTGTCTGGAGAATCCCCATGGATAGAGAAGTCTGGCGGGCTACAGTCCACGGAGTTGCAAAGAGTTGGACACAACTGAGTGACAAAGCACAGCACAGCAGATGGAACAACTGATTGGTTCAGGATTGAGAAAAGAGTATGACAGGGCTATCTGTTGTTACCCTGTTTATTTAACGTATATGTTGAGCACATAATGAGGAATTGCGGGCTGTATGAGTTACAAGCTGGAATCAAGATAGGTGGGAAAAACATCAACTTTAGGCATGCGGATGACATCACTCTAATGGCAGAAAATGAAGAGGAACTAAAGACGTTCTTAATGAGGGTGAAGGAGGAGAGTGAAAAAGCTGGCTTAAAACCAAATATTAAAAAAGCTAAGATCATGGCATCCGGCCCCATTACTTCATGGCAAATAGAAGGGGAAAAGGTGGAGGTAGGGACAGGTTTCCTCTTCTTGGGCTCTAAAATCACTGCAGATGGTGACTGTGGCCATATTATCAGATGATGATTACTTCTTGGCAGGAAAACCTTGACAAATCTAGACAGTGTGTTTAAAAGCAGAGACATTTCTCTGCTGACAGAAGTCCATATAATCAAGGCTGTGGTCTTCCCTGTGGTCACGTAACGGTTGTGAGAGCTGGCCCATAAAGAAGGCAGAGCACTGAAGAATTGATGCCTTCAACTGTGGTGCTGGAGAAGAGTCCTGAGAGTCCTTTGGACAGCAAGGAGATCAAACTGGTCAATACTAAAGGAAATCAACCCTGAATACTCATTGGAAGGACTCTTGCTGAAGCTCCAGTATTTTGGTCACCTGATGTGAACAGCTGACTCATTGGAAAAGTCCCTGATACTGGGAAGGATTGAAGACAGAAGGAGAAGAGGGCATCAGAGGATGAGATGATTGGATGGCATCACTGATGCAATGGACATGAACTTGAGCAAACTTGGGGAGATGGTGAGGGACAGGGAGGCTGGTATGCTGCAGTCCATGGGGTCGCAAAGAGTCGGACACGACTGGACAACTGAACAAGAAGAAGTATGTATGTGTCAATCCCAATCTCCCATTTATCCGTTTCCACTTTGCCCCAGGTAACTGTGTTTGTTTTCTGCATCTTTAACTCTGTTTCTGTTTTGTAAATAAGTTCATTTGTACCTTTTTTTTTTCTTTTGGTTCCACACATAAGCTGCTGCTGCTTCTAAGTCTGGTTAGTTGTGTCCGACTCTGTGCAACCCCATAGAGGGCAGTCCACCAGGCTTCCCTGTCCCTGGGATTCTCCAGGCAAGAACACTGGAGTGGGTTGCCATTTCCTTCTCCAATGCATGAAAGGGAAAAGTGAAAGTGAAGTCGCTCAGTTGTGTCTGACTCTTAGCGACCCCATGGACTGCATTCTACCAGGCTCCTCTGCCTATGGGATTTTCCAGGCAAGAGCACCGGAGTGGGTTGCCAGTGCCTTCTCTGCCACACATAAGCAGTACTGTGGTATTTGTCCTTCTTTGACTGACTGCACTCACTCAGTATGGCAATTTGTCGGTCCATCCATATTGCTACAAATGGCATTCTTTTTTTCTTTTTTTTTTGGTCTTGATGGCTTGAGCTGTGGGCAGGATGGTTATAGCCCTTCACAGGTGTTCCTTGTATCTGAGCATTTAGCCACCATTGCCATGCAAGCATGCATGTGACTGTCCCTGCCAGGGTTGGCACCTGGCACATACTGAGTTCACATCACTGCCCTGTGCTTGCTGGGCCCCTGCGGACTGGGTTGGCTGGGCAGCAGCATCTGATGCTCAAGGGTGAGGAGGTTTCTTTTGCCTGCTTGCTCTGTCCTTTTGCACACTGGCCAGAGCAGGCCTTCTGAGCACTCTGCTGGGCCAGAGCTTGGCTTGTGCACCTGAACACCCTTGACCTGCCCACCCACTTCAGCCCGGGGACCGTATGGAGGAGGAAGGGGCGTGTTGACATCATGGAGCTGGAGCCAGTTCTAGAGGTTTCCAAACCTGGCTGTGGTCAGAGCCAGCTGAGGGACTGTCGATAAGCTATATTTATGGCTCTCTCTATAATCTTTATTTCTAGGACACCTGTGCTTTTCACAGATGCTCTCCAGTTCTTCCTGCTCTAACCTGAGTGAGCCAGCTGATCTGTCTTCTAAAGCTAGTGCCGTGTTGGACAGGTCAGTGAGAAAACCCAGATTAGGGTGGACCCAGCAGTTAAAGAGATGATTTTCAGGAGAACAGTGTCCCTGGGTTTCCTTCTTGTCAGCTGGGAAGATTTCTTCTGCTGGTGTGAGGACGTAAGGTTGCTTTCAAGAGTTCACAAATTGGTATGAACTTACTTTTTTACTTACCTGTGCAGGCATGTCCCTTCAGATAATTCATCTGCAGTGTTCATGTAAATTAGCGCGTTAGTGAATGATAGTTTCTGTAGTTTTATTAGGCAGATTCTTGGTGAAGCTTTGCTTAAAGAATAGCTTCTTCCTGTAAACCCTTTTATTGTTGGCACAGATTTTCTTTCTGAGGATTTTGTAGCACTGAGAATTGTTTTGTCTTTTTTGGAGACAAGGGTGCATCCTAATGGTTGTAAAATAGTTAACTGTGAAACTCACAACATTTTAAAAATAGCTTGCAGAAATCAGTATTTCGTTTTCTGTGCTATTGAGGGGACAGAATTAGAATATGTATTCCTAGCTAGGTCATTTAAAAGTGTCAGAGTGTCACTTACTTGGCTTTGAAGCATTTCTACTACTTTTTAATTACTTTTAATTAAAATATTAAGGTTACTCTGCATGTCCTGAGCCTGAGTTGTCAGCAGTGGGTAGTTTGGGAATGCTGGGTATATGATTTCTGAAATACTAAGGTGATCCAGGTGGTTGATCATGCTGTTGAGTTACCTCCTGAGAAGGCTGTCCAATTCTGAGGCTTATTTTTTCCAGTATAAGAAGTAGGAACCCAGAGGAATCAGCCTTCTTTCTAGACTGCTCCTTGGAGAGGAAAGAGGGAATGTTTGCTGAGGAGTGCAGCGCTCTAGGCACTGCATTGCGTGATACAGTTCTGAAGATATGCCTCAGTGTCAAAATCATCATAATCTGGTAAAAGCTGGGAGGTTACATAATTTGCCTGATGTCACATAGATAAGAAGTGGCAGAAGTGAAATTTGAACCTAGGGCTAATTGTGGTTCCAGAACTTAGAAGCAAGGTTGGGCTGGAAAGGTCAACTTGGCGGAGCAGGGACATCATGGAGTGAGAGAGGAGGAGGGTGTAGGCACAGCCTGTGATGTGTTTTAACAGGAGTTTCAGAGGACGAGGTATTCAGGGAGCAGAGGACTGGACAGGCCAGGCCTGACAGGTGTGGTGAGGGCTGCAGGTGCTCACGGTACTGGCCTTAAACATCCCTCTTCTCCAGGACCATTTTGCTGGAGCCATGCGGCTGGCGCCAGCTCACAGGTGAAGGTGTGTGTCTTGTGGGAAGTCAGCCCACTGCCCTGGAGGTCCGCCAGCATCCTTCCAGGCCAGCTGCCCCTGAGGTCATGGAACCAGAAGGCTCGCAGATTGGACTCACATGCCTGTCACAGTTTATTAAGTCGAATTAGGACACACATCAAGAAAGCAAGGGGGAGAAGTGGGATAATTCATACACATGCTAGGTTAGGGCGTAGCCAGGCAGGGTGCTGCTCTGCTTGGATCCCAGGTTGTCTTGTTTTTAGGCCTTTATCTGAGCAACTGAGGTTCCAGCAGAGCCCTCGTGCCTGGCCACAGATGTTTGCCAATTAGCCTAGTGAATAGCCATAGGTTTATTGGTGCTTCTTGGGCAGAGAGCATGTGGGGCCAGGATGGTTGTCAGTGGTGGCAGCTGACTGAGGCCTCATAAATACTCAGCGAGTGTGTTAGATAGTCATCCTTACTATTTCATATTGAGGTGCCTTGAGACATTAGCATCTGCTGGTGCTTCCTCTCTGAGCATAGCTGTCACCATCTTTTTACCACGGATTTGTCATGTAACTTTTTACATTTGTATTTTGAACTTAGAAGATCTTACTTGTTTTGCACACCACAGTATGGAGGTTACAGGATGCATAAAGCTGGAGATGGTAGTTTAGGTTACTTTTTATCTTTAATTAAAAAATTTTATTGTGGTAATATTTACATAACTTAAATTTTTACCATTTCCATCATTTTAAAATGTACAGTTCATTGGCATTACCTGCATTCACAATACTGGGCTGCTATCATCATCATCATTTATAGAACTTCTTCATCTTCCCAAACTGGAGCTCTGTCGTTGGTAAACCCCAACTCCCGTGCCCACCCCAGCTCCTGTCCCCCACCACGAATTAGTCATTAGTAAACTTTAAAGTAAGAGAAGGACCAGGGGAGACTGTCTTTAGGTCTGAGGATTGTTAGATCATCTTCTCCTGTTTCCATGGGAGATGTAGGGGAGCAGGGTCCTGTGACCATAAATCCCTACAGCCTCGAGGTTTGTTCTCCTGCGTGAACCAGACATATGTCCTCAAACACAGATAATCATGACGGGGGAGAGGGGTGACGCTGTCATGGTAAGAATTCTGAACTTGCTCTCTTTCCAAGTTTACTTTCCTAGTACGTGAGTTTGGTGACTAACATCTAATGTTTCAGGGATACTTGGGAGTGTGAATCTTTGCCATTGATTTTAAAGCACATGCGTCACTTGTGTGATGTGTATTGGGTCCTCCTCAGTTTGTCTTATTAGTGTTCTCATGGTGATGTATGTGTTTGATCCACAGTTTCCTGCTCAGACAGACACTGAGGAGTGAAGGGACTCAGTGACAGGCCAGGGCTGTCTCCAGCCTGGGGTTGTCTCCAGGGTGCCTGTGGCTCACGTATTTCAGTATTTTTGGGTTTTGTGATGTGCTTTACATTGTGGGTAGCTTTGAAATTATGTATTTTTGCATATTAAGAGTCTGCCTTATCCTGTAAACCTATAATCTTTCTGCTTTTCAAAATTCTTGGTTCCTTTAAAAACCAAAACAGCTTTCTCACCATATAAATGGGATTTTTGTTAAGAATTTAGTTTTAAAACTGGTCGAGCATTCAGTAAATTGATTGGGATGTTTAGTTCAATATTTGGACACAATTAAATTTTCTATTTTTTTTTCCTAATCAAAACACAGAAGACATCAAGTGTCTGGACCAGGAAGGACTTCCAGATAATATAAGTGACTTTTTAATACAAGATTAGCTAGATTTGTTTAAAAGAAACTTTGAAAAACTTCTGTTTCCAAATCCAAACAAAATAAATTTAAAAATAATAAAATCAAGTGAGGGATTAAAGGACTAATATGATTACTATATCAAGGACTTATTCCAGTTGGTAAGAAAAATACCTTAAGACTAAAAGGTAGATGTGCAGAGGTCAATGAGCAGGTACTTCACAACTGAGGTGATACAGAAGATTAACAAACATCTGGAAAGAACTTTTTTCTTACTAATTTCACAAAGGTTTAAATTAACACATGCTCCTTTTCCATCTCTAATTAGCAAATTTTTCAAAATCACATTACGGTGCTTGCATTGATATAGTCATTGGTAAAAGTATTAACAGGTAGGTTTTTTTGAAAACAATTTTGTAAATCAGAAATTTACAATGTTTATGTCCTTTTCTGGCTCTTCCAAGGTTCTTAGACTTATATTTGAGGTTCTTAAGTTAGACTTGAGAACCAGAGTAAAGCCAGCTGACTGATAGCAACTTAGATCAGAGAGCACTGTCTGGCCCTCTTGATCACCTTACCCTGAAATTCCTTAGCTTCAACTTCCTCAGTAATCAGCCCCTTCTACTCACGGGAAGGGCCTGTGATTGTGGCCTCATCTGAACCCCAGAAGACCTTCAGACTGGGGGCACAGAAAGCTTAGCACTTGAATCTACTTCACAGGCGGGCAGAAGGCCTGCCTGCTTGATAAGGGGTGGGGCTCTGCTCGACCTGGCATGTTTCCTAGTCTGTGTTTGGGGAGTCATAGTTGAGGGAAAAATGCGAAATTTGATTGGGTGGGGATGACACCCATGCCAGTGGGCTCCAGGACGCCACGTGAACTTGAGCAGGTTGCCCGCCACCCTGAGCCGGACCTGTAGACTTGACATTCTCTGGCTCCTTGGGCGTTAGGAGGGCACAGAAGTCTGTGCCAGGGCCATAATTCCTGTTTGTTAACAATGGGAGTTTTCAGAGAGGTTTTCTAGAGCCTCAGTGGAGAATATGTACCTGCAAGAATCTGATACAGATTTTCCAGAGCAGCCACAGGAATCTCTGACTTCCTCTTATGTCCTTTGTGTGGCCTTAGGTTTAGTGTGATTTTGATTATTAGCTCACTCTATAGGCCTCCCTCACCCCATGGGGTAAATCAGACTGCAACAAAGGAGGCCCCTCACTGGGTGGAGTCCTCCAGGCTGTGCAGTGGTTGTTAATGAAGACTGACTTCAGCCCCTTATGCTCCGTGCTGAGGAGGATGCGCTGTTGACACCTAAATACTGAAATCCTCTGGTTTATCTCCCATTATGACAATACAAGTGGGGATACAAAGGCATGTGTAATGGCGGGGAAAGAATGAAAAACTGAAATGTGTTAGCTAGTGATTTTTAAATGGGGCTTTGAGACACTTCACAATTGAAAATGGGACCGTGGTAACTAAAGACAAATAACATGTTTTCAGATCTTCACCTTGCTGCTTCAAATTTCATACAGTTTCTCTTTTCTGTCCATATAGAAACAACTTGCTGGCAGGAAGGTTTAGCTGTAAAAACTGATTAGACTTCCAAAAATAATTCATGACTGCCTCTATTTTCTCTCTCTCTCACAATGACTTCTGCCTCCACAGCCCTCTAGAGTTAAAGTGAGAAGGTTTGTGATCCCTTTGGCTGTTTCCATATCTGCCGTAGGTTAAACTGTGTCTTCCTAAAAGAGAGCTTCCAGTTTTGGTACCTGTGGATGTTCCCTTATTGGGAAGTAGATGAGTATCCCAAGTGAGACTATGCTGGTGTTGGAGTGGGTGCTCCAGCCGATGGCTGGCACCTTTGTAAGAAAGGAGAGGGAGGTCTGGAACATAGAAACACAGACCAAAAGGCCATGTGGAGACAAGGCAGAGACTGGAGGATGCATCCGGAAGCCCAGGAATGCCAGAGGACCCCAGAAGCTGGGAGAAGTAGGAAGCCACCTCTGACAGAGCCTCCTCAGGGAGTGCAGCTCTGCCCACACCTTGACTTTGGACTGCTGTCTCCAGAGTTGGGAGAGTCAATGTCAGTCGTATAAGCCATGCAGTTTGTGGTAATTGTCATGACAACCCTAGACAACGAATGTAGCATCCATCTGACTGTTAATTGCACACTATCAGTACCCAGGGTGAAAGTTTACACGGGCATGGAGATAGGTGTTGAAAGTACGGCACAAACACGTACATATGTGTACGTATGCATGTGCACAGACATATAGGATGTCACACCTCCCAAGTTAATGCAGTAATTGCATGAGTGAATCCACATGCTCTCAGCGGCCATTGAACTGGAGATCTGAGTGAGGGTTTGTGGCTCGGAGACTACAGTCCACATAGGCACCAGTGTTTGTGGTTTTAGACTTAACTGTTTCATCTTGGTCCCTAAGATAAGATTTTGGTCTGCTGTGAGTTCTGTGGTTGGGTCATGCTGACTCTTAGCATGCATCACAGCAGAATATTAGCATGGGTGACCATTTGTAGCTCAGGGTGAAATATCTTAGAGAAAACCCATGGGGATCTACTGGGACACACCTGTCACTGAGTGCTGGCCTTTTTGTGAAGAATATGTGCTATGGAGAATCCTGGACATTGATGATTTAGTGTTTAACTTAAATACCCTCAAGGAATTTAGGTCAAACGATCAGTTAGAAATTGGGTTTGGCAGGCACATTGGAGTAGATAATGGTTCATGTCAGCATCAGTGATTTTCTCAGCTCCTTTCTCCTAACCAGCTTGTGTTTCCCTTCTCTCCAGGCTGATCGCTGATCTGGGACAGGGGATGGTCTGGGGCAGAAAGCTTTACTGCGGGGCCAGGTGGCCAGTGACAAGTACTACTCTGAGGCAGAAGGTTTCTTTGGGCAATGCTGCTGTTTGCTCGTGAACATGCATAGTTGAATGGGGGGCTGCCTGTACTGCAGGCTTGAAAGATTCTGTGTTCCAGTGGCCTGCTCTGTGGACCCAGCATTTCTGAGGCGGCTTCACATTATCTGGGGAAGTGAGTGTGAATAGAATAGTGGGCATGGCTCCCACCTCCCCAGAAGCAGAAGTGAGTTTCTTACTTGCTCTTTTGAGAACAATTTTAATTTAAAGTCACTGATTATCCAGCAGATAAGAAATACTATTAGATGAAATAGCTAAGTATCTTGAGGTCATGTGGCCCATTCATGGTACATCAGGCTGGAATTGGGTCTCCTAAAACAGAGTGTTCTATATTTTCTGTTTAGGCTTTGTTTGATTTAAACTCCTAAATAATTAAGATGCTGTCAATCAGTAAAACACCCATTTCATATTTCTGAGTTTTTCAAAAGAAACAGAAGCAAACATTTTTCGTACTAGAGACCTTAGACCAGGGGGAAGGGTTACCTCACCTCTGTAAGGTACAGGTCAGCTGGTGTGCAGTGGGTTCATGGTCACTGTCTGAAGTCTCCCAGGGACCAGGCTCCCTTCTCTCATTCCAGCCAACAGGAAGGAGAAGAAGGAAGGGGGTGGACCGTACCTTCCCCATCCGAACTGTGACTGACCAGTTCTCACCCCATGGTAAATGCCTGATCACGAGGCCTCACCTGACTGGAGGGGAGGCCAGTGAACGTTGTCTTTGTGTGGGAGGAATGTGCTCAGTTGAAGTTTGAGGTTTGTTGCTCCAGGAAGAAGAGAATGGACGTGTGTGTGTGTGTGTGTGTGTGTGTGTGTGTGTGTGTGTGTGTGTGTGTGTGTGTGTGTGTGTGTGTGTGTGTGTGTGTGTGTGTGTTGGGGAAGGGATAGCAAGCAGTCTCCTCTGCAATTTGTCAGTACTGTATTATTGACTCCTGAAGATGTAAGTTGGGCATCATGGTTGAGTACCTTCTAGGAAGGATTTTGGAATGTTTTTAGCATGCTGAGCCCTCCCATTTCTTGAGATGTCTGTCACATGCTGTTTTGTAATTCCGCATGGTACTATCTCTGTTCCCAAGTAGAAGGCAACATTAGATGAACACGTTAGCACCTTGAACAGTATCTTAGGAAGGTGTCTACCCTAAAAAAAAGAATAGACTATTTTGAAGGAATGGAGCACTTCCTTGGCTTAAGTTCTGGTGTGTGGTCAAGTGTAGTATCTACTCATCCTGATGGCTTTAGAAATCTGTGTCCTCTGAGGATCTGCTCAAGGGGAAGAGGCTTGGCCTTGTGGAGTTGGGTAGCTGCTTGCAGTTGATGTGCAGCTAGATGCTTAGCAAAGTAACTGAGGTGCATCTTAAAAAGACTAATTATGATTGGAGCATCAAAATTTCACTACATTTTAAATTTCACTAGCTTTTAAACCTGTCTCTCCTCAACTTTCATGGAATTTAACTGTTTTTACCATTAGAATTTACTAGGGGAGGGGAGGTCAATTCTGACCCTTCTGTAGATGGTGACCTTCAACAGATAAGAGTGGAAAATCTCTATAACCCCTGAGGCTGGGCTATGATCTGCACAGCAAAGTTCCCATGGTCAAGTTAAATCATTTTAGCTTAAGAAGTATTGGTTCTGAATAGACAAACGAGATTTTTTTAAGTAAGAAAAAATGTTTTGGTTGCTTGATGTAAGAGGACAGTTTTGACTTGCTTGCTGATGAGAAATGCAGTGCGGTTTCCTCTTAATTGAGTGGCGGTTCTGGATTAAGCAGTTTTTCTGCTTGGGTTTCCCACTTTGAGAAGGGTCTTGCGTAGCAGAGGACAGGGCTCTGGGGAGGGGCGAGGGGAAAGTGTACCAGCTCCAGCTTGCAGTGCTATGACTGATGGTGAATGTTTACCATTGTGTGAGCGAAGGGTGTGAACCTTCATATACTGAAATCGTGTGAGAAACTATGGCTGTGCGATCCCTTTGGGGGTGCTTACATCTTTTTTGAGGGCTAAACTCTAACTTGTAGATATCCTGAAAAATAAAGAGTTTAGCCCTCAAAACAACTCCTGTTCACATCTTTTAAAGCTACCTTCACTGACTGGCAGTCAGCATAAGTATGAAAATCAGTCTTGGAGTAGAAAGGAATATACTTCAACTGAGTAAATAATAACTATGCATATGTTAAAAATATCAAATAAAACTACTCCAAATGTCAGCCATAAATGGATACGAAATGCAAACCCAGAAGGGTTATTCTTTCAGTATCAAAATTTTAAAAATTTCTGTGACAGTTTTAACTATGGACAGATTACTATTAAAACTCAGTTGCATTTATAACATTTTCAAGACTTAATTGTTTTACATTATTTGTTAACTTTGGCTGAGGCATTTTTCATAGTTGCATAATTAATGCTAATTTCTTTGCCAGAGCTCAGTTCCTTTTTCTTAGATCAGAAACCTGAAATAAAACATTTCCTTTCCATTAAATTGATATTGAACCATATTACTATCAATTTGTGAATGTGAGAACAAGATTATCTTGTCTTTTTTGGGATAATTCTTGCTTCATTGCAATAGAGCAGGGCAAATGCAGCTCTTAGCATGCAGCCATGGTTGTGCATCATTACACTGTTACCAGGCAACGGGTCTTGCTTAGCCATTGGTTGGTAGTGCAGTGGACCCTACCCACTGGTAACCAGCTGTCAGTGAGGGATCAGTTAGGTGATTCAGCCAATGTGTGGGTGAGGGCGTGGTCATCAGGGGGAGAGTGAGGTGAGAAGGCTTCCTTGGGCTCTCCAGCCTGTTCCCTGTCCTTGGGCCAGTGGATGATCTGGTAGGCTGAGGGAACAGGCGGGGGGCTCTGTCCTGGGCTCCAGAGCCCTCAGCAAGGCCACCCACTGGTGGGGCCCGGGCCTTAAGGCAGTGGTGAACCTCTCCCCTATCCTTGTCTCTCTGACCTGATAGCAGCATCAGTCTGCTTGAGTCAGTCTATGGGACCTGGTTGCCCCTCCCTCACTTGGGTGGCCTGAGGAGCCTGAGGACCAGTTGGTTTGGTCACCTGGCTTCCTCAGCAATGACAGCTGGACAGGGTCTGGGGGGCCCCTGAGGGAGCCACCAGCTGAGATTTGCCATCTCTTAGCCAGGACTGAGACCTTGGAGGGTGAAAGTTGTCCTTGGGACCTTGCCGTTTCTTGTCAGGACAGAGAATAACATCGTTTGGTAGAGATTTACAGGAACATGGTTACCTGACGATGACCTGACCTCAAGGACAAAGGATCTGACACCCAAGAGTTTGCAACAACTAACCACACCCCTCCCTCACCTTTTGCTTTAAAAAGGGCTTTGCTGAAAACTTTCAGTAACTTTGGGGTTCTTAAGGCACAAGCCACCCATCTCCTCACATGGCCCTGTAATAAACCTTTCTTGGTTCCAAACTGCAATATTTTAGTATTGTTTGGCCTGTCTGTGCGTCAGGCACATGGACTTGGGTTTTCGGTAACAATAATGCTAAATGTTAAAATTGTAGGACAGCTTATTGGAAATTAGTATTTGCATGCTTGCCAGGTAAGAAATGTTGAAAATGTGGACATGAAAAAATTAAATTGCATTCATTTTGTATAGAAAAAAGATGTTAAAAACCCATTTTGCCTTTTGCCACTACTGTGGTTGCTTAGCTACAGAAATGAGGTCATTGTAGGCACTTAGAATCTTATCTTTCACTTCCACAATACTAAGCAAGCATCAGTTCAGTTCAGTTTAGTTGTTCAGTTGTGTCCGACTCTTTGCGACTCCATGAATCACAGCACGCCAGGCCTCCCTGTCCATCAGCAACTCCCAGAGTTTACCCAAACTCATGTCCATCAGGTTGGTGATGCCATCCAGCCATCTCATCCTCTGTCGTCCCCTTCTCCTCCTGCCCCCAATCCCAGGGTCTTTTCCAGTGAGTCAACTCTTTGCATGAGGTGGCCGAAGTATTGGAGTTTCAGCTTCAGCATCAGTCCTTCCGATGATCACCTAGGACTGATCTCCTTTAGGATGGACTGGTTGGATCTCCTTGCAGTCCAAGGGACTCTCAAGAGTCTTCTCCAACACCACAGTTCAAAAGCATCATTTTTCGGCACTCAGCTTTCCTCACAGTCCAACTCTCACATCCATACATGACCACTGGAAAAACCATAGCCTTGACTAGACAGACCTTTGTTGGCAAAGTAATGTCTCTGCTTTTTAATATGCTATCTAGGTTGGTCATAACTTTCCTTCCAAGGAGTAAGCGTCTTTTAATTTCTTGGCTGCAATCACCATCTACAGTGATTTTGGAGCCCCCAAAAATAAAGTCTGATACTGTTTCCACTGTTTCCCTGTCTCTTTCCCATGAAGTGATGGGATCAGATGCCATGATCTTAGTTTTCTGAATGTTGAGCTTTAAGCCAACTTTTTCACTCTCCTTTTTCACTTTCATCAAGAGGCTTTTCAGTCCCTCTTCACTTTCTGCCATAAGGGTGGTGTCATCTGCATATCTGAGGTTGTTGATATTTCTCCCAGCAATCTTGATTCCAGCTTGTGCTTCTTCCAGCCCAGCGTTTCTCATGATGTACTCTGCATATAAGTTAAATACACCGGGTGACAATATACAGCCTTGACGTACTCCTTTTCCTATTTGGAACCAGTCTGTTGGTCCATGTCCAGTTCTAACTGTTGCTTCCTGACCTGCATATAGGTATCTCAAGAGGCAGGTCAGGTGGTCTGATATTCCCATCTCTTTCAGAATTTTCCAGAGTTTATTGTGATCCACACAGTCAAAGGCTTTGGTGTAGTCAATAAAGCAGAAATAGATGTTTTTCTGGAACTCTCTTTTTTGATGATCCAGCAGATGTTTGCAATTTGATCTCTGGTTCCTCTGCCTTTTCTAAAACCAGCTTGAACATCTGGAAGTTCATGGTTCACGTATTGCTGAAGCCTGGCTTGGAGAATTTTGAGCATTACTTTACTAGTGTGTGAGATGAGTGCAATTGTGCGGTAGTTTGACCATTCTTTGGGATTGCCTTTCTCCTACAATTCCAATAGTCAGATTCCTGATTATTAGATGCAGAGAAATAGATGATAATATGCGTAAACTTGGCCTTTGTCATGTGGGAGTCCTAACCATACATGGGCTACTAGAGTGGGAATCACTTGGCCACCAGGCCTCTGATGTGCATGGGCTGGGAGCAATGAAGACAAAATGCTGGCGAGAAAACGGCAGCAGTGCCCTTGAGGGTTGGAGTCTGGGACCCTTAAGAATGAAGAGGAGGCAGATACCTCTGGACTAATTCCTGGAGCCTGTCCCTGGAAAAAGCCATTGTCTGACAGGGCCAGGACAGCTGCCCTGAATGGTCTGAGCTTGGCCTTCCCAGCTTTAGCTTTCTTGGCAGCAGCCATTAGCAGGAGGAGTTGTCCCAGAGGCAGGCGGTGAAGATTCTGTATACAGGAATGGAAGGATGCTGAGAATGTGCTGACGCTCTCACTACCATTGGGCACCAGCAAGCAGGAAATGCTTGACCGGCTCCCTTTCCTAAACTGGGCCACAGGTCTGCTGTTTAAACTCCTCAAGCAATCAGTGGAAGCTCAGATTTTGTGAGCAGCAGGGCTGAAGGGGACTCTCCTCTTGGTTGGAATGTCTGGGTGGAATGAGGCATAAGGAGACAGTGTAGTTCATCAGTGTGGGCAGGTGTCCGTAATGGGATTCAGTAGACACCCCTTGGAGTCAGTGAGACAGACAGGACCTTTTTCACTCTGATGTGGCTGCATTCATGCTGTCATTGCCCATAGGCGGACATGAGGGGGTGTCACTGGGAGCTGGTTCATTTTCCTGTCTTCTAACTCTTTGGAAACTTAGAGGTTAAGTACATCTGCCATCAGAGTCTTTACATTGTTGAGCTGGGAAACTTTGCATTCACTGTGTGAACAGGGATCATAGAGCGTGGCTTCTACCTCCCGTGGCCTGCATGATGGATAGCCTGGTGTGAAGTCCTGTCTTCACCATTAGTGTTTGCAAATGCCCATCTCTTTGCATAAAAGTTTGCTTCTCTTGAAGGTTCCAGTTAGATCCTTTTACTTAACAGGATATTTAAAACTATTGTGCAAACGATATCGTACAAATCTGCCCGCCATCAAGAGTGAACGTGGGTGGGTTTTGTTTGTTTTCCTGTGGTGAATATTTTACTAGTGTAAATACCTGCATGAATGCTAAACACTGAGACTGTCGTCACCTTTCTGCTCATACCCTCTTGGTTATCATTACTGACTTCCACTTGGAGGGTGTGTCAGGCACAGCGAAGGGTCAGGGCCGCACTGAAGAGTGATGTTTGGTTAGATCCTGAACAGGTGTCTGTTGTTTTTGAGTAAAATTAGGTGGATATTTCCATTCTCAAGGGAAACATACACAAACACAACAGAGAAAACTTAAAAAACCAAATCTTTTAGCTTATATGAGGTTCAGCAAATTTAGCTTGAAAGTTTATCCTTTTTTCCCCTAAGTCATTAATTCAGTAGCTTTTTTCTTGGAAGTCATTAATTCACTGTTAGAAACTAAATATATTTCTTTTACCCAAAACTAATCACAAATTCTAAAACCAGTGACTAAAAATGGAATGTTAATTTAGGAATAGTGACCCCAAAGTAAAATACCCAGTATTGGGTACATGTATTTAGAAAGTGTAGTGTAGGACTCCTAAAAGTCATGTGGTTTTAACTTACACTTTTTTAAGTAGTTGGACCCTCATTTGTAAGAACACTTAAGTTGTTTGGATACCACTGCAGATATGTATGCTCATGTATATATGTATAAGTATTCAGTGTTTTTCTCCCTTTCCTTTAAGAAGACATCAACATTCTTCTATATCAGTATTAATAGTAGAAAGTCATTTCTCCCCTTGTAATTAGAAGTTAGTTTTCAGGAAATCTTTATAATCTTTGTGAATTTGGTTTACTTTAATAATGTGTCTCTAGGGCAAAAACAAAACAGAAACAAACTAAAACCAGAAATATTTTTTGACTGCATTAAAAAAATTTTAAAAACATTTATTTGGCTGCGTTGAGTCTTAGTTGCAGCATGTGGAATCTTTAGTTGGGGTGCCTAGACTCTGTAGTGGTGGCACATGGGCTTAGTTGCTCCATAGCATGTGGGATCTTAGTTCCTCAATCAGAGGTCAAACCCGTATCCTCTGAACTGCTAGGCAGATTCTTAACCACTGGACCACCAGGGAAGTCCCTGGACTGCCTTTTAAAGTTTTTAATACCAAAGCCTTAGGAAGGGAAATATTTATGAACAGAAAATGTTAAAGGACCCATTAAGGGCAATAGGTGAGCAGTACACTTACTGTAGCCACGATGCAGGGAAAGGAAATGTTGACAGGCTTTTTCTTGGCTGGGGGTGTGTTGCTGACAAGTGTGAGGGCTTGATGGATGGAGAAGGTTGAAAAGCATCGCCTTAATCTTCCCCAGCTCGTGCGCTGCAGCAGCACAGCACAGAAGCAGCCCCACCCTGACATTTCTTCTCTGTTCCCCTCAACAGTGTCTCTTGGACTCCCTTGTTGTTGTTTAGTAGCTTAAGTTTGTCTGATTCTTTTGTGACCCAATGGACTATAGCCCACCAGGCCCCTCTGTCCATGGGATTTCCCAGGCAAGAATACTGGAATGAGTTGCCATTTACTTCTCCAGGGAATCTTCCCGACCTAGGGATTGAACCCGCATCCCTGGCATCTCCTGCATTGCAGGCGGGTTCTTTACCACGGTGCCGCCTGGGGAGCCTGGGACTCTTTAGATGGCTCGTGTATGCTTTAAGAAGGATTGTAGGAGTAGATGGAGTGTTACTAACTCCTTATTTGTGAGGTGCTCACTGTTAGTTGTTTCCTTTAAAAGTTTGGAATTGAAGTTGCTCCTCAAAATACTTGGTAACTGCACCCCATCCTCTGTTCCTCTGTGAGTCTCTTCCAGGACAGACATAGGTCCAGCAAGGCAGCTGGGCTGTTCCAATGTCAGCACATGTGTATGTTCGTGCTAGAACCTACTCTTCTGAGCAGGGTTTCACAGCCATGCTCATTCAGTGTTGAATGAGTGAATGAATTGAACCTAGCCACCAGTCATTCACATGTGCTCACATAGAGATATTTAAAAGTGGCTCCAAGTGTTAAGAAATAAAGAGCCTACCTGTTCTCTTTCTTAAAGTAGGTTCTGTTTGGGACAGTGAGGGTTTACCGTTTGAAATAGGGGACAATGCAGATATAAGGTGTGATACTTTAGTAACTTTGATTTGTTCCTATTTTTAGTAGGAAGCTGAGAATAATCAGGTTAGCTGTCATTTTTTGTTCATTCTTTATGATTTCTTTTTTTTTTTTTTGAAGGGGTTATACCAAGTTATTTAGTTGCAAAGTGAGATAACAGAATGATACTAGGAAAAAAATCTCCATTATCTGTAATTTAGATCAGAGTTTTCTGGCTGTTTTCCTCTGAATCGGCATCCTGTAACTTTCAGATCCTGTTTTTATTTATCCTTTATAATTTGGTCCTAACCAGGATGCTGGTGGTGAATCTGTTACAGTCAGTGCAGGAACTGTGGACTGTTTTCGTCCTGGAATTTGCAGGTGGTTCATGCCTGGGATTGCTCTGTGGCATCAACAAGCTGCACCATGTGGGGGATTCTTGACTTTGCCCACCTACAACAGAGGCGTTGGGAAGCAGGAATGTCAGCTTGGATTGGGGCGGAGATCCTCCTCTTCAGAATTGCTTTCTTCATGTGTCTATCTGAGATGACTTTTATTTTCCACAGAGCATTTGAACAGATTTCTGTCCAGTGGTGATTTGACAATGACTTATACAGTATGGGGCCCTGAGGATAAATATTCTCTTTTGCTCTTTGTAACTCTCCACTGGCAGGCATTGGGGTTGAAGGCTTGGGAGTGAGGGCATTTGCAGACACCAGTAGACGAAGGGGTTGAGGTCTTTCTATGTAATTGTCTCTCGGTTCTCAAAATGCTTTTCTCTGTTATCCAGAAATCGAAAGGAGTTGACTTTTTCACTCTGAGTGTCGTTAGGAAACTGGAGTTTCATTATTGGGTGAAGTAATCAGAAAGGAAATGTGGCTTTTGAGTTGGAATTGAAATCAGAATGCTGGGCCATAGAGGAAAAGTCCCTGCAGTGGATTTTAGACAGTCTTTCATGACTGCTGTGATGTTTATATGATATATAGAGAATCTTCATGAAAATCATAGGGAGAAGAACAAAGATTATTCTTAAAAGGATCTTAAAATATGTTAAAAAATACTACTTAATTTTCTGTACAGCGGTTCACTAGGACCTAACACTGTTTTCTGGTTAACAGTAGGTTAAAAGCTGGGTCAATTACATTTTTGAATATTACTGAAATTTATTTTTCTCTTTCATCTTGTGCATAAGCCATCATCTCTCACGTGCTCACTGTCTCCTCCTGGGTTAAGGTGTCACTTGCGGCAAGTGATCCTTTCATGGATTTCTAATAATCTGTAAAATAAATGCCTTGGAGCCCCTGGTGCATGTTCTCTTTCTCTCTAATAGTCAAGAAGTTTTACTTTTTTAAAATTAGCATATATTAATAGTAAGATTGACTGTCCAGTTGTATGAATTTTATTGTGCCCTTTGCAAGCTGTTCATATACTTTATTGAGTCTTTGCCAGTTTTTAAATTAGAATGTTATTTGTTAAATACATGGTGTGAAGATATTTTCTCACAGTCACTGGCTGAGGTTCCATTCTCTTAAGTGCCTTTTTTTCAGAAAAAACCTTTAAAATTTTTACGAAGTCCACCTTATTTTTTCTTTTACAACTCATGCTTTTAGTGTTATGTCTAAAATTCTTTGTGTACCCCAAATTAATGAGGATTTCCCCTATGTTTTCCTGTACAAGTTTTTAGTTTTATGTTTTGCATTTAGAGCTGTCATGCATCTCGAGTTAATTTTTATAGAACATGTAAGGGTTGATTGAGGATGGGTTTGTGTGTGTGTGGTTTTTTTCCCCAAAAAGATGGCCAGTTATTCCAGCACCATGTGTAAAAGGCTGTCCTTTCTCTATTAAATTTGTTTTGTACCTTTGTCAAAATCAGCCATATTTGTGGGAATCTATTTCTGGACTCTGTTCACAGTCTGTATCTTCACCACATTGTTTTGATTATTATAACTTTTTGATGATATTAAAATCAAACAGGGTGATTTCTCCAACTTTATTCTCCTTTATCAAAACCTTCCTGCTAGTCTAGTTCCTTTGCCATTTCATATAACTTTTACAATTAGCTTATCTGTATCTACAAAAAATATCCCACTAAGATTTTAATTGGAATTATGTTAAATCTATACATTAATTGGGGAGAATTGGCATCCTCATTATGTTGAGCTTTTTATTCCACATATATGGCATGCTGCTTTTAAACATTTTTATTAAAGTGTAGTTGATTTACAGCGTTGTTTCTGCTGTACAGCAAAGTGAATCAGTTATACACACATCCATTCTTTTTAGATTCTCTTCCCATGTAGGTTATTACAGGATATTGAGTAGAGTTCCCTGTGCTGTACAGCGAGTTCCTACGTTACCTGTTTTACATACAGTAGTGTGTGTGTGCCAGTCGTTACTTACAAGGATTCTTCTTTGATTTCTTTCATCAGCATTTTGTAGTTCTCAGCATGCAGATCCTTTTGGTCCTACAGATCCTGGATGGGTCTTGCATGTTTTATTAGATTTGTACCTAAGTATGTCACATTTACATAACTACTGTAAATAAGATTGTTTTTTAAATTTTAATTCCAAATGTCCATTGCTACTATATATTAATATGGTTTGACTTTGTATGTTGTGATCTTGAGAAGGTCAGTTATTGGTTCTAGGAGTTGATTTTGTAGATTCTTTGGCATTTTCCTTGTAGGTTTTGGTTTGACTGATTTTTCTTTTCTTGTTTTCAGTTTCTTCCATTTCTGCTCTTATTTTTTCCACTCACTTTGGGTTTATTTTGCTTTTTCTATTTTTCTTAAGGTAGAGGTTTAGATTGTTGACTTGAGACCTTTCCTCTTTCCAGATGGGCAGCTATGGCATTAAAAGTACATGTCTATATCACTGTGTTGGCAATGTTCTACAAATTCTGGCTTTCATTTTTGTTCAGCTGGATGTATTTTTTGCTTTCCTTTGAGGAATTATGGCAGTTTTATGTGTTCTCCAAATCTCATTTTAACTCGTGATCAAGATTAAAGTTCACCCAGTCTTGTTTCCTGTATTGACTCTGTAACATTTTCACATTCCATGCTCTGACCAGAGTATGACAGTAGCTGAGCTTACCAGGGAGTTGGTTGATGTGTGGTATGTGATGATGTGAAAGGTATTACCATGTGGGAATTTGAATTTAAATGCCAAGGACCGGAAGCAGTGCTGGGCATGTATAGGCCTGGAAGAGTTACTGCAGAGGTGTGAACACAGTTGCACCTCCTTGGCACTGTGCTTGCACACTAAGTTAGGTTGTCTCTGTTTTACTGTACTTTTCTGCCCTGACCCTTGGCTAGTCTGAATTGCTTTCTCTAAGCTGGTTTGCCATATTAGCACATTTTCACATTATCTTTGCAGTCGATTCAGACTTTGATTACTTGTCATTTTCTTATTTTAAACGAAAGATTCTTTCCTTATTCTGTGATTGTATGGTTCACATATTGGAATATGCATGTTATTTTATAAAGATTACCTCTAAATACACATGCACTTGAATATCCCGCAGATGGTTGACTGCAACTGTGGAGCAGGGATCACTGTTTATAGTGCCTCCTCTAATGACACATCAGTGGGTAGACAATTGTGTGCGTTATGCTTCCTTATTTACCTTTTGAATAAGTATATTATTAAGAATTGCCACTTGATCAAAGTTGGGCAAAATGTTTAGAAAACATATTTCTGTAAGTTAGAAGTTTTGTATTGTCATGGTTATTATTATTTATTTAGGTAGTGGATTCATCAAAACTTTATTATACACATTATGTGCCAAGATTGTCCAGATGTGTTACTCCCAATAGTTCAGGGTGATTTTCATCTTGAAAGTGATTTTATGCACGAGAAGCCTCAGAGCTTTTGTTGGAGTGTTTCCTGCAGCTCATAAGTCTTACAAAAAGGAGTAACCATTATACAAACTAGCTCAAAATAACTAGCTTACTACACGTCTTATGTATATAAATATTTAAAGATATTTTTATATGTATTCACATTTATATAATTTGAAGATAAAATAATATAGAAATCCTAGAATATTCTGCATCTTGCAAAACTAAGGGAAATAATATTCATTCATTTTAATGTTTCTAATAAAATCTTTTTCTCCATTTTATTCCTGTTACTTGTCCAGATGGGGCAGTTTGTTTAAGACAGTTCCTGGACTCATTAATTTAGGCATCCCTTTATATATACCTTTAAACATGTTTTAAAAGTGAGAATATAACTGTTATTTAGTCTTTCATTCAGCAGTGATTAGAGATTGTATCTGTTTCTGGCACATGGTAGGATCTTGATGAATGAGTAAATGAATGCAAAAATGAAAGTCAGGGTCACTTCCATCACATTTGGGGATTTTGAGGTAAAGCTTAGGAATGAGTATGAATAAGGGCCAAGTGAAAGCTGTATTTTATAGTCATTTCAGAGGTCATTCAGCATTGGGCAGTAGTAGTGTGCCCTTCAGATCCTGGATTTCCAAAAGGTCAGAGTGCAGTGTTTTATCCTATTTGGTAGAAGAAGCAGAGGGCTGTGGTGGCTCTTCATTTCAAAGAGGAAAGCCAGGCCTACATCATCTTGCCTTTTGATGTGCTGGCCAGCATCTTGGGCTTCCTGAAGCTGCCTGGGGCCCTGCTGGTGGAATAGACACCACAGGCTGCAGGGGGTGGAATCTTATGTCCCTGTGTCATATGTCATATGTCCCCGGGGCCCAGGACATATTGAAACGTGCTTTATCACAGGGTCAGGATGATGAAAATCACAGAATACTGGTGAAAGAGATCAGAGAGTTAAATACCTTGTTCACGGATCAGATGATGCAGTGTGTAAAAATGTCAGTTCTCCCGAAACTGATACATGAATTTAAGAGAACTCCTATCAAAGCAGTTTGCCTAGCAAAGTTTGTGGTAGATACCACAGACATTTCCTAAAATTTATGTGGAGAGGGAAAGGCCCTCAAATAGGCCAAACAACTTTGACAAAGAAGAATAAAGTAGGAGAATCATTCTTTCCAGTGCTAAGTCTTCCTGAGTAGCCACAGTTGTCAACAGTGTGGGTTAGACCCACAGTGCAGTGGAATGGGGTGGGGGACTCAGGCCTATACAAAATGCCCAATTTTTGACCAAGAAGCAAAACCAATTCAGTAGTGGTGAAGGGATGATCTTTCCCATAAATCACATTGAAGCAATTGGACATCCATAGACCAATAATAATAATAATAATGATAATCTAGATCTGAATCCCACACCTTGTACAAAAATTAACTTAGGTCTCATAGATATCAGTGTAAAATGTAAAACGATAAAATGTCTACCAAAAAAAGAGAAATCTTCAAGTCTGATGGTGAAACAAAGCATTCTTAGATTGAAACTAAAAGCACAATCCCTAAAATGAAGAGTGGGTAAATTGGATTCTTTAAGATGAAAACTTCTGCTCTGTGGAAGACTCTGCAATAGAAAGAGAAGAGGCCCCTGTGTTTGTGGATGTGCATGCCCCCTCCCGACTCTTGACACTTGTCAGAGTGTCTGACACTTGACAAGTGTCAGAGTTAAGTGATAGCATCTGGGCATTACTGGCTAGAGTTACGATTTCAACATAGTGCATGTTTAAAATACATATTATTCTTTCTGGTCATGCCATTAACTAAATGTGTTGAGAAACTTTTTGGTTATTCACATAAACATGAAAATCCAAACCATGTTAATACATATTTTTGAGAAATTTTTTTCCACTATACTGAGAATTTGAATAAGTCCTGGTGGTTTTATAATCCTAGAGATTATATTCAAGCCTGGTAGGTAGGCTACAGTCCATGGGTCACAGAGTCAGACATGACTTAGCGACTGAACAACAGCCTTATTTAAAGGATGTTTTATGAAACTCCAATTTCTAAATTTTACATGGAAAATACAACATAAACCTGAGAAAAATGAGTGATAACTCCAGCAATACATATATTATAGTAACAGAGGAAAACATAATGAACTGTGAAGTGATACCGCATGGTGAGACACGGACCCAGGCTCTGGAAGGACGTGAAGGCCCTGCTGATGGGTTTGCCCTCAATCCTGAGAGTCCTGAGCAGCCTCCTCCAGGCTGCGAGGACGAGGCTGTGCAGTCTCACCACACTCAAGTGGGAGGTCAGTCTGGCTGCGGGTGCGGAGGACTGGGGTCCGGAGCTGTGAGTGGCTGTGTGGGTGATGCAGGGAGAGCTGATCGCATCTGGGATTCGGTGGTGGTGGCAGGGGTGAAAGAGAAGCGCACGGATGCCTAAGAGGTTGGGCTTAAGAGTTTCCTCAGGGTTTCTGATAGCTCCATTATCTGCTGTCTTCCATCTGGCTCCCTGGAGCCATCACGTTCTTGGCTTGCCCTGCCGCCTGCCTGCTGAGCTTGGAATTCTTCCCGCCCAGCTGGAGCAGGAGCCTCGCCTGAGAGCCTAGTGTATCCCTCACAAGTTTGCCCTTGTGATAGATGCCACACAAGTACGTGCTGGGTTTTTAAACTGTGTTTTCTTCCCTACTTCGTGCTTTCTGAGACGTTTCACTTTCTGTGTATTCAATCTTTTCAACTACGGTGAAAGTTAATAGGTGTTATTTACCGATATTTTGTTAGTGAGAAAGATGAGACCCAGAGAAATTAGTTGATGTGTGGACCCCCCAGTTTATGTTTAAGCTGAGGAGAGGTCCCCGGTCTGCCTAGTTCTACTCCCCTGGACAGGTGGGTTCTTGCCAGGACAACAGAATCTATGCAGAAAAGATGATAGACGCTGCTTTCAGCAGCTGGGTGGGCGGGAGAAGGCTGTCAAGGGTGCTCCCTAAGCCTTATAAAGCCATTGGCTTAGGAGAGAGGCATTCTGAAGGTTCCTGACAGCCATAAAATTCCAAACATGGAAATGATTGCTTTGTTAAATAAAGCATTCGTTCCAGCATTAAATAATAAAATAAACTCCTGACACCAAGAATGGAAACCGTCCCTGTTAGGCTGATCTGTTTCCCTGGTGCTGACCCAGCTGCGTGGTGGCTCACATACTACCCTCCTGGGGGCACTGCTGGCTCTGCAGGTTTTCCCGTTCTGACCAGAGGCCTGCAGGGCTCCGCAGATTCCCCTGAGTCTGACTGTGCCAGAATGAAGCCAGGACGGAAGAAGAGAGGAGCTGCAGTGTCAGTTTTCCCTTCATTTTCCTAGTACTCAGTCAGGGTTTGCCTGAAAACTCTTGACTACAGTATAAATAGGAAAAAGACTTCTTCCCGGGCTGGGAAGGAGAATGGTTTCTGAGTCAGTGAGATTCAACCACATGTTGGGGGCTTCACTTGACTTGCATTTTCAGTTGAGATTTTTGACTTGACTATAAGTCTCTCTTTTCTTTGTTATGGAACACATATGAGAACTTTAATTTCTATTGTTGAAATTCTCAATTTTATGGAACTCCTTTGTCCAGGAATAGTAATATAAATAACTTTTGATAAAGTATTAATAGAAACTGTCTCAAAAAACCACTTTTATTTTCTCTTCACTGAGGTTACAAATGATTTCTGCATTTTTCTGTCTTATTCTTAAGAGAGTTAAATGGTATTTTGAGTATCAAAACATGGAAAATAGCTCTTCTGGATTTTGTACGGAAAATTCTCAAGCAAGGCATCCTGCAGCCTGTGTCCTTCAACATTAGCAGCTATATGCTCCTTTTGAAGGAGCAACATGTTGTAGATGTGGCATGTGGAAGTGATCTACACATTTCCTTGATAAAGTGTTCTTTTGGCTTCCAGGTTGAAAGAATATTAATGAACCTGCCATAAACCATGGGATAATCTTTGTAGATTGATAGGTTTTAATAACGTCTTGCTTAGAAATCTGGTGTGGAGCAGGGTTCCTCTGGTAGTGTTTTTGCCTTGAGTTTACAAGTTTTACCCTGAAGACTGTGTGCTCATTACAGATCCAGAGGGAGGAGCAGAGGGGAGGAATAGCCAACTGATCTTTAGCTTAAATGGACGTAAAGTGTAGAGAAACACTTTGTGTTTCCATGGTGACACCGTGGCCTTGACTGCAGGTCAACCTCAGGCAGAAACCAAGGAGCTGCTCTGGGTGGGTGGAGTTGTTTGTAAAGCTGGCCAGCATCGGTCTTTCCTAGAACCTTCTTTAACCCATCTTGCTTCCTTCTCTCAGCCATCTAGGCTTGCAGTTTCTCTCTTCTGTCTCTAGCCACCTACCTATCTTACTGTATTTTCCCAAGATCCTCATTGGTTGAACACAAGATCCCCCTATTTATATAAACTTGTAGTAACTTTGACATAAATAATCTGATGGACCTCTGTCTACCAGATGCTGAAGTAGCCCCACAAGTTAAAAATAACTGAACTTTGTGTGTGAAAAAGGAAATGCAGTGAGGACTTTTCAGCCCTGATGCCTGGGGCAGGGCACCTGAGGAACCTGCCCTTGTTGCAGATGCTAGATCCTTTGTGTGACACATGAGCCAGGCTGGTGTCTCACACACTTTAATGATGGAGTAATCCTTGATTTCCCTCTGCCTTTCTCGATGTGGCCACTAAACAGTTAAGTAATCACCAGCCACATGCCCTGATTTTGAATGCAGTGTCTGTCCAGTCACCATTTGAAGTCACTATATGTTGGTGTCTGTGGCTCATTTGTGACTAATTCCATCAACACAGTCCTGGTTTGTGGAACATTGGGGTCACACTCGGTTCTTTAGGACACTGACCCATGAAGGTGTCACAGCCTGGCTTGGAAGGTAAACCACTTGTATGTGTTACAAAAGAAAAAAACTGTGAGCAGCCACCCGAAGCCTCATGAGACTTGTGCAGAATTCTGTGTGGCCTGGGGTGTTAGTGAGACAGGGCAGGGATGGGGGCATGGAAACAGGCAGTGGGGTGTGAGGATGTCCCAGTCAGGTGGAGAACTGGGCAGGACATCAGGTAGTGAGAATGCTGACCAGTGGTCACATAGTGGAGGCTTGAGGGAAAACTCCAGGTGTGGTTTCTATGGGAAAAGTTTTGGAGTTGGACAAAGGTTGTTTTCTTCTTCAATTTGAGGCCCTGGGCGAGAAACAAGTACAATTTGCACCTGGACTCCTTACCTGTAAAATCAGTGGTTATAAGGATTAAAAGAGATTACTTAGGACATGTAGGAGGGGGCTCAGTAGTTTATATTTCTGGCTTTGCAGGCTGCACAGTGTGTGTTGTGGTGCTTACCAGGGAGCATGACTGTGTGCCAGTAAAACTTTATTTCCAAAATCAACTCACAGGCTGGATTTGTAGTTAGCCAACCTGTGATTTAGATAAAATTCATGGGGTGTGGAAGTCATTCAGTAAATAGTGTCTCCCCTTCCCTCTGCTTGGTTTGGAGAGATGATAGCACCCTGGGATTCCCGAGTTGTGTCTGCAGTTTCTCCGAGCTGACTGCTTAGTGCCAGCATGTAGTAGCGGAGCTAAAATAGAACACCTGTGTGGAAGTCCTGACTCCGCCTCCCACTTACCTTTCTGAGTCTGTGGGATTAGGAACCTGTGTGGAGGCCTCTGTGAGGCTGACCTTAACATTTCCCCTTTAAAAAGTGCCTGTTTTTCTTTGGGCCAAGATCTTTAACATCTGGAGCTTTCCAGAGTGAGGGTGAAGAGTCAGTGTCCTCTAAGGTGTCCTCTAAGGTTGGCTTCAAGGGAGGGGACCTCTGCCCCTCTCCCCACCTCCCGTCCCCACGTACTTAAATGTTCATCTGGGAAATTTTTAGAACTTGAGCTAAACTTTGTCTTTGAATCTTTCTCCTAGCTTGTTTAAGTGGCTGAGGATCAAGTATGTGTCTGCCTTTACTAGTGGGATTTTTCCTCTTCCCTACAGATCATTCTTTTTTTTTTTTGCCCTACAGATCATTCTTGTGTAGCCTTTTTTCTCCCACTAAGAGAAGATCCTTTAACATTTTTTAGGGTAGGTTCAGTATTGATGAACTCTTTGAGTTTTTGTTTCTCTGAGACGTTTTTGTGTGTTTTTTTTTTAATATCTTTTATTCGATTCTGAATGATAATCTTGCTAGGTAGAGTATTGTAGGTTGCAAGAGTTTTTACCTTTCAGCACTTGATATGTATCATGCTACTCCCTTCTGGCCTGCAGAGTTTCTGCTGAAAAATCAGCTGATAGCCGTATGGGGGTTCCCTTGAATGGGACTCATGTTTTCCTCTTGCTGCCTTTGGAATCCTCTTTATCTGTAACTTTCGCCTTGTTGATTATGACTTGTCTTGGTGTGGGTCTCTGTGTTCATCTCATTTGGGATGGGACCCTCCATACTTCTTCTTCCTGGATATGTTTCCTTTTTCAGTTTTGGGAAGTTTCCAGCCATAATTTCATCAGATAGATATTTTACCCTCTTCTCTGTCTCTTCTCCTTCTGGAACCTCTGTAACCTGGTGGTTAATATGCTTGATGTTGTCCCAGAGGCCATTTAACCTGTTCTCATTTTTAAATTTGCCTTTCTTTTTACTGTTCTTATAATGTATGATTTGCATTCTTCTGTCTTCCAGATCACTTATGTGTTCCTCTGTATCACCTAATCTTCTTTTCTTTCCTTCTGGTGTTTTTCTCATTTTACTTACTGTATTCTTCAGTTCTGACTGATTCTTTTTTTAAAAAAATATTTTCTAGTTTCTTGTTAAAATTCTGTGTTCATTTGTTTCTTTCCCAAGTTTAGTTAGGATTCTTGTTGCTAATGCTTTGAATTCTTTATCTGTTAAACTGTTTGTTTTTGCTTCATTACTTGTTGTGAGCACAAGTCATGTCTTCCCAGGGTGTGCTGACAGCTCTGGCCTTGGTAGGAGGAGGGGCTGGAGGTGGAAGGGCAAGGCCTGGAGCCCCGTGTGAGCTGGGCTTCCCCTCTGCTCCCCTCTGCTTGGTGACATCACCACCCTGTGGAGTGGGCAGGGTCCCAGGTTGCTGGAGCAGAAGTCCTGAGGGTTAGGTCTGAGCCCCCTCTGTTCCCTTTAAGTGTATGTTTCCCCCATCCCGGCACCAGGCCCCTCATCCCAGCAATGCTGAATCAGGAGGTGCCTGTGTGGGCTCTCAGCAGAGTTGAGGGGTTCAGCCCCAGACAGAGGTTGGGGCTGACTTACCACCTGTGTGAGCACCAGCAGTGGTGGCCACCACCCTGCTCAGTCACTGCTTCGGGTCTGCACCACTGTGAGTCGCCATGGCCTTGGTGAGTCGCATAGCCAGACCTTCTCCACATTGAGAAGGAGGCGGGACTGGGCTCAGGCTGTGAAAAATGGGTAGTGGCTAGAGCAGCCTTCAGTTGCCGGCTGTGCTGCTCACCATGGAGCCCAGGCTTCCCACAGCCCTCCTGCTAGTCCACAGGCCCTCCAGCCAGCCAGGGTGTTCGTCTTCCTGTCAGACCCCAGGACCAGGGCGCCGATCTGTGGCTGAACTGCCTGCTCTTCAGGGCAGAGCTCCATCCCTGTGACCTTCCCGTTCTATGGAGTTGTTCCCTGGTACACAGGTCCTCATCTGATCGCTTCTTTTCCCTTCCTACCCTGTTTCATGTGGATTGATCTTACAGCCTCAGTTGTACTGCAGTCTTTCTGCCAGTCTCTGGGTAGTTTTCAGTGAGAATTGCTCCACTTGGAGATCTATTTTAGAATTTTCATGGTGGGAGATGAGCTCAACATCTTCCTACTCTGCCATCTTGATCTCCTCCTCACAACTGAGCTGAACTCTGGGTGAAGAACAAGCCGGAAGGGGCTAGTTCACCAGGTTAGGACTCGATGGCAGGACTGTGCAGAGCACCTGTGAGATTGGCTGGGAGGGGAGGGACTGAGGGAAACACCAGGTAAAGAATAGGTACCTGCCATGCTCAGGTGACCTTCTGGCAGGCCAATATGTGATTTTCCCATCAACACCCTCAGGCAAGTGCTCTGTCCCCTGCCACATGCTTACATTTTCCTCTGGGCATTGTCTCTGCTGGAGGGAGCAAGCTGGTTTTGAGTTTATAAAATGCTGAGCAGGAGCACAGTTAGCACAGAAACTAGCATTCTTACAGGTTTATTGTCTTCAACGAGTGGTTGGTTTGTTTTAGCATCAAAATTGCTCAATAGTCAATGGGGGATAGTTCTTCCTATATCTGTGTTGTTTACAGCTCTGTGTACACAGACTAGTCGTGAGTTCTGTGGGCCGGAGTGGACTGCTGGGAGCAGTGGTGGCCCAGGCGGTTCTTGGCCCAGGGTGCCTCTGGGTTGATCGGACGTAGCAAGCATCACCACCCGGAAGAGCAGGCTTCGCAACTTGTGTGTGACTCACAACAGCTTTTCATTTGTTTGCTGTATTTTTGTTAAAACTTTAATATTTAGCTGTTTTAGGAATGATGGTATGGTCAGAATATTAGGGTGAAAATGAAGAGCTTCAGAAAAATCCATGTGAGGTGTGTCCGAGCTTGCGATTGGGAAAGGCTGTCACCTGTCGTAAGGTTATCGTCCCGCGTACTTGGCAACCTAGCAGCAATCCTTGAATCTCTGGCTTTAATTCCTGTTTGTACTGTAAACATCTTATTCATGTATTTGGATTCTATAGGTTGTATGTCCTATTTATTTGTTTTTATCTACCTTTTTTTTTTTGGCTTTAGACACTTATTTTCAAAACTACCTTAGCAGTGTATAGTCCTTGGAACTGACATGTCTGATAAGTTAAAAAAAAAAAAATCTCCTTAACAAAGAAAGATGCTCATTATTGGTGGTTTTGGCCAGCTCTCACTGGGGTAGACACCTGCAGAATCCGTTGTTGATTAAGTTAATGAGCGCTGTATAGATCAGGGAAGTTTCCTGCCCTGCAGATGTGAGTAAGATAATCTTAATTCTGGACTCCATCAGAGCCAAAACCTTGTGAGAAGGGGCTGGAGACCAGTGTGTGCATGCGCTGTAAAGGATTTTATGTAACTTAAATGAGTGTTTGCAAGCAGTAGAAAAGTCAAGGTGAATGATGTAAAGTGCTTTCTTCTTAAATTATAAGGAAACAGAAGACACCTACATGTGTGACTGTGTCTTCTTAGTTAAGTGCTTAGCTCTACCAGTGAAAGCATTCTGAACTTCCCTTTCCTTCTCTTACAGGTGACATCACACAAAAAGGATATGAGAAGAAGAGATCGAAATTGATTGGAGCCTACCTGCCCCAGCCTCCGAGTATGTAAACCTTGCTGAGTAGCATAAGGTGTCCAGTTTTAAGAGTTAACTGCAACTCCTGAGAGAATAGCTGAGCACCAGTCCTCCCCCAGTCCCCAGACTGCATGCGGATCAGGCCCCTGAGGTGGCACCAGCCCCATCCCACTCCTTTGTGTGACTGCAGCATATTTTGTGAATTCAGAAGACACATAGGAGTTTTCTGTGAAGGTGCCAGATAACTGTAATAGGTATTCATCCACAGAGGAAAGTAATATGTTTGATTACTTTAAAATACTCTAATCATAAAAAATACGAGAACGTTTGCGGTTTAAACATGAATTTTGACTTAGTTAAAATTATTGATAATGGTTTAAGTTAATCAACAGTTTTGTTGACTTCATTGGTGGGGGTTCGGGAGGCAAATCTAGAAAATGATGTAACATCCTGCCTGGGATTTTGAAATCGTAAAGGTTGGTTGGTTGTTTTTTTGAAACATGATTGTCTGCATTATGAATTCTCAACCAAGTACAAGTTCTGTTTCATTCTGTGGTTTTCACACATGCAAGTACGTAGGATTCTACACTTGAGCTGGTTATGTACATTTCAGGGAAAGGAGGGAGACCCTGGGCTGCAGGTGTAACACCTCTGTTCTGAGGGCAACCTTGAGAATTTTCTGGGCATCAGGAAGGGCTTAATACTAACACAAGTCCTCCAGCAGGTAGGACAGCAACAGAAATGGACTCTACAGTGTTCACTGTTGGAGCAGGTATAAAGCCATGCTGAGATGTTCCAGCTAGAAGAGCTTCATTTCCACATGTGTAGGCCTTTTGGCTCTCTGGGCTGTGACATGGCCTCCAGTGTTGGGGGCGAGGAGGAGTGTCCTCACCTGTGGCTTACTTTCCAGGACATTTGTGTTGAGTGTGCTGCTTTTTTAGCCTTGTTTGATTTTGTGTGGTTTCTTTCTTTCCTTGGAGCTTAAGAAAGTTAATGTAAAGATTGGCTGGCTGTGCAGGGCTGCCTTAGCTAGCGACCTGAGTTTTCTTGCTCTCTGGTCTGTAAAAGGAAGGAGCTGTGCGCTGTCTGAGTGGATGGAAGAGCAGTGTGTTGTCCGGCTGACCCTGTGTGTGAGAGTTTTAGAGGACACACGGGGGCAGACGACTAGATGCGGTCTCCCTGCTTTCCTTCTCATCCTCCAGCAGAACTGCTGGGATGACTTCCTATCTGCAGGTGGCCCTTCGTGGTTTTGGAGGAAGGCTGGTGGGGAGGCGGTAGGTCCTTGTGTTGCTAGATTTTATTTTCTGTGCCTTGCCAAACAAAAGTGAAACAGAAGCAGTTCTGTGTATGCCCAGGAGATGGCTCTGGGAGATGGAGCCTCTACAGTCCCAGGACGAGGCTGACCCGTACTGCTGGGTGCTGAGGGTGGCCCTGTGTGACATGGTCCCCTTGGTGTTTTTTGTGCTGTTCTGCATGGGGTCGGCAGCTCTGCTCGGCGCTGTAACAAATTTAAAAAAAACTAAAGTTTGAATTAATTAGTTTTTTTTCAACTTGTTACAGCAGCGAATGGAGCTGCCGTGGTCCGGTGTAGACTGCAGCACAGTGAAGGAGCCCCGAGAAGAATGCTGCAGGCTGGCAACATCGGGGTGTGTGACATCCGAGACGCCGCGGTCAGAGAGCGGGCGGCCAGCACCGCAGGAAACCGGCCACTGTTTTACTTTCGTTTCGGTGAGCGCACTTAACTGAGAGAGATCCCATGGCAGGGCACTTTTGCAATGGACTGTTTGCCTGATGCCATTCTAAATAGAAGTGTAGGGCTCAGCCTTGGGGGAACCTAGGAGGTCATGTTTCTCAGCCCCGTCCTCCATTTCAGCTCATTCAGCTTACCGAGCTCCTCAGGCACAGAGCTTGTCACAGGCTGTGAACCATGATTATCCTGCTGATTCAGGGCCCAGGTCTAGTGTTTTCTATTAAAATATAATGCTGAGTTTTTGCAACCATATTTTCGCATTTGGAGCACCACTTACAAAACACTTAGGAAAGAAGAATCCATGACGGATCATACTGTTTTTCTTAAAATTATTGATCTTCACTGACCTTGTCTCATTGTCAGAGACTTGGGTGAGGATGAGCTCTAGTGTACCCTGGCCCTTGAGATCTGTTTCAGGGAGTGAGGTCTGTAGCTCCATTAAGGTAGTCTCCAGAGGGCAGACTCCAGAGGACAGTCACGGAGTTTTGAAATTGAAAAACTGAACTGGTTCATCAGAGTCATGATTCTTCTATTCAGAGGTCAAAATTATTTAAGTGAAGAATATTTTGAATATAAGAAGCCCAGAAAGATGAGTTCAGTGCACCTTTTAGTACAATAAGGAATAAGCATAAACTCAAATAAAAGACCTTGTTTGAGAATCATGTACAGATAATAAGCTGTGTGTCACAGTTGATCCCCAGGATCTTAGACGAGGACACACAGCCTGGTCTCCCCTCTGTGCCTCTGCTCTCCTCTCTAGGCCAGCTTGTTAACAGGCATGAGGCATGTTCTTGTGGGCAAAAGAGGAGCATTGATGGACAAGTGGCAGACTTGGGCCTTAGCTGCCAGGCCCCGTCACAGTTTCTGTTTGCCTCCCGCACCTATGGATGTGTGAGGCTGAGAGTGCTACTGGGGAACGCTGCTCCCTGGGCCTCCTGCCATACCATCCCCAACCGGGAAGGAGAAAGCAGGTTCACTGGGGATGCTGGGGTCAGGAAGCTGGATGCCCGGGTAGTTGTACAGTTCTTATGCTGATTTGAATGCTGAGAAGTTGCCCTGGGTGAACAGTCACTCTGTACACAACTGCCTCTGGGGAGCAGTAAGGAGAGTGCGCGCCTCTGCATCAGAGGGTTCCTTCTTGACTAGGTCAGCCTTAGAAATGACACTTTTGGTGTAGGATCTTCATGAGAAACATCTTGTTTTCCTTTTCAGTTACCCTTATCCTGCTTTACACTTTTCTAAAGAGAGTTTGCATTTTGATGAACTTTACCTTTTTCCCTTTTTTTATGTTATTTTTATTAGAGAAAAAGACTTCTCTAGAAAGTACTCTAAAGATATTTCAAAGATCTTTGGGATCTGTGGGATATTTCAAAGATCACAAATTTGGGGAATTTGTTTAGGACACATGATTGTGGATTAGGATGGCTTATGCATCTTTGAGCAAGAGATGCACCCTGAGTCTGAGCTCCCGTGCATTACCCTATCCCAGGGAAAAGTGCTGGGGAAGCAGGTTTTCCCTGGTTTTCTTCCCAGAAGTGAGTGACCTGGGAACCCAGTCAAAGGTATATTGACTTCAGGGAGCATGGTGTTGAGTGCTCACCTAAAACTAGATGAGGAAAAGGGTCCAGAGCTAGAAAGAAAAAAAAATTACGTGTTTAATCAAGTAATGGGTCAAAATATATTAAAAGTCATCATCAAAGAGAAAATGTTATTCAGGAGAAATTATTTGGTACTAATGCTCTTGGAGTTTTTCAGCTATGTATTCTTTTGTTAGTCTCTGAACCTGCTAAAATTTGGAAAATTAGAAGACAGAATCCACTCTCTACAACTCTGTTCAGGGATATCTTAATAAGATGGTGTCAGCTTCTATAAGTGAGTCTTCACTGCTTTCATGGCAAGGTCATGGTGATGTGAAGTAGTAAAATTCCATCATTACCATAAATAGTGAAATCTTCCTTGACCAGATGTAGTCCCTCTGTTGTCATGATGTGTGTATTGGCTGAGTATTACTTTCTTCATGATTGGCATCCAGTGTTTCTGAGCAGCGGGTGACTTGTGTGAATCCAGTCTTCTCCAGGCCCAGCTTGCCTTTCCTCCAGCAGCAAGTGGCTTGTGCTCTGTTAGAGGGACCTACTGTGACTGCATTGTTGTGAAAACCTTGGTGAGTTCGGCTGCTGGGACCAGAGGGCAGGTCTGTTTCCCTCCTGGCCTCTGGGAATCTGCCTTGGGGTCCACATGGACAGCCTCCTCAGGGAGGAACCTCTCTAGGTTGGGGTGAGTTTATCGTCCGTCTTTGTTCCGCTAGAGAAGGATGGCCCCACTGGGAGTGTGGACTTGTCTGCATCAGAAGGGCTTCACATGCAGCTGCCTGTCCTCCCTCCGACTCCCCAGTCTGCATCCCATGTCACACTGTCGGCACATGCTTGTGTCCTCTGCCTGTACCTGCACACCTCTTAAAGCTCAGTTCAAGTGTCACTTCGGCAAGGATTCCTTCCCTGCTCCCTGGGGTTAGGACAGGCCGTTGTGTTTCATATGCTATAGGAAATGCAGCTTCCCGGCACTGCTGTGCCTGATTGGTTCTGCTTCTTGGTGTTCACACCCATGCTGCCCCAGTGTCAGGTACACCATTGGTCTGTTTGCACACCTGCTGCGCTGCTCTGGTGCCTGGGGCACCATTGGTCTGTTTTTACCCTGCTGGAGAGTCCTGTTCCCCAGAGTGCAGCCTTCCCTCCCTGGGCACAGCAGTGAGCTGCCCCTCTGACCTGCTTTGTAGGGACCCAGGGCTGATCCTGGGGGCCTTCCTGGGCCATGCCACCTGTTCATGATGGATGGGGTGTAGTGTGCAAGGTTAAATACCGAAGAGAAATACGAATAGTTAAATCGGGATGGCCTGTGACTTAGCATGAATTCTTTCCAGACTGAGTTGCTCCAGGAAAGGAACTTTCATCACTAGAGGTAATGACTTGTATCCTAGGTATGCTGTGGTCATGATCTTGATACACAACTTGGTGCCCTAAGTTGTCCAAAGCGTATTCTTATTTTATCACACACAGCTGCTGACTAGATAGATGGATGGATGGTTTTCTTGTTTTTTTTGATGGCTTTGAACCAATCAGGTTCCTTCCCCAGACACCAGTAGTTACTTAGGAACAGCCGATCCTCCATGGAAGGGAGGGCAGGGGACAGCGAGAGTGTAGTTATCCCCTGGACCAGGCTCATATGGATTTTTATGGACAGTCTATAAGGAAAATGAAACTTGAAGCCACAGTCTTGAAGACATACGCTTGTTGCCTCCGAAGTTGCCTCACTGCTGAGCAAAGCCAAGTGCTGGGATGTGGGGATGAGACACAGTTGCAGCACAGTGGGTAGGGGCTCTCTTGAACCCTTATGGCTCCAGGTCCTCTACACTCTTCCAGTCGTGAAAGTGAAAGTCGCTCAGTTGTGTCCAACTCTTTGTGACCCCATGTACTACTGTACATGTGACCCCATGTACAACTGTAGTACAGGTAAGAAATCCACTCCTTTCATTTCATACTGACTCAAGTCAGAACAGCACAAGACAGACAGAAGCTTCACCATTACCACTGAAACATCTCCCCAACCATGCGGGCCTAATTCTTACATTGCTGTCACCCTTGAGTCTACTTTACCCTCCACCAGCATAAAGCCTTGCCATAAATCAGTATAAATTTGCTAACCATTTTTCTATTGATGTTTAATTTGCATATGGATTCATGCCTGAAAGGGGCTTCCCTGATGGCTCAGTTGGTAAAGAATCCACCTGCAGTGCAGGAGACCCTAGTTCAATTCCTGGGTTGGGAAGATTCACTGGAGAAGGGATAGGCTACCCACTCCAGTATTCTTGGGCTTCTCTTCTGGCTCAGCGGGTAAAGAATCCACCTGCAATGCGGGCAACCTGGGTTCAATCCCTGGGTTGGGAAGAGCCCCTGGAGAAGGGAAAGGCTATCTGCTCCAGTATTCTGGCCTGGAGAATTACATGGACTGTATGTATAGTCCATGGGATCGCGAAGAGTCAGACACAACTGAGCGACTTCCACTTCACTCTGTTGTGGGAAGCAAAGTATAATTATGTGTTAGAAGAAAATGGGAGGATTCAAAACTTGCCAGTGTACAAATATGGAAAGATCCTTGGCAATTTTACCAACTATCTAGTGCATATTTTCACTTAAGTGAGAGCCCTTGGCATGCCCAGTGAGGTTGCAGGACGCTGAGATCCATGAATGCTGTAGGTGGGGAGCGGAGAGCCTTGAGTCACCATGAGGGTCCTGGGAGTAACAGTCACTCTGTATTACTATGTCTATGTCTGCACCCCAGCACGTGTGGGAACCGAGGTTCAGAGGTTCAGTGATTTGTCTGTAGTTAGTGGAAATAAAATCTTTGTTTTATTTTACATGTCCTTCATGATTCCTTTTATTTTTTTTTTCATGATTCCTTTTAAAGCTGTTGAAAACCAAGGTGTTTTTTTAATGTTTTTCTCTATCTGAATTTATAAATACTTACTTTTTCTAGAACATTTAATATTCTGAGCAACTGTATGGTGTCTATACAGCAGGTTTTCTGGTCTGTAGTGCACCATTGTGTCATGGTGAATGGACCAGCCCCTATAGGCCTTATTCTTAGGATTACTGTGATTTCTAGTGTCTGGTTTACCATAGTGTTAATAAAATGACTGCATTTATTTAATAATCTGAAATTGGTGGATTGTTTAGGTGCCAGAACTGTGCTGTTAGGGTTTTCTTTGAGGAGCCTTTTTTAATTGAAGTATAGTTGTTTTACATTATTAAGTTAGTTTCAGGGCACCTTTCTTAAACATATATTGAAAGTAATGACATTCAAAAAAGGCTTATTTCTCTGCTTTCTACCCCTTGAGCTCAAACAAAGTTTTCAGCTCTGCAGAGGAAAAAGCATCTAGAGGAGTGAGTGGTGATAAGCAGGTCAAGAACTTGGGAACAGCAACCATTTCTCTGTGACAGGAACCTGGAGGCAGGAGTGGGAGGTGGCTCATGAGGAGCGTGAGGTGGAGAGAGGCTGGCTGTCAGGGAAGGAACCTGGGCCTCGGCTCTGGGGTCCACAGGGTGCAGAGGCATGAACCAGGCATAGCCTGGTTGGATTGAAGAGAGACTGACGTTCATGGCTGCGGTGGCCCTGGGGGTGGAGAGGGTGCCTGGAGCAGCAGGTGGCATCTGACTGTGAAGGGTCAGGGCAGTGAACTTTTAACCTTGAGGATAAAGTTCAGGGTGGGGAAGAAAGGAGCCGTGAAGGATGAGGGTGTCTGCGAATGGGCTGGGGATGTGCCACGTGCATAAATGGAAGTCCCAGGAGGGTGCACACTCCGAGGCGTGGACAGCTGTGTTTTACTCTCTCCTGTGCTGTCCTTTTTTTTCCTCTTTTCCTCTCATGCATCTCTGCTCTCCCCCTCTGATTAAGAGTTTTATTTAGAGTCCCATTGCAATTCTAGATGGAACAAAAACTCACTGACTTGTGTATGAATTGATGTGTTGCAGCCCTCTGCATGAGCCTTAAATGTTTTACTTACTGGTTCAACAGTGCTTCCTGAGTTCCTTCTGTGAGCCAGGGACAGCACTCAGCTGCAGGCAGACAGCCAGACAGTTGTTGCCTTTTCTGGACTCTTAACGTGCCTGTTAAGAGTCCCTTAATGTGTCCAAAGTGAGGATCCATGCACACACCTTAGTCACACCACCTCAGCAGCTTTCAGCTGCTCAAAGTTTGTTACTGGGTAACAGTCTGGAATTGTAGTAGTTCCTATCTCTCTTTATAAGACTGCTGGTTGAACAGTAGTTTTGTGGTGAGATCACAAAAATACCTCTTCCCAGATGCAGAGTACCAGCTGGACTTGGTCTGTGTGACAAGTGACCACTGCATCTGGAGTGCAGCACTGAACAGAAGAGAGCCTCTGCTTCAGGGCCCTGGCCTTTGCCTGGCTTTGAGTGCACCAGGAAGGGGTGCCCATCATACATGGATGGGCACTGCTGGAGTGGCACAGACACAGTTCTGGGCCTTCAGTTGCTCCCAGTGAAATGGCAGAAGCCTGTCTCATACAACTGTGTTAATAATTTAGTAAATATACAGTGCTTACACCAGTGCTGTAAAGCATTGGCTATACCTGTCAGTGCTGCCTAAAGATGGGAAACTGAGGCCCAGGGTCACAGACTGTGCCAGCAGCAGGTTGGGGCACCATCTTCAGAGCATGGCATTGTCCAGATGCATTGCCCTCAGTTCATGTGGGATCTGAAGCAAGTGGTGCTTGATCAGTGTTTGTGGGAGAAGAGATCCAGTCTTGATCTCTGTCATGTTTTTACCTGGGAAAAATTTTTTTTTGTTATCCACTTTGCGTTGCGTGTTTCTGGACAGTTACCCCACCTTTCTTGGGACTCCCTCCCTTCTATCGAAGACATACTGGCCATCTTGGGCTGTCCCGAGAGCTAGGTTTCAGGGATGCCTGAGCGTGAGACCTCAGCAGTGCTGAATACTAGGCTGTAACTACGTGTTTTACTGATTATTTGTGATTACTCTTGCTGGGAAACAGCCCATCGCACCAGGAGCATGTGGTCAGCTCCTCTTACGATGGGTCACAGGCAAGATCCCTTGGTTACTTCCCCATGTTCTCCTGTGTACCAGGTCATTCTAATTTGGAGTTGCTTATTTGACTGAAGTACGTTTAAGCTACCTCAAATTTCATTCACAGTGAGGTCAGGTAAAAACCAATATTTGAAATATGCATACTTATATTTTAATCTCTTTTAATGTCCTGAGGCTGGTGACTTATTGAAGCTATTCTCATTTTGTGTAGTTTATTCATTTTCTTTTAAAAACTTTTAAAACCTTGGGTTGTAAACTCTTATTTTTCTGCCTTTGAGAGTAAATATTCACAATGCTATATGCAAACTTAGCTTTCTGAAGACAGAAGTGTAGGGTCCATAGGAGGTGAGCCCTAAGTTACATGTCGTATAGCTGGTTTGATTTAGAAAAGGCAGAGGAACCAGAAATCAAATTGCCAACATCCACTGGATCATAGAAAAAGCAAGAGAATTTCAGAAAAACATCTGCTTCATTGACTATGATAAAGCTTTTGACTGTGTGGATCACAACAAACTGTGGAAAATTCTTCAAGAGATGGGAATACCAGACCACCTTACCTGCCTTCTGAGAAATCTATGTAGGTCAAGAAGCAACAGTTAGAACTGGACATGGAACAACAGACTGGTTCCAAATTGGGGAAGGAGTATGTCAGGACTGTATATTGTCACACTGCTTATTTAACTTATATGCAGAGTACACCATGCGAAATGTCAGGCTGGATGAAGCACAAGCTGGAATCAAGATTGCCGGGAGAAATATCAATAACCTCAGATATGCAGATAACAGCACCCTTATGGTAGAAAGTGAAGAGGAACTGAAGAGCCTCTTGATGAAAGTGAAAGAGGACAGTGAAAAAGTTGGCTTAAAACTCAACATTCAGAAAACTAAGATCATGGCATCTGGTCCCATCACTTCGTGGCAAATAGATGGGAAAGCACTGGAAACAGTGAGAGACTTTATTTTCTTGGGCTCCAAAATCACGGCAGATGGTGATTGTGGCCATGAAATTAAAAGATGCTTGTTCCTTGGAAGAGAAGCTATGCCAAAGTTGGACAGCATATTAAAAAGCAGAGGCATTAATTTACCAACAAAGGTCTGTCTAATCAAAGCTATGGTTTTTCCAGAAGTTCATGTATGGGTGTGAGAGTTGGACCATAAAGAAAGCTGATCGCCAAAAAATTGATGCTTTTGAACTGTGGTGTTGGAGAAGACTCTTGAGAGTCCCTTGGACTGCAAGGAGATCCAACCAGTCAATCCTAAAGGAAATCAGTCCTGAATATTCATTGGAAGGACTGATGCTGAAGCTGAAGTTTCAATCCTTAGGACACCTGTTGTGAAGAACTGACTCATTGGAAAAGACCCTGATGCTAGGAAGGATTGAAGGCAGGATGAGAACGGGACGACAGAGGATGTGATGGTTGGATGGCATCATGGACTCAATGGATATGAATTTGGGCAAGCTCTGGGAGTTGGTGATGGACAAGGAAGCCTGGTGCGTTGCAGTCCATGGGGTCGCAAAGAGTCGGATATGACTGAGCAACTGAACTGATAGCTGGTCTGTAGGTGCTGTGACTGCACTTCCCAGAGGAGAGATATGGCCACCTATGGACCTGAAAGGTCAAGGTAGAAACTAATTTCAGGAAGCATATTTGAAAGGAGTTGATGGGTAACAGTACTGAGATTGGAAGCTAAATGTGTGTGTGCGCGTGTATGTGAGGCACTGTTTAATCTTGGCAGCTTGACAGTGTGCGTTAGCTCTGCCTCTTCCCAGAACTAACCTGTGATGTCAGTAAATGGATAAAGTATGAATCTCTAGGACAAGAGAATGGAGAAATAATGATGTGTTTTTAGGCTCTATAAGGTTGATGATTAGAGGCACCTTATTTAGCCACAGCGAGGAAGGCAGCAGATGAATGGGCTGATGAAACCATGATGGTGGGCATTGTGGGTAGGCATGGCTTCTAGGCAACAGGCGATCACTCCTTCTGCGTTCCTGCAGAGAAGTTTGCTGTCTGGAGAAAGGGAACTAAGAGCCTCCAGAGTCAGCGACACCAGGCAATACTGTACCAGAGGCCCTAAATCAGCACAGTGCTGGAGAGGGAGAACAGCTCCGCCTTGGTGATGAACACTGTGCTTAGTCACAGGCAAGAGACTGGACCTTTCTTCTTTGGGCAAATGGAATAGCCTGGGTAAAAGAGCTGCTGGAAATAGATCTGGTAATGCCTCTGCTGCAGAACATAATGCTTGCTTGCCGCTCCTTATGTAAAAAAAGGTGTAAAAGGTGACAGAGGAGAGAAGAAAAAAATAAACAGATTTACATAAAGATTATAGCATCAGATTCACATTTAATAATTTAACTTCTTGACAATGATTAGCATGAAAGGCAATGATTATCCCTAACCCTAACCCTATTTGCAGGGCAGTAATAGAGATGCAGACATAGAGAACAGACTTGTGGACACAGAGTGGGAAGGAGAAGGTGGGACAAATTGAGAGAGTAGTATTGACATATATACACTACCGTATGTAAAATAGATAGCCAGTGGGAATTTGCTGTATCATGCAGGTAGCTCAACCCGGTGCTCCCTGACAGTCTAGAGGGGTGGTGGGATGGGGTGAGAGATGGGAGGGAGGTTCAGGAGGGATGGGACGTATTTATACCTATGGCTGATTCATGTTAATGTATGACAGAAACCAATACAACATTGTAAAGCAATTATCCTCCAATTAAAGATAAAATAATTTACCTTCTCAATAGTAATTGGCATGAAAGGCAATAATTATACATAATTTTCAAATAAATACATTTATACAAATAAATTTAAAAAATTTTAACTATATGAATAATGTTGCTTAGAATTCTAAGGTTCAATAATGTAAGCACCAGGTAACTACTGTTTTCCTATGAGACTTAATAGTACTCTTTGATTTCATAAATTATGTGCATCTGTTTGATAAAAAATATAAAGTAATTCTTTCACAAAGTAATTTTGTCAAAGATCATTTGTAGCAATAACTTGAAAAAAACTTGGAGCTCTGAATGGTTCAGTGACAAGAACTGTTAATTAATGACAGTGACATTAACACACTTGCTAGATGAAGGCCCGTGGAACCTAGCACAGAGCTGCAGTGCACGGTGTACTCTTGTGCAGTTCTGACGTAGCAAATGTAATATGTGGGGTCCACAGACATTCTGTGAAAAAATGAGGTGCAGAAATCTCCAGTGTAAGAGGAATATTAAACCTCAAGGATGAGTAGCTAGCTCTTGTGGAGCCATCACGGTAAACCAGGGACTAGACAGTTCTGGGTTAAGATTGCTTTTTCTGATTCACTTTCTGTCAAGTATTACTGGCCCTTTTCTGAAGAAGTAGCAGTTAATCTTTAATGCTCAGCATTTCTTTATTCTGAACTGTGGTAATTAAATCTCTCTCGTAGTACCTAGTAATTTTCTCTGGATTGTGCCTTTGGCTACTCTGTTTCTGAATAGCTATCACGTTGGCCAGAGTTAGGTCAGCTTTTGGCCAGAAACTGAATCATTTTTATTTGATGATTTTAACAGTTTTGGTAATTCTTCAAAGCTATATTGAAATATGGCTTGTTCACTTGTTTAGCATCAAGTGGAGTAAAGTTGCCAGAGTTTGAAATTTTGAATGAAGAAAGAGGAAAGTTTATGTTCAGTCCTGGCAACCTGGATTATAAAAATACTCTGCAAGGCTTATTTACAGTTACTTTTAATTTAATGATAATTATAATTTTAAAAATTGTTGCTATGGCTTACTCTGCATCACTTCACGTGCACATAACAGGCATTTGTGACAGGAAGGAGTCTGGTGCTTCCTTTCCTGTTCCTCATCTGGGCTGTCCCAGCCTTCCATGCCGACTCCCCTATGTGCTTTAGCTTGGCTGTGGAAAAACAGAGAGTCAGGGCTTTATTCCACCAGATGACTTGCTTGGCAGAGTTAGTGAACTCCAGCTGCCAGTCACCTCATCTTACTTTGCTGTCTTCCTTAACCCAGGGGTGGATCAAGCTTTGCCTCCAGAGCGCCGGGCTCCAGTCACTCCTTCCTCTGCCTCTCGCTATCACCGCCGAAGGTCCTCAGGGTCACGAGATGAGCGCTACCGGTCGGGTAAGGTGCCAGATGTAATGTGGGTGGTGGTGAAACGCAGGAGTGGACACATGTCTGCAGAAGCTGTGTGAATGCACAGCAGTGTGTTCGGGTGTGTTTGTGGTTGGTTGTGATATGCAAATCACCTCTTACCTCAGACATGGATACACCCTCCAGGGCACACAATAAAATTCAGTAAAAAGTAACTCTTTTTATATTTTTAAGATAGTGTCCATTATTTAGAATATTACAATAATTTAAAATGTAGTAACCTTTTGTAAGCCAAATTTTGCTCATTTTTTAAGTGTTACAAAGTTTCACACTGGTTTCAAAAAGCTTGGTTTTACTTTTCTTATCTTGGTTGCTAGTATTTTTTCCTTCTCTTTTAACCTCAGTGATTTGTTTTTCAAGTAGAGTTTTCAAAAAAGAAATAAAATTCTTAATAATTTGTGTGTTGTTTATTTCCTTTGTGTTTTATGACGCTGTGTATAAGAATGCTGTCTTCATGATTCTGCTTTAGAGCAGTCATCTGGGCTTGACAGGCTTAAATTTCTTCCATTAATTTAGCATCAGGAAAGTTGTATTGTGATTACTGTTTAACTCTTTGAGTATTTTTTCCACCACCATCTGGATTCCAGTTGTTTTTTCACTGATTACCTAACTATAATTTTTTTTAAAGAAAATGATAAGTGTTATTGCTGGGACACCAGTTCAGGGTACATGTGGACTGCTGATGATGACAGTCCAAACTATAACATTTATATATCACTTTATATTTTCAAGTACTTGCAATGGTGTTACTACTTCAGTTGGTTTTTATAACAGAAAGGTGACATACTTAATGGCTGTTTTGTGCTGCGGAAGAGGAAGCTGAGGCTGCAAAAAGTGAAGTAGCTCAGCCACTTCACATGGAGGCAGGTGGATCAGCCCTGTGAGCCTCTCAGTGTTATGAGTCTTTCCCTTATTGGGGACTTGAAGGATAAGCCGCCACCCTTCCCACCAAGCTCAGGAGCTGTGTGCTTGACTTCCTGGCCCCGCTCTCCTTTCTAGATGGGAAGATGGCATAAGACGGACTTTATGGCATCAGGAATCTTTATGTGCAGAAGCAAGAAGAATGGACTGGAGAAACTAGGAAAAAGGCCAGTGCAGCTTCACTGCTGCTCCTTCTGCCTTCTTGGCTGTCTCAGTCCTGATGCCTGGGACAATGTGTGTGGGGGTGGGATGAAGGCAGGGGTTTGTAGCCAAATTTACGTTCTGTGTTTTCACAGGTAGTTTTATCCTAGCACATACCAAGAGCTTGTCTTACTTTATTCAGGCATCTCAGAGGCCCCTTTCAGATTAATTAGAAGGGTAGCACATACATATGTGCTGTCAACTTGCTGTGGAATGTTAAGATTTACTCCCTTGTCTTGATTCTGTTGTGCATTTTATATATCATGCACACAGATGTAGATACATGTACATAGTCACACATATGGGAGACATGCAGGTAGAGACCCACATGTACACACACACACAGACATATGTGTAGGCATGTGTATAGACAGACAGTAGACAAATGCTCACTCCCATCCTTATCTTTTGGCACTTGGACTTTATCCTGAAAATGACAGGGTTCCAATCAAAGGTTTTAAGCAGAGTCACAACTGGAGCGGGTTGGGGTTTGCAGATGACTTTGGTAACACTGTGAAGTATGAGTTAGAAGGGAGGATCTGGAAGCCCCGGGACACCTGAGGTATTTGTACAGGATATGAGTCAGTGCCAGTGAGATGTGAGATGTGGTGAGTTAAGGCAGGGGTGTGTGAGAGAGGGGATTTTGGTGACTCTGAGATGCCTAGGTTGTACAGCTGTATAGATGATCCTCTCTGGGTCTGCCATTCCAGAATTCAGTTTCCCATTTGTAGGTTAAAGGTGGTGGAATTTGCCCCAGCTATTTACTTACTGTGTAGAGAATACATGAAAAATAGTTCAGGTATTCCTTCAATTATCATGTAAGATGTGAAAAATATTATTCCATATATAGTTTTAAATTTTTTTTTAAATTTACACTCTCAATTTTGAATAAATAATGACCGCTTAGTTTTAAGGAGCACACATATCCAGAGGATCTTTCCATGTGCTTTTGAAAGCTCAGCTGTGTTCTTATTTTCTTTAACTGACTCAGTGCCACCATCATATGGGATGAAATCCACCCTAGAGGAAAACTAAGGAGGGCCTTTGGGGCATCCCTGGGCTCATTTGATAGTCTCCTTCGCTATGTCATTATCTGCTGCTTCCTGGTTTTAAAATACTCTAATTAGTTTTCTTAATTTAGGCATTTCAATGCTGAGTTACTTTCTTTTAGAGTTTATGCTCATATATTGTTTTTTTTTAAGTGGTATAAAATCTTAGAAGCTTGTTTTAATCTGTTTTGAGTGTACATGTTTCAGGATTTTATTTTCTCCTGTACCAGCACAGAAGATATAGGACATTTAAGAGAAAAGGTTTTGTGACTCTCAGAATATTTTGCTTTCTAAAATTCTTTGACCACTTGCAGTAGAATTACTTTGGTTGTTTCAATGACCAAATTTATCAGCCAAGAGGTAATTCTGTTATCCTTTAGACAGTTGACCTAATTAACAGTCAATCTGGTCAGCCATATAGCCACAGACTTAATATCTCTTGGCTATATATTTTCATTTCTAAACCCATTGCTTTACATGGTAATGAACTCCTACTGGAATTCTTTATAGAGTAATTTGTACCTCTCTTTTTAAATAATTTCCTTTGGGAACTAAAATTTGATTTAGAAAGTGAATGAATAAATAGGCATTTACCAAACCTAGAAAACATCTACCTTGTGCTCATTCCAGCTCGAATGTCACGTAGTACTGTCTTCCTCCAGGAGGAAGAGCTCAGAGTACAGGGAGCTGTGGGTTGGTTCAAGACCCTTTCAGGAAAGTCTGTGAGGACAAGCCATTTCCAGGATAATACTAACACATTACTTGCCTCTTTTAGTCTCATTCTTTTGTGAATGTACAGTGGGTTTTTCCAGAGGCTGCTTGACATGATGATGTTATTCTTACAGCCAGTGGAATCCATGATTATGAAGTCATGTATTTTAAAAAGTTTTTCAGTTTCCTTTCTGATTCAGTAAATATCAAAGCATTAATCCCATAAGTAAAACTTTAAAGGTTTTCATCAATTTTGGGGTATAAATCAGAAAATAACATTTTCTTACTTAGAAGACTTATATCAGACTGCATACTCCACTTAGTATTCCTAGTGAAAGACAAGCTCTGTCTGTGTAAAGCTGAAATCATCCAGCATGGTGGTCAGTATGCACAAGAGAAATTTTATACTTAAATTAATGAAATTAAATAAGATTTGAAATTCTGCTTCTGCACTTTTTGTTTGTACTAGCCACGTTTTAAGACAAGTGACTACTATACTGGGCAGTGCAGATGTGGAAAATCACCACCACAGCAGAAAGTTGTCTTTCATAGTGCTGTGCTAGGTTGTGCCAAACGTTGTGTAAGAATGGAAGAGAAGGCAGAAGATGCAGCTGAAGACAGTTTTTAACGGTCTGCTTGTTGAAAACTAATAAAGCTTGATAGTTATGCCTAGTCATTTAACAGAAGAAGACACAGTCAGAGTTGGATTTCAGAAATATGTATAGGTAGTTGGGTTGGGGTAGGTTCCTGGTTGAAGCAGGGACGTTGTGTTAAGAGGATTTGTATTTCAGGTAAAAAAAAAAAAATGATTCATCAATTTATGGGATACACCAAAACAGTACTTAGACATTGATACAATAGTTACCAAAAAATACTTATATTAGTTAGGAAGAGATCCTGGAAATTAAATAAGGTTTTAACTTAAGAAGCCAGAGAAGAGAAATTGAATGAATGCACAAGAAGAAGAAATGAGAAAATAATGAGAAAAAAATGGAATAGAGGATGTAGACTTGGTTTCCACTTGGGCATGTGGTGGAAGCACAGAAATCCTCATACACATCCTTACACAAGAAAAGGCTTCAGTTCAGTTCAGTTCAGTCCCTCAGTCGTGTCTGACTCTTTGAGACCCTGTGGATTGCAGCACGCCAGGCCTGCCTGTCCATCACCAACTCCCAGAGCTTGCTCAAACTCCTGTCCATTGAGTCAGTGATGCCATCCAACCATCTCATCCTCTGTCGTCCCCTTCTCCTTCCTTCAATCTTACCCAGCATCAGGGTCTTTTCCAGTGAGTCTGTGCTTCGCATCAGGTGGCCAAAGTATTGGAGTTTTAACTTCAGCATCAGTCCTTCCAGTGAATATTCAGGGCTGATTTCCTTTAGGGTTGACTGGTTGGATCTCCTTGCAGTCCAAGAGACTCTGAAGAGTCTTCTCCAACACCACAGTTCAGAAGTATCAATTCTTCGGCGCTCAGCTTTCTTTATAGTCCAACTCTCACCTCCATACATGACTACTGGGAAAGCCATAGCTTTGACTAGATGGATCGTTGTTGGTAAAGTAATGTCTCTGCTTTTTAATATGCTGTCTAGGTTGGTCATAGCTTTTCTTCCAAGTAGCAAGCGTCTTTTCATTTCATGGCTTCAGTCACCATCTGCAGTGATGTTCGAGTCCAAGAAAATAAGTCTTTTCATTTCATGACTTCAGTCACCATCTGCAGTGATTTTTGAGTCTAAGAAAATAAGGTCTCTCACTGTTTCCAGTGCTTCCTCATCTATTTCCCATGAAGTGATAGGACCGGATGCCATGATCTTAGTTTTCTGAATGTTCCGAGTTTTAAGCCAACTTTTTCACTGTCCTCTTTCCCTTTCATCAAGAGGCTCTTTAGTTCTTCTTCACTTTCTGCTGTAAAGGTGGTGTCATCTGCGTATCTGAGGTTATTGATAATCTTCTCCCAGCAGTCTTGATTCCAGCTTGTGTTTCATCCAGTCTGGCATTTTGTATGATGAACTCTGCATATAAGTTAAATAAGCAGGGTGACAGTACTCTTTTCCCGATTTGGAACCAGTCTGTTGTTCCATGTCCAGTTCTAACTGTTGTTTCTTGACCTGCCAGCAACCTTTGTTTAAGGCATTAAAGAACTGAGGTCATTCGGCAAACTGCTGACCCCAGAATTGGGCATGGATAATGGAAACTCTGAAAGACTAAAGACATTGCTAGAATTCAGAAACACTGTAGCAGAAATGAAGAGTTAACTCATTGATAGACTAAAGGTGGATAAGTCAGAAACTCAGGTCTACATAAAGAAAGGAAGAATGCTAGAGAAGGAATAGATGAAGGTAAAATCCTTTGTTTTTCTTATTCTTAATGGTAAAGAACCCTCCTGCCTGTGCAGGAGTTTAAGAGATGTGAGTTCAATCCCTGGGTCTGGAAGATCTCCTGGAGAAGGGCATGGCAACCCATTCCAGTATTCTTGCCTGGAGAAGCCAGGGATAGAGGAGCTTGGTGGTCTGTGGTCCATAGGATTGCAATGAGTCAGACACAACTGAAGTGACTAACACACACAATTGATCTTACAGATAAACATTTGGGTGATGATAGCATATTAATTAGTGAATGAATGAAAACAATGTTACAGGAGAGAGGAACTAGGAATACTCTGTTGCAAGGTATTCATACCACGCTAGAGTTACAGTGTTATTTGAAAGTGAACTCAGATTAATTGTGAAATATATATTACGAACTCAAGGGCAACCACTGGAAGCAGTTTAAACATGAAGTATAATTGATATGCCAGAAGAGAAGAATGGGATCCTATAAAATACTTAGTTAAAGCTAGAAAAAGCAGGAAAAGGGTTTAAGACAAATAAAGAACATATGCAACAAACAGAAAACATTAACAAACATGGTAAATATAATCCAAGTATATCGATAATAACTTTGACGGTAAGTGGTCTAAGTACACCAGATAGAAGGTGAAGACTGTCAGAGTGGGTAAGAAGCAGAACCCACTTACATTGTCTATATGAGAAATCCACTTGAAATAGAAAGACACAGATGTAGAAAGATATAGTGCAAATACTAATTCAAAGGCATGAGTAACTATATTAATTTCATGTAGAGCAGACTTCAGAGCAAGGAAAGTTATCAGAGAAAAGAGGAGCATTGCATAATTGTAAAGGGGTCAATTATTTAAGAAGATATAATAATCCTTAATGTGTACATGCACAACAACAAAATATGAAAAAACATGTGAGACAAGAAGCAGTAAAACAAGAATAAATGGACAAAGACTTTAACATCTCTGTATTGATAATTGACAGATCCAGCAGGCAGAAAGTCAGTAAGGGCATCAATCAACTGGATTTAACTGACATCCAACAATAGCAGAATACACGTTCTCATGCTGGATACCCCAAGATAGACTATGTTCTGGGCTTTAAAACACTTCATAACACTGAAAGTGGTAGAAATCAAAGCATACTCTCAGCCCACAATGGAATTAAACTGGAAATCAGTGATAGAGAGGTAACTGGGAAATCCCCACATACTTTGAGGTTAAACTGCACACTTCAAAATAACATTTGGGTCAAAGAAGTCTAAGAATTTTTAAAATATTTTGAATTGAAGAGAAAATGAATATACAGAGGATCAAAATTTATGGGCTGTAACAAAAGCATTGCTTAGAGGAAGACGTACAGCATTGAATGGTATAGTTGAAAAGCTTCAAGAAGCATTAAGAAACCAGGAAAAGTAGGGAAAGTAAATTAAAAGAAGAAAATAAATAAAAGGAGAAATAAAGAAATTGAAAACAAAGCAATAGAGAAAATCAAGCCTAAATCCTGTTTTTTTAAAAGATCATTAGAACTGATACTGTAGGCAGGTTAGGAAAAAATTAGAAAACACACAAGTTACTAATATCAGAAATGAAAAAATTACCATTACTACTAATCCCATAGACAATAAAAGAATATTAAGGGGATATTACAAACAACTCTGTGAACACAAATACAAAAACCCAGATGAAAATGACCCATTCCTTGAAAGACACAATCTGCCAAAACTCACCCAAGAAGAAAGAGGTCAACTAAATAGGCCTATGTCTATTAAAAACACTGAAACAATAATAGCCTTCCAAAGCACCAGGCCCAGATAGGTTCACTGGTGAGTCTTATCAGACATTTGTGGAAGAAGTTGTACCTGTGTCCAGTATTCTCTTTGTGCAGATAAAAGCAGAGGGGATACTTCCTAATTTATTCTATGTGGCAAGCATTAACCTAATACAAAGACTAAACAAAGATATTACAAGAAAGGAAATCTACAGACTAGTATCTCATGAACATAGGTGCAGAATTCCTCAACAAAATATTAGCAAATCAAATCCCAAAACAGAAACTATTATACAACACAACCAAGTGGGATTTATTCCAGGTATGCAAAGCTGGGTTAACAATGGAAAATCAGTTAATGTAATCTATCATATCAACAGGCTAAAGAAAAAAAAATGACCCTGTCAATAGATGCAGAGAAAGCATTTCACAAAATCCAGTACCTGTTTATGACAAGAGTTCTCAGCAATCTAGGAATAGAGGAGAACATTCTCAATTTGATGAAGAATATGAAAAAAGTTACAGTTAATATTTAGTGGTGAGGCTTCCCACTAAGATCAACAACATGGTAAAAATGTCCCATCATCATTACTTTTCAACATTATACTGAAAGTCTTAGCTAATGCAATAGGCTAAGTGAAGGAAATTAAAAGTATACATGTTTGTTGTGATGTTACTTTTTTATGTAGAAAACCCTAAAGAATCAAGAAAAAATCGAAAACTCATAAGTGATTATAGCAAGGTTGTGGAATATAAGGTTAATATAAAGAAAGCCACTTATATACCAGCAATAAACAATTGGAATTTGAAATTAGAAACAAAGATCATTAAACTATAATTTAAAAGGATACATGCACCCCTGTGTTCATAGCAGCACTGTTTACAGTAGCCAAGACATGCAAGCAATCTAAATGTCCATTGACAGATGAATGGATAAAGAAGATGTGATGTGTATATATTGAGTTGGTCAAAAAGTCCCTTCAGTTTTTAAGTAAAAGATGGGACTTTTCATTTTTACCTAGAACTTTATTGAACAACTTATTCACCATTTTGTTCCACTACCTTCTGTAATTTCATAATTTCATTTCTGCAACTTCATAATTTCATCTTCCCCAAACATAACGAAAAGATAACTTTTTGGCCCACCCAATAGAACCACCAATATGATTTATCAATTCCACTTCCAGTTATATATCCAAAATAATCTAAAGCAGGAGTTTGAACCAGATATTTATAAGCAGCACTATTCACAGTAGCCAGGAGGTGGGAGCAACTTAAATATCCATCAATGGGTGATTGGATAAAGAAAATGCAGTGTGTATATACAGTGGAATGCTACTGAGCCTTGAAAGTAATTTATGACACATTCTCTAGCATATATTTGAGGACATTTTGCCTTGAGTAATACACCAGTCACAGAAGAACGCCTACTGTGTGATTCCACTTAGGTGAGGTGTCGAAAATAGTCACCTTGTAGGAAGAGAAAGCTGGATGATGGCTGCTTAGGGACAGGGAGGTGGTGAGCTGCTGTTAGGTGGATGTAGACTTGTAGCCATGCAGCGTGGGGCCTTCTGGGGTATGTTGCACAGTCATGTGCGTGCAGTTGACAATACTGTGCTGACCAGCTGGAAATGTTGGGAGAGTGATTACAAGTTTTTTTCTGCAGTTAAAAATCCAGTAAAATATAAATTTCTTTGTGATATGGCTCCAGTAAATAATAATCTAACTGATAAAAGCAACAACTGTACTAATCAAAATAGTATGGAACTAAAAAAATGTTAGACATACAGATTTACTGTACCAGATAGAAAGTTCAGAATTATCCTCATACACACATGGTCAGGTGATATTTGACAAAGGAGGTAGGGCAGTTTAATAGGGAAAGGAAAGTCTCTACAACAGGTTGTACTTGAAAAGTTGAATAAGATGTGTAAAACACCAGCCTCCACTACTTAGAAAAATTAAGCTGAAGTGATTCCTAGACCTAAGAGTAAAAGGTAGAAGTATAAAGCTTCCCAAACCTTGGGTTAGGCACAGATTTCATAGACAGAATTCAAAAAGTGCTAGTTAGGAAAAAATAAGAGAGTGAATCTCATGAAAATGAAAAATTTCTCCTCATCGAGCACACTATTAAAGGTATGAAAGTTGAGCCATAGACTTGGGATGAATATTTTCAAAACATAATCATGTTGGCCGCTTCTTTACAGACTATTACATGGCGGGAAAAATAGCGTCTTTACTTTAGAAGAGCTTTATAGCACCACCTTAACTTAGGACCAAAGTTAACTCCATCAGTAGGGAACAGACTTACGTGAAGTCCCTGCTAAAATGCATGGTCTGCATCTAGTCATGAGGAAATATCAGAAAACCCAGGCTGAAGACAATCTACAAAATAACTGGCCTATATCGTTTAAAGTCCTAAAAGAAGTCAGTCCTGGATATTCATTGGAAGGACTGATGTTGAAGCTCAAACTCCAATACTTTGGCCACCTAATGCAAAGAACTGACTCATTGGAAAAGACTCCCATGCTGGGAAGGATTAAAGGCAGGAAGAGAAGGGGCTGACAGAAGATAAGATGGTTGGATGGCATCACTGACTCGATGGACATGAGTTTGAGGAAGCTCCGGGAGTTGGTGATGGACAGGGAAGCCTAGTATACTGCAGTCCACGGGGTTGCAAAGAGTCGGACACAACTGAGTGACTGAACTGACTGATCCTTTAAAATGGCCAGTTTCATGGAATGCAGAAGCTGGGAAACTGGTCCAAATCTACGAGGGCAAAGAAAATCTAATAAATACATGCACCCATGGTCCTGGATTGAATCACAGACTAGAAAGAATAACTGCAAAGGAAGTTACTGGGACAGTTGGCACCATTTGAACGTGCAGTTTGAATTAGATGATGGTAGTATATCATTGGATTTCCTAGATGGCACTAGTGGTAAAGAACCCACCTGTCAATGCAGGTAGGCGTAAGAGACATAGATTTGTTTGCTGGAAGATCCCTTGGAGGAGGGCACATCAACCCACTCCAGTATTCCTGCCTGGAGTATCCCATGGACAGAGGAGCCTGGTAGGCTGCAGTCCATAGGGTCGCACGGAGTCAAACACAACTGAAGTGACTTAGCACACACACACAAAGTCTATCATTGTTACATATCCCAATTTTGAGAATTCACATTATGTAAGAGACTATCTTTGTTTATAGGAAATATGTTGAAATATTTAGGTATAGAAAAATATGGTAGCTGCAGTTTATTTTCACATGATTAGGGAAAAAACTCATGTAAAGAAAGCAATGGGGTCAAATATAAATGGTGAGTTTGTGTAAAAGTTATACCAGAGTTCTCTGTACTATCCTTGCCTATTATTTTCTGTACATTTGAAATTACATCCAAAAACCTAAGAAGGAGATATATATAAAGCAAAGTGTTTGATGTGTGGAGAACCAGTGTGCTCATTAATGAGCCCTTTAGTTTTGTTCAGTAATGTAAAGTCAAGTCATTCAGTCACCAGTTTTCAATCTAGGAGTTTAAGAGTAACCAGAAACTGGGTTTTTGTCTTAAAGTACTTTGAATTTAGATAAGGAGAGAAGAGCAGTACACACAGAATCTGAACAAAAAATAATAAAGTCATTGTGTTTGGTGTGTGATATGCTTTAGAACAACTGTTGGCAAATATTTTCTGTAAAGGGCCAGATAGCAAATATTTCTAGCCTTCTAGGCCATTATGATCTCCGTCACAACTGCTCAGCCCTGCTTTCCAGTATGGAAGCAGCCATAGATGACACACACAGAAATGATGCCTCTCTGTTCCAGTGAAACATTATTACAAGGAGAATGCAGGCTGCATCTGGCCTGAGGGCTGGTCTGTATCCCTGACTCTCAAATGTTAACAGGGTGGGGTTTCTTAGGATCAGTTAGAGCACAGTGTGGTTAGTGGTGAAGATGTGGGCCCTGGAGGTGCTCACACCTGGTTCACACCCAGTCATTGTCACTGACAAGTTATACTGGGAGAGCTTTACACCTTTGCTTTCTTGTTTCTGAAATATGGGAATAACGAGAGCCTCCTCCATAGAACGTGTGGAAGTTGGTGAGTGTAGTCATACCCTGACTGCTGCCTTCTGGGTGCTTTCCTGGCTCCTCTCTCATTCTCTAGCTGGCACCTTGCCAGCAGCCAGGATGATCCCTCATCCACTCTTACTCTTCAACCCCATGCTTCCCTGTCAGACTTATAACCACTCCTGCAAAGCCCTTACCCTGGTGGGTCCCTTGGCTGGTGCTGTATGTGTCTTGCCGGCACCACCCTCATTCACAGTGCAGGGCCTTTGAGTTGATTTTTCCCTGTCTTGGAGATTTTCATCTTACTATGCATATTTCCCAGTAAGAGATCTCTTCCCTGGCTTCACAATTAAGTAGCCATTCAATCTTTTTATCTGATTTCCATTCCTATCCCATTTGACGGTCTCTTGTCTTTCTTTAGCCCTTTAGAAAGTGAGCTACATGACAGATAGTACCTTGTCCACCTGATTCTCCACACCCAGTCCTGAGGCCACTACCTTACAAAACAGGCATTAAAAAAGAATGGTGGAGTTAATGTAATGGGTTAATATACAAAGATTACCTAATGTAAGGACTGCCCCATAACTGATGTTTAGAAACTGTTAGCTTAAAATCATTACTGTACAGCCTGTAAGGTGTACATACTTCCCTTAACAGACATGGAAATGAATTATGAAGCTTGAAAATGTGACCCATGAAGAAATATTTGAAGATCAAGGTCCACTGACTAAGGAAAGAATAACACCACAGAGATTTACATCCAGTATCTGATTATACAGATTCCAGGGTAATAAAATGAATAGTTAAAAGTCTGCAAATGAATTCGAATGCCTTTTTCCTGGAGCTTTCAAACTGTCAGGCTTATACTTACTTTCCTTCCTTCCCCACTCTTCCATTTGTGACAGTGTCTGTAGGAAGATAGACTCTGTCACAGGACCAGAAACAAGGCAGAGAAGCTTGGGGCCTTGGGGCTGTCTCCAAACAATGGAGTGATTGAGCTCCCGCTTTGTTTCAGATGTCCATACAGAAGCTGTCCAGGCTGCGCTCGCTAAACACAAAGAAAGGAAGATGGCTGTGCCTATGCCTTCCAAACGCAGGTCCTTGGTTGTGCAGACCTCGATGGACGCCTACACACCCCCAGGTGAGCAGCAGGCCCTGTTGGCTTCATAGAGGGATGAGCATGCCTTAGAATTAGGTTAGTGCCAGCAACTGCAGTCTCTTTAGCTTTCAAAATCATGATGCTATAATTCAGTTTTTGAGAACCAGAAGTCCAGAAACAGTGTATATGCTCTAAATTAAACTCGGAAGGAAAATTGGCATGATTATGTATGCATTTAATGTCTATATAAGTATGCATTTTAAGATTTTAGACTCATAAATATGATACAGACTTTTGTTAAAGTCCTATAAAATTTAATTCTTCACAGCAGAAGTTGGATTTCTTCTCTGCTTAGACTGGTGTATGCATATTCTCAAGTCTTCAAAATATCAATAGGTTGTAATGTTCTGTTAAGAAATTGAATGAATTGAAAAATTTAGGCAGTTACTTCCCTGGTAGCTCAGTTGGTAAAGAATCCATATGCAATGCAGGAGACCCTGGTTCGAGCCCTGGGTTGGAAGGATCCCGTGGAGAAGGGAAAGGCTACCCACTCCAGTATTCTGGCCTGGAGAATTCCATGGATTGTCTAGTCCATGGGGTCGCAAAGAGTTGGACACTACTGAGCAACTTTCATTTTCAGGCAGTTACTTAAATCTGGTGACGTCAGTTTTTGCTGTAAAGTGCAGATAGTATTTTTGGGTATCACAGTTGCTTGCTTTGCCATTGAGTTACTAAAGCTGCCAAGGGCAGCATATCAGTGAGAGACGTAGCTCTGTGCCAATAAAAGTTTGTCATGAATTTAGGCAGAGAGTGTGGTCCACAGGCCTGTCCACCCCTGATATAAATGGTTGAAGGTAATATCCCATTTATGTTTCTGCTTTTGTTTAACCTTGAATTTTATGTAACTACCTAATTTCTCTACTTAACTCTGTGCAAATAGTTATAATCTATATCATGTGGCGCTGGTGGTAAAGAACCCGCCTGCCAATGCAGGAGACACAAGAGACACAGGTTCAATCCCTGTATTGGGAAGATCCCCTGGAGGAGGGCATGGCAACCTACTCCAGTGTTCTCGTGGCGAATCCCATGAACAGAGGAGCCTGGAGGGCTACAGTCCATAGGGTTGCAAAGAGTCGGTCACGGCTGAAACGACTTAGCATGCACGTATGCACATGTTATTATCTTCAAAACTGAAGTGAAGCACAAAATTAAATGTCCAGGTATCTATTAGAAACACAAAAGATTGAGCCTAATTTTCTTGATTTTATGTGTGTGTATGTGTGTGTGTGTGTTTCTTGTTCCAACATTATTCATAGCATGGTTGCCACTCTTTCTTTTCTGCAGACCTAAGTTACCTGACACACCCCTTTGTTCACAAGAGAAATTTAAGGTGGAATAAGAATAGTTGAATATATAAAGCACTTTTTGGAGTCTTGTAAAGTTTAGTCCTGAGTGTTTGCAAGCAGTGAGGGTAATAGAAGCACATACTTCAACTCAGGGATGTGATCAGGTATGTCCGGTACTAATTCGGACCTCTCTTCAACTTCTCATGCCTTCAAAAGTGAAAGTTCTGAACTTTATAAGACAAAACTTAAATAATATGAAACTTAGTTGTTTCGTGTTTTCTTAAAGGATAATACAAGAAATGTTCTTTATCTCAAGAATAGAATTTTCTATTAGGAAAGGGAGTCCTTTTTGCTGATTTCCTTACATTCTTCATTTCTTAATTCTGAGCCACAACATGTAATTTGAACTGTTTTTAAATCAGCATGGGATTCACTGATGGCTCAGATGGCTAAGAATCTGCCTACAATGCAGGAGACCCAGGTTCAATCCCTGAGTTGGGAAGATCTGGAGAAGGGAATGCCAACTCACTGCGGTATTCATTCTTGCCTGGAGAGTTCATGAACAAAGGATCCTGGTGGGCTACAGTCCATGGGGTTGCAAAGAGTCAAACACAACCATAATTAGTATACTTAATCCTATTTTTTTAGTTTGTGGTTATAATTTGCCGAAATATGAATGTGAAAATTTTAATTTTGTATGTGTATAACAAACAGAATCGACTTATATGGATAACAAAGCCACTTCAAATATATTTTAACTAAAGCTTTGAAACTAGACAGTATTCAGGGAGTTGGACCTTTTTCTGAGTCACTTTTTATGGGAAATACTGAGTTTGAAGTACAAGGTGCGGTGTGATTTATGTGTGTGTGTGTGCTTTTCTTTACGTTGACTCCGTCCTTAGGGGTGTTACTGTGTCGTTCATGATGAAAGACAGAACTTTCAGGAGAACAAATCCTGTACAAGTGTCTTTGCAAAATATAAAAGAACATTATTGGAAATGTCATTTTTGGTGCATTTAATTGTTTGGTTAGCATTTTCAGATATACTATATAATACATGGTGTAAACTGTCATTTAGAGTCTTAGTGACAATATCACTTGAGATAGTTTTGTACAATCATAAATGCCAACACTATCATTATAAAATTTTTTGTTCACAACCTGCCACACTCACACACAACTTAAAATAGCACGTGGCTCAGAGAAACACTTTGAATAAAGAAGGGCTTACAGAGCATCACACTTTGAACACTTGAAAGTTTAGTGTCTTAGAAAATGCCACCATGACTTCTTGCTTGGTGTCTGAGTGTACAGAAAAACATTTTGTTATTCCCCAACGTCTTGAGTGGAGGACAGGTGAGGATGTCTTTGTCTGAGTTTGGAATGTCAAGAAGACTCTAGCATATATATGTAAGGTAAGGTGCTTTGGAAGAAGACCTCACTATATTGAAAAATAATTTGTCATCTGAAAAGCTTGTAACTTTTCAAGAGTGTTCGAAGGTCATTTACCAGTTAGTGTGTGAGATGGGTCTGTGTTTGGAGAGGGCCTGGGGCTGGGAGTGCTGCTTGCCCCAGTCGCAGCTAATTGCCTCTCTCCCACAGATACCTCCTCTGGCTCAGAAGACGAAGGCTCGGTGCAGGGCGACTCCCAGGGGACCCCCACCTCCAGCCAGGGCAGCATCAACATGGAGCATTGGATCAGCCAGGCCATCCATGGTTCTACCACCTCCACCACCTCGTCCTCTTCCACCCAGAGTGGGGGGAGTGGTGCCGCCCACAGGCTGGCCGACGTCATGGCTCAGACGCACATAGGTGAGTGCCCCGCGGCAGTTGGCTGTGCTGTTCTCCCTGTCTGTGCATCTGAGTGGCTGCTGAGTGTCCCTACACCTTTTAGTTTGCCTTTTCCCTGTCTGTGCATCGTGGCCTCAGAACCCACTCGAGGGACAGGTCAGACCCTGTCTCTGCTCCTGGGCTGCTTTGCTGTGTTGGCTTTACTGTTCTGTGAAACCCTTGGTTTTTTACTATTTTTCACATCCTAGACGTCTTCTACAATTATAATTTAGGAGTTTTCTGCTCATAGAGGAGTGCATTCTTGTTCATTAGGGAAACATGTAGCCATATCTGGTTACATGTTTTCTTCTCTTCATGCTATAATGCAGTCCTAAGTAACATTTTAATCATGCTAATAAGCATGACTGGGCACTTGAGAGTGACTTTGCCCTTACTTTGAAAAGGGGAGGCTTTCATCACTGCAGCTTTCATCACTACAGCAGTTTTCTGCTGTAGGCATTCAGATTTCTGTGATGATTCCCAGAATGTATGTTAGGTTATGAGAAGTGGGATCCTTTGTATTTAAAAATGCACAGAGTTTGGAAGCATTGGCAAGGTGTTTGAAAACTGTGTAAAAAAGGAGATTAAGTAAGAGTTGTTAGAGGAAAGGAGTGTATTGAATGAGCAGTGGAGCTCTGTGAACCTGGAATACCTGAGGGTCATATGTCGCTGCCTCTACCCTCGCCTGACACTCACTGTGCCACATTCATCTGGTGTATGAGGTCCAGGTCTGTTCTCATCCATTTCCATCTGTGGATTGAGATTTTTAAATACTTAAATAATAAAATATTAATGTTCATAAAAGTAAATCACTTGCTTTGAATGTGGTGCCAAGATGGTTCAGTATGTTCTCCATTCAAATGATGTGGACCAGGGTCAGCCACGTCCAGGGACACCAGTGCAGTGGTTGAGAACTGAGCACAGGGCAGGTGCATGTCCTCCTCCCACGTCTAGCCTCCTATCCAGAAAATCCACATTTAGAAAATAGGTTAGTGAAATGAATGAATTCGATACTCTGCCACCTTCTCAGATTCACATTTACACAGTATTTTTTTCTAGATTACTATCTCCATGACAGAGTCAGAGGAGTTCCATACTGACTTCTAGGACTTGGCCTCAGTGGTGCTTACTCAGCGTGCAGCTGAGGTTAAAAGCCGCAGCCTTTCCAGAATCAGCAGTGAGGCCGATTGTCTCCCAGCAGGACACAGGGAGGGCTGGCTTCCTCAGCAGTCACTGTTGGCCTGCTCTAGTTTGTTAGTGGAAAGAAGAGGAATGATCTGTCCTTCCTTTGCCACCTCTCCATTGTGAATAAAAAGGGGAAAGTAGGAAAATTCTTCATAGTTTTTAAAGTAATGCTCACATGTGAAGTGGTATTATTAAATTTGAGTTTAAAACATTTTTGGTAGCATACGTTGGTTACTGTGTACTGAGAAACTATTTGAAATCTGAGAAACTTGTGACTATTAGATATTTTTGGACACTAAAAGTTTTCCCTGAATGTTTAGGAACCTGAGACAGTCCCTCGGCGCTGTCTGCGTGCTGCATCCAGCAGCCACATGTGCAGGGGGGGCATGAAGCTCCCTCCACCTCTGCCCCTCACTCTGACCTTGGGAATGTGTATTTCCTGATTCAGTTCACTTTTAAGGAAATATCAGCAATCTTACAAAGAGAAATACGTAATTTTGGACATATTACTCCCTGCATTTGTTTCTCCCTTTATGAAGTTACACACGGAATATTGGAGGAAATTATAGCACAGAGAATTAAACCTACCCAGACCATAAAAGGGCATTACTCATGTGCGTTAAGTCTCAGTGTAACTAAAAGAGAGCTTCTGAGTATGTGACATTTCACTAATTTCTAATTTGGCACAAAGATAAGTTCCTAGAATATATAGCAATTTTCTATAAATGCAAAACAAATTTTGTTGAAAGAAAGCAGTGGCAAAATAATAAGAAAAGGAGAATTAAGACTTTTTTATCCCTGTGGCAAAGCCAAAGAAGTGAAAATTCAGAATTGACAGTATTTGACCTTTTGTTGAGACCATCAAAAGCCTGCAAAATAAGAAAGTATTATGTGTACATGTGTGTTTTAAGAAATGTAGGGTCAAATAAACCACCACTTTGCACCTTGGGTGCAAAGAGGAATGCACCTCTTGAGGTGAGGCACTTTGATAGAGTCTGTGGAGGTGTCTCTCGCCCAGTGGGCAGAGGGAAAATGAGTGGTTAGAGACCATCAAGTGACAGACAAGTGAGTAGTACTTCTGCTCTATTGTTTTGGAAGAAAATTCTGCATCCTTATACGTCCATCCTGATGCACAGGGGCAGCACTCACCTTCTGTCAGACTGGCTTAGTGTATGATGTGGTCCCCATCCAGGGAGTCTTTCTTCCTGTGGCTCAGCTAGATGGTATTCACACTTGAGCACTGACAGTGAGGGCTCAAGGCATCCCTGTCACAAGATGCTAACGCCTGAGGCATGTACATTTGTGACTCAGGAAGATGGACGCACCGTGCAATGGCCTCTGCAATCTAGACAGAACAGGGCCTCCACATTGTCAAGAGAGAAAACTAGAAAGTGTCTACAGAACCTTTGTGCATGCTGTGTTCCTGAGACAATTGGCAAAGGATTAGTACCTTTAAAATACTTTATCAAAAGTCAAGGAACATAATTTAGAGTAACCAGAAGAATTAAAGCAACACTTGAAACTTCAAGAGGTATATTTATAAAAAGGCATTGGAGTAAAATATTACCAGAATTAGCTACATGGAATAGAGAAAGTGAAAAGAAGCTATTACTACATTTCTAGATTAAGAAATAAGAACAAAGCAGAATAGATAACATTGTTGTACATTCAGCATCAAAATTTGTATAGTCAGGAAATTAAAGAGACTTCTTCATGAGCTACAGATGTGTAGGTAAGGTGTGTGTCATCCTTTGTGACTAATACATTTGAGATATCGTCACATATAGGTTTCATCTGCATGTGTTGGGGTATATTGTCATTAGCCAGATATTCATAGAAGTAATTGCATTTCCAGAGTATCATAGAGTTTATCAGCATGAATACTGCTGTTTGTATCAGCAAGGAAATTCTCGTCAGGTTTCTTGCATTGATCCTGCTAAGCAGGTAGACGTGCCTTCATGTGCTTGATGCATAATCAGCCTGGAGCCTGGCATTTGCTTAGGATCTAGATTCTGGTTTTCTAGGGAATTTGCTCAGAGGGCTAAATGTAATAAATAACCATAATTTATTTACGTATAATCATCCATAGTATCAGTTCTTTTGTAATCTCTTTACTGATACTTTTCAGACATTTACAGTCTTAAAATACTAACTACACACCAAGGATGGTGGTATTAGCAAAGCCTGCACCACTGGGGCTGGGGTCTCTCTGCGACACTCTTGCCTCCCTTCCTGGCCAGGGCGTCCCCTGCAGCTGGAGCTTCCTGATTGAGAGGCAGTGTCCGCCAGTTTTTCCAGGAAAGGGCCAGAGAGTGGGTGTCAGGCTTTGTGGGCCATACAGTCCCTGCTGCTGCTCCTCTGCCCTGGCTCAAGAGCAACAGACCATGCGTGAACAGCAGGCGTGGCTGTGCACCAGCAAGACCTCATTTATAAACACAGCTGACAGGCCGCCCTGTGAGCCATAGTTTGCCAGCTCCTGTTTCAGAGAATTTTAAGCCATGCTATTGAAAAAGTAAGCAGGAAAAGGAAATTTGCATTAGGTAACACAAGGCCTGTGAGACTCTTCCATCAATTACTGTGTGTTTCTGTGGCTCTGTGAGTGAATCTGTTCTGTCCCCGAGTGATTATTAAAGAGTAAGGAGATAAATCTTCACTTACATTGTCATGTGTCAATATGACCCATGGGTGACACACCAGTAGAACCCTCCTGTTGGGGCTTCTGTCACACTGGGGAGTTGGATGTTTCAGGGGAAACCAAGGAGGAAGGCCTGCTCTTTTGGTGACCTGCACATGGAAGACAGGTTGGTACAGTGGGCAGCCAAGCAGCAGCTCCAGCGACAAGCTGGATGCTCTGACTGCTTCCCTCAGCATTGTTGCAGGCGCCTTTCACCGGGTGTTACCTCCATGTTTCCACTGAGGAACCCGGTTTTCTGTTGCCATGTGGAGGGCACAGCCATGTCGTCTTAGGAAGCCAGGGCAGCTGGGTGGACGGGTGGTCTGAGGGCCTACGTTACTTCCTGCTCAGTGACAGAAGAGGTCGTATTGACCGGGGGAGACTTGGGAGGGCCCTGTTGACAGATGGAAGGCTGGGTTCCTTAACACGGCTCTCCTTATCTGTCATCAGTTAGTGGACCACGAGTACTTAGCTTTCTACACATGAAGAACAGATTTCCTCTTTTTCTTCTCTTATTTTAGAAGTTGTTTGGGGACTAAAAATAACAGGCTGAAAGTAGCTTCTCTGACCACTGACCCCTGAGGTCCCTAGTCAGAATTAAGGAAAGTTGCCTTTTAGCAATGTGAGAAACAGAAGCATGTTATCTCCAGTCATCAAGTGCTCTGGTGTACTCATTCTTGTGTTCATTCTTTCTTTGAACTATCACTCCGATGTTTGCAGAGTGAAAACGATGTGAGCTGGGTGTTGGGCAACTTCAGCATCTGAGTAGGACACAAGCGCCGGACTGAGCTGGACGCCTGCAAGAGTGGAGATAGGGAGGGGGGTAGTTCAAGGACACATGGAATCCCATGGTGGAGCTGAGCAGGAAGATAAGCTAGTACCCTGAAATGGTCATGGCTAAAACAGCTGTCCACAGGGTTGGATGGTTGGCAAGTGTAACAGACTAACATCCTGAGTGGGAGAGGGATACAGTGAGTGAGATAGACCTCTGGTACTGGTGGTGCCAAGACCGCAGATACTGTCCTGGAAGAAGGCCAAACACACTCCCCTCCCATCTTCTCCTAGTGCCTTGATTCCAGGAACCCATGGCAGCTGCTGGGAACAGAAGCCATACCAGGGTGGATGGAACAGGTCCCACCTGTCAGGGAATAGGTGCAAAGCTGTCACAGTAGCTCTGGGGCAGTCACAAAGGAGGTGACACCTGATAGGTGACTGGAAAGATGGCTGCCATTTTTCTGTTGATTTTAAGAGTTTTGGGAAATTGATCTCAGGAACAGTGGGTCATCTGGCTCAGAAGATGCAAACCTGCTCTGATGAGAATCCTTAGTCTTCAGCTCCTGGTGCATTTGGACTTGATAGGTCTCAAGCCTGGGGCTGATGCGCACTTTAGACCTTTGAACCTGCACCTTCAGCCACACTCTGTTTTATCTTACCCATCAAGTGTTTCCCGAGCATCTTTTATATACAAAAGTCTTTTAAACACTACCGAAAAATAGGTATTGAACTCAGAGTTAAATACCTGGAGGCCTGATCTTTGTCCAAATGAATCAGGGCACTGTGTGTCACTGCAGTGGCAGAATGTTCTTGGCTTCATAACAGCAGCCAGCTGCTGGGTTTATGATCCTGCAGTGACAGCATATGCGGGGAGTTTGCAGGGGAGGGGGGAGGGGCTGGCATATAAATAAATTTGGAAAGCACGTTGAAGTCACGCAGCTGTCACTGCTCCTATGTCTTAATCACTAGATGTATTGGAATGGTTCCTTTTCCCAACGTCAAAGTGGCTGCTCAGCACAAAGACTTATTGGCCATCACAGTGATGTGGCTACCATGTAACAGAAACAAGTAAATCTGACTAAGATGGAAATGCAGTAAGCTTAACGTTTTAGCTGCTTTTGTCTTATGTGGCTAATTTGAAATGTTACTCATCATATGTTGGCATCTATTGTAGTTTTATTTGAAATATTAGGCCCCTGTGAGTTAACTACTCAGCCATGGAGAACTAGATTATATTGAAACATGAAATAAGGTCTGTTTGGCAAAAGCACATGCAAGGGAGATGAAGAGAATGAATGAATACAGTGTCTGAAATATTAAGGAGGTCATTTGAATGGTCCTCAGGAGTCTGACAAAGCATCCCACCCCCACGCTCCTCTCTCTAACAGGTGAGCTTTTTCTGGGCTGTGATCTAAGAAATTTCCCTTAAGGGTGTGTGTCAGGTGGCTCAAGCAGCCATAACAAAGCACTTTAAACACAGCTTAAACAACTTTCATTCCTTGGTTCCCAATCCTGGAGGCTGGAAGTCTGAGATCACAGTGTCAGCAGTTTCTTCTGAGGCCTCTCGGCTGGGCATGTAAACAGCTGTCTTCTCTGTGGGTGTCTGTGACCTCATCTTTTCTTACAAGGACACCAGTTAGATTGAATTAGGGCCCTTCCTGGTGGCTTCATTTATGCCTTAATTATCTTTTTAAAGATCACTGTCTCAGACTTCCCTGGTGGTCCAGAGATTCAGAATCCACCTGCCAGTGCAGGGGACATGGGTTCAGTCCCTGGTCTGGGAAGATTCCACATGCCACAGAGCAACTAAGCCCTTGCACCATAACTACTAAAACCCGTGCGCCCTTGCCCATGCTCCACAACAAGAGAAGCCACTGCAGCAAGAAGCCCACACACCACAACTGGAGAGTAGCCCTTGGTCGCCACAACTAGAGAAAGCCTGTAGGCAGCAATGATGACCCAGTACAACCGTGAATAAATTTATTTTAAAAAAGACCACTGTCTCCAAACACAGTCACCTTCTGAGGACCTGGGGATTAGACTCCAACATGTGAATTTCGAGAGGACATAATTCAGTACATAACAGTCTGGGCACTTCTGGAACAGGGAGATGAGAAGTGGGGAGCTGGGCTCTCTACTGATGGCCTGTGCTTAGGTGCTTAGCGGCTGATGCCAGCTGTTATCTATCAGTGATCTCCAGGCTCAGACTCTGGAAGAGTAGTTGTTGGTACCATGAGCTGCCCATGTCTTCCTCTCCTGGCACATCTGTCTGCATGTCTGGTAACACCAGTGCTTGTGTCCCTATATCTATGTGATTCCCACTGTCACTCAGAGGTAGGCACTGTCATTATCACCTCCTTTTACAGGATGAGGGATGGAGGCATAGGAAAGTCGGTAACCGGTCCCAGGTGATGAGGTCTGAGGACTAGTCAGGTGATTCCTGGTGGCCCAGCACTCAGCTCCCATGTATGTTTTCCACATGCTGATTAGTGTGCCTGGGCTCAAGGGTCTCCAGAGTCCTAAGCACCTGCATTGGTTGGACTGTTGCTACATTTGAAGCTTACCTAGGAGTTCAGGTTAATATTTCTTGGCCTCAAGTCTCACTTGGTGTAATATCTCTTAATGTACACATGTTCACTGCCACAGAAGTCAGTCTCTTCACTTCAGGCGAATTCAGGACTTGCCAATCTACCTACTTGTTAAAATTACCTGCAACCTCCTAACAATACCCATGACTGAGGTGTTTTCCATACATTTGCAAAACAGCTAAAATTTGAGGTCCCTGGCATACAGGTTCCCAGCAAAGTCAACTGGGCATGCCCTGGCTGCTTTTTAGCACAGTCTGTAAACAGTGTTCTTTCCATGATCTCTTTGGTGTTCTGTTTTTCCTCATTCTTGTGCTTTTCATTAGTGAGTTCACAGTTTAAATTGGCCTTCATTTGTAGTGCCAAGGTAGGCAATGGCCACAGGAGAAAGGCTTTCCAGTACCTACTCCCCTTTGACAGCACAAAATATTATGCTTCTGTCACGTGGAATTACAGAATCTTGACAAACTAGTTAAATCTTACTAGTTTCTGTGTTGTAAGGCTTAACAAATCAAAATTAATAGTAAAATACCCATTATTAGAACTTAATATGTATAAAATGACATCACGAGTCTCATTTGACATACTCAAAATATTTATTTATGGTTGGTTGTGCCTAGGTCTTTGCTGTGTGTGGGCTTTCTCCAGTTGCTGAGAGCGGGAGCTACTCTCTAATTGTGGTCTGTGGGCTTCTCATTGTGGTGGCTTCTCTTGTTGAGCTCAGGCTCTAGCTCATGGGTTTCAGTAGTTCGAGCATGCAGGCTCAGTCATAAAGGATTGAACCCGTGTTCCCTGCTTTGGCAGATGGGTTCTTATCTACTGTACCACCAGGGAAGTCATATGTCTTATTTAATAAATGCAAAATTGTGCTATCTCCATTTAACCATTTAAGTTCTTAAGTTTTATCATCAAATAATGTGTGGAGGGCCCACCACATGTCTCATTGTGCAAAACACAGTATCCTGTACACATTGCTACTGCTGCTAAGTTACTTCAGTCGTGTCCAACTCTGTGTGACCCCATCCCTGGGATTCTCCAGGCAAGAACACTGGAGTGGGTTGCCATTGCCTTTTCCAATGCATACAAGTGAAAAGTGAAAGTGAAGTTGCTCAGTCATGTCTGACTCTTCGCAACCTCATGGACTGCAGCCTACCAGGCTCCTCCATCCATGGGATTTTCCAGGCAAGAGTACTGGAGTGGGGTGCCATTGCCTTCTCTGCCCATACACATTAGATGTAAACAATTGTTTTTGAATGGCCGGACTGTTCAATACTGTTCATGCTAAAACAGATATTAAAATAGCCACTATTTTTTAGAGGTTCACTTTCTATCATGAATTGTTCTAAGAATTTCACATTTGTTGTTCAGTCACTCAGTCATGTCCAACTCTTTGAGACCCCATGGACTGCAGCATGCATGTTTCCCTATCCTTCATCTCCCAGAGCTTGCTCAAACTCAGGTGTGTTGAGTCGGTGATACCATCCAACCATCTTGTCCTCTGTTATCCTCGTCTCCTATTGCCTTCAATCTTTCCCAGAATCAGAATCTTTTCAAATGAGTCAGTTCTTTGCATCAGGTGGCCAAAGGAGTGAAGCTTCAGCATCAGTCCTTCTAATGAATATTCAGGGTTGATTTCCTTTAGGATTGACTGGCTTGATCTCCTTGCAATCCAAGGGCCTCTCAAGTCTTCTCCAACACCGCCATTCAAAAGCATCAATTCTTTGACACTTAAATGTCTTATGGTCCAACTCTCACATCCCTACATGACTACTGGGAAAACCATAGGTTTGAAAACCATATGGACCTTTGTTGACAAAGAAATGTCTTTGCTTTTTAATATGCCGTCTAGGTTTGTCATAGCTTTTCTTCAAAGGGGGCTTCCCTGATAGCTCAGTTGGTAAAGAATCCACCTGAAGTGTAGGAGACCCTGGTTCAATTCCTGGGTTGGGAAGATCCGCTGGAGAAGGGAAAGGCTACCCACTCCGGTATTCTTAGGCTTCCCCTGTGACTCAGATGGTAAAGAATCTGCCTGCAATGTGGGAGGCCTGGGTTTGATCCCTCGTTTAGGAAGATCCCCTGGAGGAGGGAAAGGCTACCAACTCCAGTATTCTGGCCTGGAGAATTCCATGGACCGTATATTTCGTGGGGTCTCAAAGAGTCAGACTCTGAGTGACTTTCAGTTTTTTCACTTTTCTTCCAAGGAGCAAGTATCTTTTACTTTCATGGATGCAGTCAGCATCTGCAGTGATTTTGGAGCCCAAGAAAATAAAGATCGTCACTGTTCCCAGTTATTCCCCATCTATTTGCCATGAAGTGATGGGACCAGTTGCCATGATCTTAGTTTTTTGAATGTTGAGTTTTAGCCAACTTTTTCACTGTCCTCTTTCACTTTCATCAAGAGACTCTTTAGTTTTTCTTCCTTTTCAGCCATGTTATTGCATATCTGAGGTTATTGATATTTCTCCCGGCAATCTTGATTCCAACTTGTGCTTCATCCAATCTGGCATTTCACATGATGTACTCTGCATGTAAGTTTAATAATCAGGGTGACAATATACAGCCTTGACGTACTCCTTTCCTAATTTGGAACTAGTCCATTTTTCCGTGTAAGGTTCTAACTGTTGCTTCTTGACCTGCATATAGATTTCTCAGAAGGCAGGTAAGGTGGTCTGGTAATCGCATCTCTTGAAGAATTTTCCACAGTTTGTTGTGATCCACACAGTCAAAAGCTTTATCGTAGTTGCTGAAGCAGAAGTAGATGGTTTTCTGGAATTCCCTTGCTTTTCCAATGATCCACTGGATGTTGGCAATTTGATGTCTGGTTCCTCTGCCTTTTTTAAATCCAGCTTGAACATCTGGAAGTTCTCGGTTCACGTACCGTTGACGCCTAATGGGAAAATTTTGAGCATTACTTTGCTAGCATATGAAATGAGTGCAGTTGTGTAGTAGTTTGAACATTCTTCAGCATTGCCCTTCTTTGGGACTAGAATGAAAACTTACCTTTTCTAGTCCTGTGGCCACTGCTGAGTTTTCCAAATTTGCTGGCATATTGAGTGCAGCGCTTTCACAGCATCATCTTTTAGGATTTGAAATAGCACAGCTGGAATTCCATCACGTCCACCAGCTTTGTTCATAGTGATGCTTCCTAAGGCCCACTTAAGTTCACACTCCAGGATGTCTGACTCTAGGTGAGTAATCACACCATTGTGGTTATTTGGGTCATTAAGATCTTTTTGTATGGTTCTTCTGTGTGTTCTTGCCACCTGTTCTTAATATCTTTTGCTTCTGTTAGGTCCATACCATTTCTGTCCTTTTTTTTTTTTTTTCCCATTTCTGTACTTTATTGTGCCCATCTTTGCACGAAATGTTCCCTTGGTATCTGATTTCCTTGAAGAGATCTCTAGTCTTTCCCATTCTATTGTTCTCTTCTAGAAATTTCTTCACATTGATCTTTGAGTAAGGCTTTCTTATCTCCTTGCTATTGTTTGGAACTCTGCATTCAGATGGATATATCTCTCCTTTTCTCCTTTGCCTTTCGCTTCTCTTCTTTTCTCCACTGTTTATAAGGCCTCCTCAGACAACCATTTTGCCTTTTTGCATTTCTTTTTCTTGGGGATAGTTTTGATTTGATAACCCCTCCTGTGCCGTATTACAAACTTCACATATATTAACTCATTTCCATATGTGTATCCAACAAGCAACTAGTTACCATTTTTCCCATTTGGTGGATGAAGAGACCAAAGTATAGAGGTCAGCATACTTTCCAAGGTCTCAAGAATTTGCAGAACTGGGAGTCAAACCCCAGGCTCTCTATGTCTAAAGCTTGAACTCTTAACTGCCTCTGCTATGACAAATAAGAAAATTACTCTGTTATGAGCAAACACATAACTTATGCTATCTTTTTCCATTCGCCACTTGATGACATTATTCTAATTAAAATGTTACAGTGAGTCATTGATGTGGGTTCTGCAGTGATACTGTGTCTGAAGTTTTACCTAACTTTGTTCATGTTGAGCAGTGTAAATTATGGTAAAGACCATCTTTATGCTGAAGTTTTTGTTCTAGTTTTTGATTCAGAATCTTGTACTCTTCTTAGGATGTGGCATTTTAGAAAACTTAACTGCTTATGTAGCTTTCATAATAAATGTATCATGATTACCAGAAAACTTATAGTTTGCTTCTTTACAGAAAATCACTCTGCACCTCCTGACGTAACCACTTACACCTCAGAACATGCAATACAAGTAGAAAGGCCGCAGGGCTCCACGACGTCACGGACAGCCCCGAAGTACGGCAATGCTGAGCTCATGGAGACTGGTGATGGTATGTCTTCCAGCAAGTTTTCCTCCCTTGTAAATTCCAAGTGCCCTTCTGTGCCCTGACTGGATGTGTTTCTTCTAGGGACCCAGTTGGCTCATGAGCTTATCAGGGCCTTCATGAGCTTCCCTAGAAGGTGGCAGTTACAGGAAGTGCAGACTGTCTCCAAGGGCAAGAGTTACTCCTTGTTGTAGGTGTTTAGTCACGAGAAGAAAAAGATTTGATAAAATCCTGTTTTTGGTGGTGAATGATGTTGATTCCAAAGTTACAAAATTAGTGCAGGTGTCAGGACTATGAACAAGTACTTGGAGGTCAGTATGGAGCTAAACACAACTGAAATAATTGACAGAGATGGACAGTGTGGTGCTTTAGACTTTGGAAGAAAGAGGGTCCTTTTCTCCCTCCATGTTGACTAAAGTGTTGGTGATTTGTATACAGCCATTGGGGTTCTCTTATTCCTCGAATCTTTCATCTTTGCATGCTCTAACATCTTCCTGTTACCCCTCCTGAAGTGACAGGCTAGCACACGAACTTTATGCTTTATTCTGCTTTCCTTGACCTCTAGGGTTATGACAGTTAGCATGGAACCTGATGATGATGTAAAGTGTTCTTGTCTTGGAAGATGTCTGTAGTAGCTTCTGTGTGCCCTCTATACCACTGAGCTTGTGTCTGTGACACAGTGACTCGGGGGTGATGAGGAGGCCTGAACCCAGCCTCCAACAGGCTGATGCCTCCTCACTGTGGTCAGAGCCCAAGGTCGCTGGATTGTGAGTTCTCTGTTAGTACATCTGGAGTCAGTCCAGTGTCCAGTATGATTGGTTTCTCTGGACTGCTTCTCAGTGTCGATGTCTGTGTAGTCCTCCACTAAATCCAGTGTTCACTGAATCCGTCATAACTGTTGTCCTTGTCTTCACCACTTTAGTATCTTTGTTGTTGTCTTTTAAATTTATCATCTTCGCCTCCTCCCCCAGGTAAATTCATCTGTTGTCCAGTCCAGTGGTGTGATAGCATCTTGTATCAGAACCACATGGGGCAGTTGTTGGAAAACAGGTTCTGGGCCGCATCCCAGACCTAACACATGAGAAACTATGAGCTGGGTCCTGGGATGATGTGTGTGTCCTGTTGAAGCTGGAGTGCCAGTGGCCTTGAGAAATAATCTCTGATTCATCCAAACCAGATTCATTTGAGTTTAGTTGCTCAGTTATGTCCTGCTCTTTGCGACCACATGGACTGCAGCATGCCAGGCTTCCCTGTCCATCACCAACTCCCGGAGCTTGCTCAAACTCATGTCCGTTGAGTCGGTAATGCCATCCAACCATCTCATCCTCTGTCGTCCCGTTCTCCTCCCGCCATCAGTCTTTCCCAGCAGCAGGGTCTTTTCTGATGAGTCAGCTTTTCACATCAGGTGGCCAAAGTATTGGAGTTGCAGCTTCAGCATCAGTCCTTCCAATGAATATTCAGGGCTGATTTCCTTTAGGATTGACTGGTTGGATCTCCTTGCAGTCCAGGGGACTCTTCAAGAGTCTTCTCCAACACCACAGTTCAAAAGCATCAATTCTTCAGCGCTCAGCTTTTTTTATAGTCCCAACTCTCACCTCCATACATGGCTACTGGAAAAACCATAGCTTTGCCTACATGGACCTTTGCTGGCAAAGTAATGTCTCTGTTTTTTAATATGCTGTCTAAGTGGGTCATAGCTTTTCTTCCAAGAAGCAAGCATCTTTTCATTTCATGGCTACAGTCACCATCTGCAGTGATCTGCCCAAAAAAATCTCTCACTGTTTCCAGTGCTTCCCCATCTCTTTGCCATGAAGTGATGGGACCAGATGCCATGATCTTAGTTTTCTGAATGTTGAGTTTTAAGCCAACTTTTTCCACTGTCCTTTTTCACTTTCATCAAGAGGCCCGTTAGTTCTTCACTTTCTGCCGTAAGGGTGATGTCATCTGCATATCTGAGGTTATTGATGTTTCTCCTGGCAATCTTGGTTCCAGATTCATCTAGTCCAGCATTTCTCATGTTACACTCTGCATATAAGTTAAATAAGCAGTGTGACAATATACAGCTTTTACGTACTCTTTTCCTTGAATTTGGAATCAGTCTGTTGTTCCATGTCTGGTTCTAACTGTTGCTTCCTGACCTGCATACAGATTTCTCAGGAGGCAGGTCAAATGGTCTGGTATTCCCATCTCTTTCAGAATTTTCCACAGTTTGTTGTGATCCACACAAGACTTTGGCGTAGTCAGTGAAGCAGAAGTAGTTGTTTTTCTGGAACTCTTGCTTTTTTGATGATCCAGCGGATGTTGGCAATTTGATCCTGGTTCCTCAGGCTTTTATAAACCCAGCTTGAACATCTGGAAGTTCACGGTTCACGTACTGTTGAAGTCTGGCTTGGAGAATTTTGAGCATTACTTTGCTAGTGTGTGAGATGAGTGCAATTGTGCGGTGGTTTGAACATTCTTTGGGATTGCCTTTTTGGGGGATTGGAATGAAAACTGACCTTTTCAAGTCCTGTAGCCACTGCTGAGTTTTCCAAATTTGCTGACATATTGAGTGCAGCACTTTCACAGCATCATCTTTTAGGATTTGAAATAGCTCAACTGGAATTCCATCACCTCCACTAGCTTTGTTCATAGTGATGCTTCCTAAGGCCCACTTGACTTCACATTCCAGGATGTCTGGCTCTAGTTGAGTGATCACACCATTGTGCTTATCTGGGTTGTGAAGATCTTTTTTGTATAGTTCTTCTGTGTATTCTTGTGACCTCTTCTTAATATCTTCTGCTTCTGTTAGGTCCATACCATTTCTGTCTTTCATTGTGCCCATCTTTGCATGAAATGTTCCCTTAGTATCTCTAATTTTGAAGAGATCTCTAGTCTTTCCCATTCTATTGTTTCCCTCTATTTCTTTGCATTGATCATTGAGGAAGGCTTTCTTATCTCTCCTTGCTATTCTTTGGAACTCTGCATTCAGATGGGTATATCTTCCCTTTTCTCATTTGCCTTTAGCTTCTCTACTTTTCTCAGCTATTTTTAAGACCTCCGCAGGCAATCATTTTGCCTTTTTCCTTTCATTTTCTTGGGGTTGATCACTGTGTCCTGTACAGTGTCACGAACCTCCATCCATGGTTCTTCAGGCACTCTGTCAGATCTAATCCCTTAAATCTATTTGTTACTTACTCTGTATAATCATAAGGGATTTGATTTAGATCATACCTGAATGGTCTAGTGGTTTCCCCTACTTTCTTTAATTTAAATCTGGTTAGCTGGGACTATTTAATAGGGGAATATTATGTTTAGATATTGATAATTCTGGGTTGTATATATTTTTATATAATTTCAAGATTGTAAAATATTTAATGTCTCAATTCTGAAAGTGCTCATAGACTATTTTGAGACTATTAAAATGGTTATTTGATAGAAAAATTTTCTTGAAAGCCGTCATACTCATTCCAAAAGCTGAGTTCTGTTTTTGTGACACTGTGTGGTGGACGGCTTCCCAGGTGATGTTAGCGGTAAAGAACCCACACCAGTGAAGGAGACATAGGAGATACGGGTTTGATCCCTGGGTCGGGAAGATCCCCTGAGGAAGATGTGGTAGCCTAGTCCAGTATTCTTGCCTGGAGAATCCAATGAACAGAGGAGTCTGATGGGCTACAGTCCATGGATTCACAAAGTGTCAGACTTGCCTGAGAGATTGAACACACACGCATGTGCCATGGATAAAGGGCTCTGGCTCAGTCAGAACAGGAAAGACCTCTTGTGGGTGTGGTTCTTTTGTCCAGGAGCTTAGAAGGTTCTAGGCCTGTAATTTACAGGTTCAGGTTTCTAACCAGCTTTGAATAGGAATGAAATCTGCCTGCAGAGGAGGGTACATTTGATCCAATTATGGCTTCAGTGTCTTGGTGTTCCTTCCATTCATTTATTTAAGTTTTTTACAACTTGATGTTTTTTTCACTGATCATTTTAAAAACTATGTAGCATTTATTATCCTAAGAAACGTATTATAAGGTGGGGTTTATTTTCCTCAGTACATGTGAATAAATATTAATATATGTGAGTTCTGTGTTAATATCAGAAATTGAATTTAGAGACTTCTGGTTGCTTTGCTTCTAGGATGTGTTCCCTAAATGTTCACTCAGGAGAGTGGGTCTGAAAGGCATATAGAAGGGACCCGGCTGTCACCTGAAAGAGGATAGTCGCACTTGTATCACCTCAGGTCCCTGTACTTTCACCGGGAGGTGTCAGGGTGGCAACTGGAGGCTGAGCACAGGTGGTCTCAGGGGAGACTGGGACTTGGGGAAGGTCTTGCTGCTTCATCAGCTTTCTGATCAGACAGAGGAGAACCTGGGACGGGTATGGATGAGGAGATGACAGACTCTTTTTTTAGGAATAGAGGTGGGACCAAGCCCAGTCTGTGGTCTGGAGCTGTTCCAAAAGTCACCAGAGCCAGACAGCTCACAGTGTAAACAGAATCATTTCTGCCCCATCTGTATTCTCTGTCAAGGCTTCCCAGCAAGGCCACATGCTGGGACCACTCTCCTCGGAGTGTTCTTGTTGACAGAAATCATCTAGGGACACAAAGGGCACCTGGCTGAGATGGGACAGAGTGTGGTTCCACAGCTGTTTTTACTGTGGCTGCTTGTTCATGGCGGTTTGTGCTGAGAGTCAGTCCACCTGCCTCATGATTCTGTTTTCAGGTGTGCCTGTAAGTAGCCGCGTATCCGCAAAGATCCAGCAGCTTGTCAATACCCTCAAACGACCCAAACGACCACCCTTACGAGAATTCTTCGTTGATGACTTTGAAGAACTGCTAGAAGGTGAAAGAGCCTCTTCCTACCCCCTCATCCAGTGTTTCTGTGACCCCATAAACTGTAGTTATTTCTTGGGTTGTTTGATCTTTAAAAACAATAATCTTGGTGTTCACAGGAAACAGGAATCCTGCCTAGAAACTGTAGGTACTGTTCCGCAAGGTCCCTTTAAACATATGCTCAGTCCCAAAACAGCTGGGTCAGTACCACTGGTACTGATTCTGAGCAGCATGTGATTTTGTCCCATGAGCTAGTCCTCTTTCTAAAGACTCCATGAAGCTACAGGAATGCAAGGAAATCAGACAACCTGAGCTCAACAAGCAGTGCATTCTCTCTGCATAGGCTTTAGAGGAATGCAGAGTGAGCTGTGGAAATCTTGCCTTGCTGCCTCTCTGGACAGCTTCAGGAGCTGGATGTCATCACTCTGAACGCTCCTGAGCCTTTTACTACAAGAAAACCTAAAATTGAAACAAAGTACTGCTTGTTGTATCAAACCCAGTCTCCTTATTTTCTTGGTCCTTGTGCCACAAGTAAGATATGGTTGATTTTCCAGCCAGCAGGTGGAAATCATCTGTCATATGCAGTAAGAGAAACCTTCCCAGAAGTAAAAAGAATCACCTCTCAGATTCTCACCCATGTAAAGAGTTGGGCAGATTGTTTGTATTATAGGGCATTTATCTTTGTTTCACTTAAGAAAATATGAGCTGTGCTAGTTACTCATAGTAGTTGTAGCAAATTCAAATTTACATCTCCATATTTAAGGGCACAATATACTTCAGCCAGATTTGAACTCTTTGGAGTCTATAATTACTGGTGTATGTTGAGAATTGATGTTTTAAACATGGCTATTGTAATGTTAGACCCTAGGCGTGTTAAAATTTTACTTGTCAGTTTATAAATGCAGTCAGGTCTCCCTAAGTTCCACATCCCGACATTGCCTTGGATGTAGGAAGAATTACATGCTTTGGTTATATCCGTGAGGCTCATATGTGAGTTGTAGCTCTAATTCTAGAAAAGCACCTGCGCATGTTTCCTGTAATAAATTTCTAACTCAAGTATATAAGTCTTCTAGCTTCTTTAAAATGAATAAGAATGATTGTGCTAATAATGGATGTATTTTTCTTGAAAACCTTCTGTGTTCAAATGTATTTAGTTCAACAACCAGATCCAAACCAGCCAAAGCCAGAGGGAGCCCAGATGTTGGCGATGCGTGGGGAGCAGCTGGGTGTAGTTACAAATTGGCCCCCATCTTTAGAAGCAGCATTACAGCGATGGGGGACCATTTCACCAAAGGCCCCATGCTTGACCACGATGGACACAAATGGAAAACCTCTCTACATCCTCACTTACGGTAATTCTTTGAGGCTTATCCACCTTTTGTCTGCTTGTACCTGCACGCAACTGCCAGTTTCAGGGTGGCGGTTTATATTTGTGTTGCCTTATGTTTCCAGTATGGAAATAAATGGAACCCAAAAGGAAATATTGGATTGACCAGAAAGTTCATTTGTGTTTTCCTGTAAGATGCTATTGAAAACCCAAATGAACTTTTGGGCCAAGCCAGTATAGGAAAATTATTTGATTTGAATGTGAAAAATTATTATTTGTTAATGTTTTTGAGTAAAAACCAGAAAGTGATACAAAAATCAGTAACTATAACTCTAATAATAAGATGTTGGATTTTACCTCTTGGAATGTATATTAAATTAATGCTTTGAAGAAGGATTGGTAGTTAAAGAAATGAAACAAAAAAGAATGTATATAGAACTCTTTGACATGCATCACTCAGAAGAAACAAAATCTATTTCCACAGTGCTTTTCTAGCAAGCAAGAGAAGGAAACTTTAACTCTTAATTCAGTATGATTAATGCAGTCCATAAACTTTTGGAAATAGTTAACTATGCGAGAGAGATTCCTTTCTCTTTGCTGCACAGATAAGGGGCCGTGGAGAAAGCAAATTGTCAGGTCATTTTCACACACTCTGCCGCAGTGTTGCAAAGAAATCAGCTTCATAACTAAAAGACAAGATGGCTTATATCTGCACGTGTGAGGTTACATTACCGTTTTTAACTTCCAGTTTTATTTCTATGATAATAATGCTCTTCTAATTGCAGGTAGAAAAGAAACTGTTTTCTCCATTAGCAATGGAGGTCAAGAGCCAGGTGTTGTGTTAAGTAACATAACCCAGCTTTTAGTGGGGCCCAGAAGGCCCCCACTGTAGACTCCATCATTATCCTGTGCATCTCATGGAATGAAATGGGATTCAGGAGCGTTTGTTTTCATAGTCTCAATTTTTTTCTTCTGGCTTTGTTGGGAAATTCTTAGTGGATAAAGGGTATTTCACCCATAATGGGGCATAGGATTAATTTTTTTTTTAAATTATACTCTTAGAAATAGATTTTAGTCAGTCAGAAAGATAGAAGACTTTCCTGTCTGACCCTTGTCCCTTGCCAGGTTCAGACAAGGAGCTGATTGGATACTGTTTTCCAAGTATTATTTACTGAAAGACTGTCCTTTTCCCTTTCTTGGCTCCTTTGTCATAAATCAGTTGACATATATCTGTGGGTTTATTTATGGGTTATTCTGTTTCATTGATCTATATGTCTGATTTTGTGCCAATATCATACTGTTCTTATTACTGGTAAGTCAGGGAGCATGATGTCTCTAGCTTTGTTTTTCTTTCTTAAGATGACTTTGGCCATTTGGGGTCTTTCATGGTTTCATACAAATTTTAGAATTGTTTGTTCTATTTCTGTGAACAGTGCTGTTGGAATTTTGATTGGGATTGGATTTAGATTGCTTTGCGTAGTACAGATACTTTAACAAAACTGCTTTTTCTAATCCATGAGCACAGAATATCTTTCCATTTGTTTGTATTATCTTCAGCTTTATCAAAGTCTTACAGCGTGTGTGTTTCTTTTTAAGATGCAGATTTTATGGGGCTTCATTTTCATTGTGCTTTTTGTAGTGTTTTTTTTTTGTTTGTTTGTTTGTTCTTTGCCACACCATGCGGCATGCTGGATCTTAAGTTCCCAACCAGGGATCAGACCTGTGCCCCCTGCAGTGGAAGCACGAGGCCTTAAACCACCGGACCTCCAGGAAAAGTCCCAAGTCTTAACAATTTTGAATGTACAGGTCTTTTACCTCCTAATTAAATTTATTTTGAGGTATTTTATTCCTTTTGATGTTGTTATAAATAGGATCTTTTTCTTGGTTTCTCTTTTTAGTAGTTTATTATTAGTATATAGACAGCAGTTTTCTGATAACAGCAGTATATTGATTTTTGTATTTTGCTGCTTTACTGAATTCATTTATTACTCTGTTTTTTCTGTTTTGTCTTAAGGTTTTCTATGTATAATGTCATGTTATCTGCAAGTAGTGACAGTTTTTCATCTTCCTTTTCCAGTTTGGATACTTTTTTTTTTTTTTGCCTGGTTACTCTGCCTAGGACTTAGAATACTATATTGAATAAACATGGCAAAAGTGAGCATCCTTGTCTTATTTCTGAATCTTAGAGGAAATGCTTCAGCTTTTCACTGTTGAGTATGCTGATAGCTGTGACTTTGTCATATAGGATTTTTATTTTGTTGAGGTATGTTTTCTCTGTACCCACTTTGTTGAGAGTTTTTATCATAAATGGATATTGAATTTTAAATTTTTTTCCTGCATGAGCTGAGATGGTCATGATTTTTATCCTTCATTCTGTTAATGTGCCGTATTAATCACATTAATTGATTTGTGGATGTTGAACCATCCTTGCATCTCTGGAATAAGTCCCATATGTTCATGGTGTATGATCATCTTAACATATTATTGAATATGGTTTGCTAATATATTGTTGAGGATTTGTGCATCTGTGTTCTTCAGGCCTCTAATTTTCTCATGATGTCCTTGTCTTGTCTTGATACCGGGATAACACAGGCCTTGTAAAATGAGTTTGAAAGTGTTTTCTCGTCTTTTGTTTTTGGAAGAATTTATAAGACTGCTTTAGTGGTGATGAATTTCTTTAGCTTTTTGCTTGTCTGTAAAACTTTATCTGTTGTTCAGTTCTGAATGATAACTTTGCCTGGGTGAGTGTTCCTGGTTGGGAATTTTTTTTCATTCTCCTTTCTAAATCAGTCAAAAACTGTTGTATTGTCTTTAATTTAAATCAGCAATTTGCTTTTTACTTTTTCTACTAGAAGACTATTTCTAGAACTTTGCCAAAGTGTGTTGTTGCCTTTTTCAAATTGTCTGTTGTAAATTGGCTTTTGTATGACTTTATGATGATATCAACTTTAATATTCCAAACTCAGAATGAAGTTGAAATTTTTAAGGAGATATAATGGTGCTCATTGATTGTAATTGTAGTTTACAACACATTGATTTTTTGTTTCCGTTAAAACAAGTTGATTGTAATTGTTTGTTCAGCCAAAATAGTTTCCTAACATTGTTCACATTAAAGAAATCTGACAGCACAGAGTATTTGTGATTTCTTTAGGAAAAAAATAAATCCCTGAGTTATTTCTAATGGCTGGTAACTCTTTGGGGAGAGAATACAATCACCAAATAAAAACCAAATAATTGTAAAGTAGCCAATCTTGAGGAGGTGGAGTTAAGGAAGGTGGAAGAGGGGCGTGAATAAAATATCACAGTAATTACTGTCAGTACTCAAGAAATAGGCTCAAATGAATACTGTAATTTTGTGCTTTTTACAACTTGGTTAATATGCTGTTAATAAAACAAACATTTGTTGAACACATACTATGAGCCAGGAATGTCTAGGAATTACAGGAATCAGAAACAGTGGAAAAGTCTTCTTTGTCCCCTAATCACTAAGGGGGGAGACAAGTTGATAAATCCATTGGTAGGAAGACAGGAGCAACCCTAAATTGTGTTGCTACAGAATCCAATATGGAATAAGACAAATTCAGATTCTTTTCATTCAAACTGTATATTAATTTTAGCTTTTACATTTTAAATAGGAAGGAGATTAGAACAGAGATTGCATTTATAGGAAATAATTCAAATTGTTGTTATCTTTACTATACTATTGTTTCCCTGGTGGCTCAGCTGGTAAAGAATCCCCCAGCAATGCAGGAGATCCTGGTTTGATTCCTGGGTTGGGAAGATCTGCTGGAGAAGGAATAGGCTACCCACTCCAGTATTCTTGAGCTTCCCTTGTGGCTCAGATGGTAAAGAATCCACCTGCAGAGTGGGAGACCTAGGATTGGTCCCTGGGTTGGGAAGATCCCCTGAAGAAGGGAATGGGTATGCACTCTAGTATTCTGGCCTGGAAAATTCCATGGACAGAGGAGCCTGGCAGGCTACAGTCCATGGGGTCACAAAGAGTAGAACAAGACTGAGAGACTTTCACTTTACTATTATTGCAAATCTCTTAATGCCTTGACTGCTTCTGAAAGCTTATAGAACCTAATGTTGTAAAAGCCCTTTATGTGTCCAAGAATTCATGTTAGATTTTAAAAGTCATTTTGATTCAATCTCAGACTGTTTGCTATCACCTCGACCTGCTGAGAAAATGTCTGGCACTGGGAGGAAGGCAGGGATTTGAATCTGCAGGTTCTTCAAAACTGGTCATTTTTCTTATGTTCTTAAAAATCTTTTTAACACTGCTTTGTAGTGTTTTTTTTTCCCCAGAGTTCAAAACTTTAGTTCAGAATTCTTACTATTATCTTTATCTAAATTCAAGGGTTACTGTGTAAAAACCCTAAAACTCTGAAGTTAGGAAAAATTAAAGTTGAGAAACTTAGGACATAGGGAAGGAGGGATATCAGACCCTACAGAACCCATCCTAAGTAGCCATTATGTTTGTTGCAGTCACACAAATCACTTAAGATTATACAATGGAAGTGACAAATAGATTCAAAGGAAAATTCCATGGACAGAGGAGCCATGATCTGATAGAGTACCTGAAGAACTATGGATGGAGGTTCATGACATTGTACAGGAGGCAGTGATCAAGACCATCCCCAAGAAAAAGAAATGTAAAAAGGCAAAATGGTTGTCTGAGGAGGCCTTACAAATAGCTGAGAAATGAAGAGAAGCTAAAGGCAAAGGAGGAAAGGAAAGATACACCCATCTGAACGCAGAGTTCCAAATAATAGCAAGGAGAGATAAGAAAGCCTTCCTCAATGATCAATGCAAAGAAATAGAGGAAAACAATAGAATGGGAAAGACTAGAGATCTCTTCAAGAAAATTAGACATACCAAGGGAACATTTCATGCAAAGTGGGGACAATAAAGGACAGAAATGGTATGGACCTAACAGAAGCAGAAGATATTAAGAAGAGGTCACAAGAATACACAGAAGAACTATACAGAAAAGATCTTCACAACCCAGATAAGCGCAATGGTATGATCACTCACCTAGAGGCAGACATCCTGGAATGTGAAGTCAAGTGGGCCTTAGGAAGCATCACTATGAACAAAGCTAGTGGAGGTGATGGAATTCCAGTTGAGCTATTTCAAATCCTAAAAGATGATGCTGTGAAAGTGCTGCAGTCAGTATGTCAGCAAATTTGGAAAACCTCAGCAGTGGCCACAGGACTGGAAAAGGTCAGTTTTCATTCCAATCCCCCAAAAAGGCAATGCCAAAGAATGCTCAAACTGCTGCACAATTGCACTCATCTCACATGCTAGTAAAGTGATGCTCAAAATTCTCCAAGCCAGACTTCAACAGTACGTGAACCGTGAACTTCCAGATGTTCAAGCTGGATTTATAAAAGCCAGAGGAACCAGAGATCAAATTACTAACATCTGTTGAATTATTTGAAAAAGCAAGAGAGTTCCAGAAAACCATCTACTTCTGCTTTATTGACAACACCAAAGCCTTTGACTGTGTGGATCACAATAAACTGTGGAAAATTCTGAAAGAGATGGGAATACCAGACTACTTGACCTGCCTCCTGAGAAATCTGTGTGCAGATCAAGAAGCAACAGTTAGAACCGGACATGGAACAACAGACTGGTTCCACATCAGGAAAGGAGTACTTCAAGGCTGTATATTGTCACCTGATTATTTAACTTATATGCAGAGTACATCATGGGAAACGCTGGCTGGAAGAAGCACAAGCTGGAATCAAGATTGCCGGGAGAAACATAACCTCAAATATGCAGATGACACCACCCTTATGGCAGAAAGTGAAGAAGAACTAAAGAACCTCTTGATGAAAGTGAAAGAGGAGAGTGAAAAAGCTGGCTTAAAACTCAACATTCAGAAAACTAAGATCATGGCATCCAGTTCCATCACCTCATGGCAAATAGATGGGGAAGCACTGGAAACAGTGAGAGACTATTTTCTTGGGCTTCAAAATCACTACAGATGGTGACTGCAGCCATGAAATGAAAAGATGCTTGCTCCTTGGAAGAAAAGGTATGACCCACCTAGACAGCCTATTAAAAAGCAGAGACATTCCTTTGCCAACAAAGGTCCATGTAGTCAAAGCTATGGTTTTTCCAGTAGTCATGTATAGAGGTGAGAGTTGGACTATAAAGAAAGCTGAGCGCCGAAGAATTGATGCTTTTGAACTGTGGTGTTGGAGAAGACTCTTGAGAGTCCCTTGGACTGCAAGGAGATCCAACCAGTCCATCCTAAAGGAGATCAGTCCTGGGTGTTTATTGGAAGAACTGATGCTGAAGCTGAAACTCCAATACTTTGGCCACCTGATGCGAAGAACTGACTCATTGGAAAAGTCTCTGATGCTGGGAAGGATTGAAAGGAGGAGGAGAAGGGGACAACAGAGGATGAGATGGTTGGATGGCATCACTGACTCGATGGACATGAGTTTGAGTAAGCTCTAGGAGTTGGTGATGCACAGGGAAGCCTGGTATGCTGCAGTCCATGGGGTTGCAAAGAGTCAGACATGACTGAACTGAACCACACAAAACACGACTCATTAAAAGAGGAAAATATGTGTCCTTTTGAACAACATGAATTAGTGGTAACTCACTAATGCCGTGACCCCTCCCTGTTTTACTCCCTAGAAATCCTCCCTTACTTCTGTGATGGTAGTTAAATTCTCTGTGGCTTTGCTGTAGGTTCTTAGCGCCCTAGCTGTTTGTATTTAATACCTTATTCTGGTGTTCAGGCTGCTCATATTTTATAAGTCAGAGTTGCTGGCTTTTGTTTCCCATCTGGGTTCTAAGGACTCAGAATAACTTGAAAGCTTAAAATGAAAAGGTAATACTCTCAATATAGGTTAATGTGCATACATATACACAATAGAAAATGCATGTGTACAATTAATTGTATCTTTATAATTTGTATTGATAGGCAAACTGTGGACAAGAAGCATGAAGGTTGCTTACAACATTCTGCATAAATTAGGTACAAAACAAGAGCCTATGGTGCGACCTGGAGATAGGGTAAGTGCAATTTAAATTATTGCATCTGAAGGACATGTGATCTGAGGTGGAGAAGACACCTACTGTTTTAAAGTTGCAAAGTTTAATGCCTCCTAATATTCATATTACCAAATCAGGCTTTCTTAACATTTATCACAGCCCAGGAGAAATTATTCAGCAGGTGTAACGTTAATAGTAGCTCAGTGAGCTTGACTGTAGTAGTTCTCATGGGTTATCCACAAGGAAACTGGGACTTGAGAGAATAAGAGTCATATCAGATGAAGGCATGTGTCCAGAAAATGGTGTAGCCAGTGCTCACAGCCATTTCTGTCCAGCCCCAGGATGTATGTTCCAACGCCTGACACATGTGACCTAATGGGAAACAGCTGTCTGTCTGAGGACACAGGACAGTTGTGTGCTTGTGGACTTTTTTATATCAGTCAGTGATACCAAGAATCCTTGCAGCAAACCGTGGTACATTCCTTTCCTAGTATTAAATTTGTAGATACAGTCTACTGTCTTTCGTCAAGAAGAATTTTATTCTTATTGCAGTATGCCAGTTTACTGAGAATAGATGTTAATATTTCCTTTTTAATGTTACACACAGAGCAGTTAATCTGGCCCAAGCTTTACCTGTGAATAAGATGTGGGCCTACATGTAGAACCTACTTTTCTTGCCTTAAGTGGAGTGACTTTTTTTCCATATGTTGCTCTGTACCTTCATGCCCCAAGACTGGGTTATCCACCTGCACCAAAGGACTCCAAATGAATTTTATGGAAGTTTCATTGTAGAGCACCATAAATGAGCAAGAATACAAGCTATGATTTACTTAATGAGCTATTACAAAAGCATGGGTTCATTACGAGGAATGTTTAATAAGATTACTGCAGCCCTAGGATTCTGGTAGACTATGATTCTTTGCAATTTAATGAACATGTTTGACCTCTAGCTTTTAAAAGTCAATCATGGGTCTGATATTTCCTCATTATAAAACTTGCTGTAAAGCTACAGTAATCAAAACAGTATGGTATTAACACAAGGAAAGATACAGACCAAAGGAATAGAATAGAAAGCCTAGAAATAAATTCTCACATATACGGTTAAGTGACTTTCAAGAAGGATGCTAAGACATTAAATGGGAGAAGGGCTAGTGCACTCAACAAATGGTGCTGGGAAAACTGGATATCTATAACCAAAAACCCAAAATTGAATCTTTATAGCATATATTGGGGCTTCCCAGGTAGTGCTAGTGATAAAGAACCTGCCTGCCGATGCAGGAGACCCAAGAGACACAGGTTTGGTCCCTGGATTGGGAAAATCTCCTGGAGAAGGGCATGGCCATCCACTCCAGTATTCATGCCTGGAGAATCCCATGGACAGAGAAGCCGGGCAGGCTACAGTCCATAGGGTCTCAGAGTCAGACATGACTGAAGTGACTTGGCACACACATAGTGTATATTAAATAATTAACTTAAAATGAATTAAAGACCTAAACTCTTTGGATAAAACATAGGGGAAATGTTCCATGACATTGAATTTGGCAATGATTTCTTATATATGGCACCAAAAGCACAGGGAATAAAAAAAATTGGTAGATTGCACTTCATCAAAATTAAAAACTTCAGTGCACCAAAGGACATTGTTGAGAGTGAAAAAGAAACAGAATGGGAGAAATGTTTACAAATCATATACTTTACAAAAGTTTAAAAACCAGCCACAGTGCTTGAATAGACCTTTTTCTTTGGAAAATTTACAAATAGCCAAATAAGCCCATGAAAATATGCTCAGCATCACTAATCGTTAGGGAAACATACATCAAAACCACAGTGAGATACCACTTCACACTTACTAGGATGAAAAAATAATCAGTGTTAGCAACAATGAGAAATTGGAACCCTTCTTTTGCTTTTAGGAATATATAGTGGTGTAGCCATTGTGGAAAACAATACTATGGTGGTTCCTTAAAAAATTTAAACATTTGACCCAGTAATTCAAAAAAAGTGAAAGCAGGAACTTGAACAGATAAGCATCTACACTACTTTTCACAGCAGCAGTATTCACAAAACCCAAAAGGTGGCAGCAGTTCAAGCATCCATGGTGGGGTGAACAGATAAACAGAATATGGCATATTCATACTATGTAATGTTATTTAGCCTTAAAAAGGAAGGAAATCCTTATATGTTCTACAACGTGGAGGGACCTTGAGGACATTATGCTCAGTCACAAGAGAACAAATGTTGTATGGTTCCATTCATACAAGGTACTTAGAGTACTTAAATCCTAGAGACAGAAGAATGAAGGTGACCAGGGACTGTGGGAAGGAGGAAATGGGGAGTTAACTGTTTACGGGGGCAGAGTTACAGTTTAGGAAAGTGAAAATGTTCTGGAAATGGATAGTTGATGATAGTTTTACAACAGTATGAATGTACTTAATGCCACTGAACTGTATACTTCAAAACAGGCAGCATGATAAACTTTGTTATATTCATTTTACTACAATAAAATGTCAGTTGCATGGGTAATGTCTCGCTTATAATTTGGTTAGTAGGTCTCAGTAGAGTCGTTTTTTTAAGTCTTGGCCTGCAAATTTTTAAAGTTCATTTTCAGTAACAGTTGTAAAATAAACCATCTCTGTTCAGCTGTAAGAAAGAATGTCGGGACAGATTTTGATAGAATATGTGAAACCATTCTCTTCAGCAGCAGGTGGTTTGAATTGTGTGAGGAGGGCTGCATTTCTAAATTATTCCTTTGAAAGGTATTCATGTGGCTGGGATATGGCATGTGCATATAAATGCCTATTAAATAAGCATATGCCACTGTAGTATTTGGTTGATAGTAACCTTCTATTACAATAAACAGGTTCTTTACCTCTTTGAAAATTTTTTTAAATTAAATGTAATTCTCCCAAGGATAATGAACATTCTGTCTTTGGCATAAAAATTATTGATGCTTTTTTTGTGGGTGACCCTCTTAATGCACTTTGCTCGGGGTACCTGCTTGGGCTTTGAAAAAGCATTTATGTGCCTAAGCTGAAAAGGTTTCAGGATATTGTAGTGGGAGCTGTGGAATAAACAGATGCATCATATGTGAAGCCTGCCTTCAGGAAGCTTGCTATGTTAGGGAAAAAATGAAGATATTGATAATTGGCTATCTGTAAGTTGGAAAATGAAAAAGGTCTCCAAAATAGATGGTGAGAGATACAGCTGGACTGTTTTAGAAGGACAGAGAGTGTTCTCATTTTGGGAGCTTCTGGAATCTGAGACTACTTCTTGGGGAGAAAAAGCAAGCCCCGAGCTCTTGGTCAGTTTCTAGGACAGAGTGGAAAGGACTGAGGGGAGTTCTGTGGTGTGTGGCTGGTATGGGAAGACCAGTGGAGGAGAGCAGATCAAGGAGGTGGTCTGTTGATGCCTGTTATGCTCTGTGCATAGTTAAGTGCAATGAAATGCCAGGGAATACATAGGGAATCGAACAAAAAGAAACCGTGTGGGTTTATGAAAATGAAGCATCCATATGTATGCTTCCAGTGTATTGCACTGGAATCACTGTGCAATTACCAAAACACAGAATTGTGACTGATAGAGATACAAAAGGGAAATGTGGTGAGAATGATACAAATAGTCTTCCCTTTCTTAAATCCTTAAAAAATTCAATTTTGATTCTAAAAGAGGTTGTAGGTATTGACTGTTTTCTATGTTACTTTTATATTTTTGAGAGCATAATATACAATTTCGTATTTTGCTTTAATTCACTTGATGTTAATATAACATTTCATCCTGTTTTAACCCAACTCTGCAAGGTTATATAACATGACATTTTCAGCATGAACTTTAGTGATCAAGCAGTGGGAATTTTAAATCCTGGATCAAATTGACTGTCCTTTGAACAGAGCTGGGATGGCACCAGACCAGAATCTTGGGGATTTATTGATCCACAGTCTAGCTGTGGAAGCAGCGCCGCCTTTTGCTCAGTGCTGTGCTCTTGAAGACTCCTGCATGCAGACTGGGTGCTCCAGGAGGACTTTGGGGTGGAGTCACTAGTCTGGGGAGGAACTGCAGCATCTCCTGTATTTTCCTCTGTTTTGGTTCAGGGAGAGCAGTCTTAGCAGCAGTGGTGCCCCGGATGCTTTGCAAATGTTTGACTGAATATTGTTGTTTTGCCAGATCCAGATCTAAAAACAGATGCTCTCTGCTCTCAGACCACCAGTTGAAGACAGAATACCTGAGGCCAGTGCAAACCTCAGATCATTTTTAAAATAGTTTGTGGTTTATATGCAGAGATGTGCAAATAAATTCTTTTGTTCCTCCTTGTAAGTCCTACTGATGGTAGCCTGGCATCTGCTTGGGTGTTTTGGGGACAAAATTAAGATTAATATCTCATTAACAGTTTTTTTCGGAGAAGGCAATGGCACCCCACTCCAGTACTCTTGCCTGGAAAATCCCATGGACGGAGGAGCCTGGTAGGCTGCAGTCCATGGGGTCGCGAAGAATCAGACATGACTGAGCGACTTCACTTTGACTTTTCACTTTTATGCATTGGAGAAGGAAATGGCAACCCACTCCAGTGTTCTTGCCTGGAGAATCCCAGGGATGGGGTCTCACAGAGTCGGACACGACTGAAGTGACTTAGCAGCAACAGTTTTTTTGCAGTTTCTTAAAATTCTTCAGTAGTGCAGCATGGTTTTTAATGGCCTCATGGTTTGTTTCATTTGGCTCTCATTGTCTGATTTTAGTAAACTATAGGAATGCCATATAGAAAGGAAATCTTCACATAATCCCAAACTTAATTTTGTTTCCATCAGCTATCCTGAGTTGCTTGCAGGGTCAGAGTTAAGATGCAGCCTTCTCTGTCTTTAGCTGTTATCTGAATCCTTTATGCCAACCTGCTTACTTAGATGTGGAGGTGATTAAGATGTTTTATCCAGCTGTTCATGACGAAGTTAGTAACTTCTAGTTAGGGTGTTTCTAAAGAAAAATGGGTTAAATTTAATAGAGTAATACAAAAAACATATATCTGCTAAATCAGAGGATTTATGTGGTTAATTATTAACAAGGAAGGGCAGTGCCGATACAACAGTAGCGCGTGGGAAGAGCTTGTTGAGTTCACATGAGACAGAGTCCTACAGAGATGGGGGGCGGGGGCGGTGACAGATCCGAAAGTAGGACTGCCTATTCCATCCTAAAGGTGGCTGCTCGGGCTGGAGTAGGGAGGGCTGCTCCAGAAGGAGCGTCAGGCGAGGGAGAGCAAGCAGACGGACCCTGCGCTAGCTCCACTGCAAACCTGAGTGCCAGGTGAACATAAATGTGGTGAAGAGTTGTCAAACACTTGTTGATAACATACAGGACAAACTTGACAAGTGTACATATATCACTAAGTGCACTCATGAAAATAGAAAGCATTATATCAAGAAGTTTTTGCATCAAAGAGTTAATACTATAAAATATAAATACTAGCAGATCAATAGGCACAGGAAATGAAACACAGTTCGTACAAGAATAAATAATTATCAGCCCATCTGGTAAAAGATTGTTCGTAAGATTCTTTTGAGGACTATCAGAAAACATTTGAAAAGTCATACATGCATTGTTTGGCTATTTGGATAGTAATTTAAATTTACCTTTTAGAATTCCATGATTATTCTTCTCCTAGCTCTTCATAGGCTGAGCCCAGGAGGCAGTGTGTGGCAGAAGGTGTGGGCCGGTGTTCACAGAACCCTTTGCTGTGAGGGCCGGCCAAGCCTGGGGCCTTTTGGATGGGTGCCATTCATGGCTACCCGCCATGTGCCAGGCATAGTGGGAGCCTTACACATTTTCTCACTTGACCTTTACTACAGCACTAGCATGTAGGTTCTACTAGCTAGTATTCTCACTTTTCAGGTAAGAAAACCAAGGCTTGGGATGCTAAAGTCAAACGGGTCAGAATAGCATTGCTCTGAGTCCAGCACTTTAGGGAGGATGTGCCCCGCATGCAGTCACCATGGTGAAGACCATGTGGAAGCACAGGAACACTCTTTAGAGCCCAGTGACAATAGTGAGAGACAAGTAATGTATATACAGTGGTTTCGTCTGTGTAAAAGTACGTGCTGTTGGGGAAGATAACGTGTAAACAGTATGGATAGTTGCATTCTGATGCGGTGGCAGAGAGGACCATGGATAATCTGTTTGCCTTCCACGTGAGCTAAAGGAGGAGTATCTGATAACTTATTAAAGTGCGTCTTAGTAAAATGCATTTTTAAACGGGGCATCTTAATTTTTTCTAGTGGAATGGTGTCAGTGTTAATCCTTCTCTCTCTCTCTGGGTCCAGGTGGCACTGGTGTTCCCCAACAACGACCCTGCTGCCTCCATGGTGGCTTTCTACGGCTGCCTGCTGGCCGAAGTTGTGCCTGTGCCCATTGAGGTGCCCCTCACCAGAAAGGTAAAGAACCCATCTTTCTATTGAGGCCTCTCGGCCAGGAATGTCAGCTTGGTCATACTGAAAGGTTCTGTTGTGGGGTCAGAATGTGCAAACAGTGTCTGTAGAGCTTTCCTCTCAGCAGCATGTGTATTGGAGAGCCCATGTGTATTGCCTACCTTGTCTCTGAGACTCTGTGCAGTTCTCAGCGGCCGTCCCAGCCCTGACTCTGTGGTCAGCTCAGTGGCCAGAGTCAGCTGCTGCTGCTGGTGGTGCCTTCTGTGTGTTGAGCAGGGTGATCTGCCAGAAAGCTGGGCATTCCAGTGTCTTGTTTTTCAGTGTCACTGTGCTAGAAAATCTGAGTAAATGGTAGATTTGTTACTTATTTTTCAGGGGTGGCAGTTGTCGCATTTGTTCGGGTGTTAGGATGTTGTCAAGTCCCAGGTTCAGCTATAATTTGTTGAATCTTATTCCAAAAGAAGGATAAATAACTTATCTTCCTGTCACAGTTGTAGTGTAGTCCAGTGTCAGAATCCTACACAGCAGTGTGTGTCTTTGTCCACGTAAGTGACTGCTTCTTGCCCCGCAGACCTGCAATAACTTTGGAAGGGAGGGTGAGGAGAAGAGGCTCTGCTGGGGTTGGTGCTGATGGTCCCCACTCTCTGATACTGTGGAAGGAGACGGAGCCCACGGCTGTGGGGTGGTTCTGCCACTGCTTGTGTTACAGCTTGTGCCCTGGGGCTCCACCCTGGATTCACCTGGCATCGTTTAGCACATCGTGAACAGACTGTGTGAGGTGACTCTCCCAGCTCCAAAATGCAGGGCTTTCACGTGCTCAGGCTCGGAGTTTCCAGAGAATCTTCCAGCTGTCTTTGTGGCTACTCTGATATAAAAATGGGGAAATGCCTCAAGGTCTGCTCATGGTGTGTGGGTGCCTTTGAAACTCTGCTTCTGGGGTCAGAAGGAGAGAACGTGGGATTACTTAGAACATGATTGGGGAATGGTTGCTGTTTCCATTTCCTGGGTACAAAACATGCAAGTTTCCTACTTGGCCTCCTGGGTGCACTTGCAAGGAGGGCCGGACCCTCCTGGACAGGGCTGCAAGTGGCTCTGGAAGCGGGGTGAGCCCTGCAGCCCCTGACATCAGAGCCCCTTCTAGTGGCCTGAGGAGAACCCTATTTGCAAGGGTTTGCCTCTAGCATTCCTGGGGTATGATAACACATCCAATAAAGTGCTTCCTCATCTCCCTGAGCCCTGTGACCTTCACAACTGACAGGAAATGCAGAAGGGCTTGAGGATTCCCTGAGCAGTAACCATGGTCTCCCCTGTGGTTCTCTGGTGGTGGTGCTGACCTGGGAAGGTGCTCAGGTGTGTGATGCTCCTTTTTAATTGACACCTAATGCAGGGGACTGGGGTCTTTTGGATTCTCCAGTGATAATCAGGAGGGATTTGTAGGCTTACAAGTGGAGACACAGATTCTCCATGAGCACATGAGTGGACCCCTGAATGTTTATCCTTGTGAGTGGCAGTTGTTGTTCACTCATCACACGTAGAAAGTAGATTTGTCTACTTTATGTCTAGAGCCTGCTGTCTTCCAGACCAGGGCTGGTTTGCAGAGGAAAATCACTTGAACAAAGAGGCAGCTGCCTCTGCCACATCCTGACCAGGAGTTGCTGAGCGAAGGCACGGTGTCTCATCTGCACCTGTTGGGGTTCCTGAGACTTGCCTGTAGCCGTCGTAGGTGTTCCCGACTGCGGCCTGCCACATGGCTCTGTCTCACTTATCTCCCGGTCCCATTCAGACCCTCATATGGTCACTGTTAATCTCAGGAATGGGAACCCTCTCTCAGAAGAAAAAGCTGGGGTTCCTTCCTGGCCCTCTCTCCTTCAGAACACACCTGAAAGGACAGAGCCAGGAGATGACTCACAGGCTGTCATGAAGCCAGAAGCTGTGCATTGGGCTCAGTCTGTGCCTTCAGAACATAATGTTTGTCCTCAGGAAACTTTTCTTACTTTTGTTTATTTATTTTTTATTTTTTTTCAGAGTTGGCCAGAATGTTTAATCCAAAGATTGTCCTCAGGCAGGATACATCCTTGTAAAGACCAGACCTACTCCCATAATTTATGTTTTAAGATAACAGAATTAGCCAGAGGGTTTAATCCAAAGACTGTCCTCAGGCAGGATACATTAATCCTAAGGAATGTAGAGGAAAAAAAGTAAAAAAGTTGGTCCTTTCTTCCTCCTTGAATATTCCAGACCTCTCTCTCCTTGGGGACCCCTAGACTTCTTATCAACCTGCCTAGGAAATGACTCTCTCATTCCCCCCTTTTCTTTTAGGAGAATTATGTTGCCTAGGGAAAAGGGGCGTCGTTCTCATTCCATAACTGCTTCCGAGCTGACAAGGGGCGTTGTCCCTAAATTGGTGAGGCAACATATTCTCCTAATCCTCATAGTGAGGATGTCTGATCTAGGGGCTACAAGTAATAGTTGGTGGAGGCTGTGACACTCATAGGAGCTGGGACAACTATTTGTAAATTAAAAGCTTTTAGACAGTTAGAAAACCCCATTATACAGTTACAGATGTAAGGCAAAATAGTCATTAAACCAAGTTAAAATCAAACTGAAAAGTCACATTATGTCCATAGTTACATCAGTCCATCTTAAGGTTGTTAGATGTCATCAGTTTAAGAAGAGGCATCACATGCGATTGTTGAAGGTATTTGCAGACTTGGAGAAAGTCCTTTCCTTGAAATGGAGATGTCCACCACGGGAAGCCTTCCACTAATGAAGAGGGGAGTGCTCCGCAGACCCAGCAGTTAGACCAATTGTGGAATGCAGCATAGGAGTGAGCCCAGGACAGGAAGGCATTGTCTTGAGGATCAAACAGCAGACTCAGGATTTCTGGAGTCAGCAGAAGTAGGCTCACATAGATTGTCAGGCCCATCTTGTCCTGAAGGATCCTGGACGAGCCCCCAAGATGAAAGGTTGTTGCTGAACGATGAGACGCGGGATTCTTGGCCTCCAGAGGAGATGAATTCAATCCGGGGTCAGAGATGAGGCTGGATCGCTCAGAGCTTTTGTGTAATAAAGTTTTATTAAAGTATAAAGGAGATAGAGAGAGCTTCTGACATAGGCATCAGAAGGGGGCAAAAGAGTAACCTCACTTTTCTTTTAAATGAAAGAATGCACTGGCTTGGTTGCCATCAGCACGAGGTGATACGCACACAGTGGCACTGGTGATGAAGTTTTGAATCTTCGAGAACCAAATTTTCCAAATTTTGAGTGTTGCTGAGCCTCATAGAACAACTTAGTCCCATGTGTGTATCTTTATCCTTATTCTTGGAATGAGGGGTGAAGGCTGGTTTTTCACTCGAGAAGTTCATAGTAGTAGAAAGGGATATCCCTCTGGAACTTGGCCACAAAGTGGACAGGGGCACAGGGGAACCTTCAGGGTCTGTGCCACAGTGGGCAGGTGTGGATGGTGGTTGTCCTCTCCACCCTCTTGGGGGTGCTGAGCTGGTCTGTGAAGGCCATATGACAGTAGAGTAGACCTGTGGGCTGGCGGGAGCTCTGAAGCCAAATTCACATCTGCCAGCATGGGGAGCGGCAGGGCTATACCAGAGGTGGAATTGTGCATTTAGTTCTGTAGACCAGAGACCGAGTGAGCCCTGAGACCACAGAAGTCCAGCCCGGCAGCACCTGGCCCATCAGCATCTGCCTCTGGACTCAGAGGGGGCTCGCTGTCCTGCACCAGTGCAGTCTGTCCGTACCTTAGAATCTAGCACATAATCCACTTGCTGAGAAGCTAGCAGTTTGGGCAGACAAACATCAAAATTGGAAAAGCACCAGCTAGTAGTTTCAGGGCCACAAATACAGAGTTCATGAAAGAGGTCTTCCATATACTCATCTCACATTTACTAGAGAGAATCCTTCTCATGAGTATGGCTGATGCTGTCTGACTGGGAGACTGAGATGGGACTGGGTAGGGGATGGTCACGTGCCACGTTTAATGCTGCTTGAGTGTGGGTGTGGAGAGACTGCCTAGCAAGTGACGACACTCATCAGCTCTGTTGGAGAAAGGATGTCAGTGAGGGGAGAGGTTTGCACTCAGAGGTGGTCCACCTTTTCTTCCACAGCAGAGGAGAGTTTGTGAGATTTTGTGGCCCTACAGCTCAGCTCTACAGAGGAAGGGCCCCAGCCAGCACAGGCCAGAAAGAGCCATTCCAGGGAAAGTCGCACAGGCAGCCTGGGGGAGGGGAGCACTCCAGCCGCAGGACAGTGATTCTTGTGCCTCCTGAGCAGCTTCTGTGGAGCCTTTCCCACACGGTGGCGTGGGGTATGGCTGGGCTCCCAAGGATCGGGCTCAGGGCGCTGACCCGGAGTCCAGGAGAACTGACCCATGGAGTGCTGAAGATGGAGGCTCTGGGGTCAAGCTGGGCTTAGCTTCAGGGGTCCAGGTGTGTGAAGGAGACTCTGGGGGCCCTCTGAGAGCAGGCGGCGGGGTCTCATCTCAGCCCAGTGAACAGGCAGGGCTGGCTCTGTGAAGTGGGCATGCACCTGGACCTCTGAGTAGAGTTTCCGGACTAAGAAGACGCTGAGGAGCAGGTGCAAAGCTGAATTTCATGGTAGCCACGGATCCTTATCCTGGTTACTCTCAACCCCTCCTCTGTGTTTTAGGGTCTTTAGGAGGAGATGTTAGAAAGACAGGACCTAGGGGACAATAGGCCTCCATTGTGAGCCCTGGCAGGTCTGACAGTTGCCCTGGGGGCTCCCCTGAGCCACTTTGAGTGCCCTGTTTGTAGGTGGTCCCTGAAAGTTCATGATCACAGAGAAGTGCCTTCCTGTCCCTGAACCTGGCTGCAGAGCCATCTCCCTGCCCCTGGCCTGGTCCAGCTTTTGATGATGTGATGCCTGCATTCACAGTGAAGTGACAGATTATATAATTCTCTTTGAAAAAGCTCTGCTTGAAGGAAAAGTCTCACAAGGTTCCTGGGATGGGAAGGTCCCCATGCGCCAAGCATCAGGCCGCCTCCCCTTCTTGGGGCCCAAGGCCATGTGGAGGCTGGTCATGCAGGATTCCTTGTAGAGAAGAGCTTGTCAGTCTGCAGTGAGACATGGGAGCTAGGCACTGGGAAGATCTGGTTCTGAGATGTTGATGCTGCTGATTTTACTGGAGGGGGAAGGAAGGAGCTGATGGCCTCACCACAGTCCTGATGTTTCCCTTCCAAGAACGCTGGCTGCACCACAGCTTTGTTTTCTGAATCATAGCTGGAGGGAGTGCTGGGAGTAAGGAAAGTGAATTAACTGACTTGTGGGCAGCTGGGTGCTTGGGATGGCCTGTCTGTCCCACAGTGTCTGCTCCCAAATGCTGCTGCTCAGTCCGTGCGGTGGTGCCCTCACTCCATGATGGCATGTTTGTTTCCGTGGTGGGCATGGGTGTGATCATAGACTTTTTGGGGTCAGTGTCCTGACCAGAGGCATGGTCTTGGATCCTCTCTGTGGCCCATGGTCATGGTGTTGTTCAACCGGAGGGGAATGAAACGAGACCCCATGAGTGCACCAGCATGCACCGAGCTCCCCGTGTGCATCCCTCACAGCAGGCCACAGGGATGGTGCAGATGACAGGACTGAGGCCAAGCTTGTGCCCTGTCCAAGGTTAGGCAGCGGGCAGAGGGCATGAGGTTTGGCCCCCACCATGCAGACGTCAGCCGAGCCCTGACTCTCTGAGCCTCTGTTGAGGGGTTCGTGCCATCCCAGGGTGAGACCATGCTTTGTCAGGAAAGTGCCATCACCTCTACTCGTGACCTTATCTCCTTGCTGCCGTCTCCAGGATGCAGGAAGCCAGCAGATCGGGTTCTTGCTTGGAAGCTGTGGGGTGACTGTAGCCTTGACAAGTGATGCTTGCCATAAGGGGCTGCCAAAGAGCCCGACGGGGGAGATCCCACAGTTCAAAGGTGAGCCTGTGCTGGGTGGGGAGGATGTGCCCCATGGCCTGTGCTAACCCGCTATCCACACAGGAGGTCTCCCAGCCTGCATGTGGTGGGCTCCAGCTCCAGGAGGCTCACAGCACCTTGGCCATGCCCTTAGACTTGGTGGAAACACAGAGACTTGGTCTGGCCTGTGCTGCTGTGGATCTTGCCATTAGCAGGAAGGTGGGGTCACACCTGTCTTGTGAGTGATGCTTGCCTGAAAGGAACTTGTTCTTTATTTCCAAGGTTGGCCAAAACTATTATGGTTTGTCACAGAGTCAAAACATCTCTCTAAACCTCCTCGAGATTGGTTCCCGCACATTAAGGATGCAAATAATGACACTGCGTATATTGAGGTGAGTTGCTGGGTCTGGACAAGGTGGGGAACTGAGCAACACGTGCTGCAACCCTTACACAGCTCAGGGTCAGCGGTGGCTGTGGGCCTGGAGCTCTACCCTCCTGGCCCCTTCTCATTGCAGTATAAGACGTGCAAGGATGGAAGTGTACTCGGGGTGACCGTGACGAGGATCGCGCTTCTGACCCACTGCCAGGCCCTCACACAGGCGTGTGGCTACACAGAAGGTATGGGTAGACCCCTGCTGGGGGAACCTGACCCCAGATCCATCCCTGAGAGGTGCGTATTGTGCCCACCAGTCATGAGGAGAGTCAGATTAAGTTTCTCCCCGGCTACCCTGACAGTCCATCTGTTGGACTGTTTAGTTGGCGTCTTACTAGTCTGCAACCAAAACAAACACCGTAGGCTGGGGCTTGAACTGCAGTTGTTGCCACCTCACAGTCTGGAGGGTGGAGCCCAGCGCCCAGAGCTGCAGGCCCTGGTTCCTGGCCCGTGACAGTGCCTCTGGCTGTGTCCTCACAGGGCCTCCTCTGTGTGCCAAGGGAGCTCTAGAGCCTCTTCCTCTCCTTGTTAGGACACCATTCTGTTGGCCCTGCCCTATGGCCTCCTGTAACCTGTCTCCTCAGAATCCCATCTCCAGACATAGTCACACCTGGGTTAGGGCTCCAGGGTAAGAACTGGGGAGAAAACAGTTCAGGCCATAACACATAGTTGACATGGTTGGACTGTGTTCGCCCCTGGATGCACACCAGAACCTCTGTGGGGTCTTTACAGACATGCCCCGTGCTACAGTGCACCCCTTCCCTGCACTGCCTCAGGGGTTCTGGGGCTGCACTTCACAGTCGAGTGTTGGTTTCCATGATGTGCTTTCCTTGCATTGCTGGGGGTGGTCCTGGGAGCACAGGCATAGTGTGACTGCAGATAATAACCATGCTGACAGTGCTGACGGTTCCTGGAAGGAAGGGTCAGATCACATACCCATAGCTCCCTCCACTGGAAAGGCTGCCATCAGGTCTCCCCTGGCCATGTCGCAGGCTGCCACTATGCTGGAGTCTCTTCCTGGAGTCTGTCAGGAGTCATGGAGGAGGCACTTTGCTCTTCTTGCTGTTCTCATTCTCTCTCTCACCATCCTTCTGGCAGTCTCCCTTCTTAAGAGCAGTGCACTCTCTCAGGAGATGCTCCACTGATGTCCGGTTCCTGGACAAGTGTCCAGATGTTTCGCACATGAAGACACATCACTTCTGATGATCACCACCTTGTTTGTCAGTTTGAATTCCAATTTTTTTTCACCACCTCATGACCTGTATTCCTTACCCTAATTTCCCAAAGGTCCAGAGCCGTCACTCTTGTGGCCATTGGGGAGGACAGATAATGTAAATTTGCTCCCTAATTCTCTGCATTAAAAAATCTTGCATCAAATAGAATACAGGCTGTGTATTTTGAATGTCCCTTTTTGAAATGGGGGCAAGGCACCTGATATGAGACTTTGGCGAGCATTCTAGTGGTGTGTTTGCTGGAAGTTACCTCCTCCTGCAAGTACACAGCATTTCCCTCTCTTGAGAGAACTTATGAGGGACATGAAAAGAATATTTTAAGAAAGAAAAAGGGAGGGGGAAAACACATTATAAAAGGAGAAGGAGTGGGGTGTTTTAAGTGATGGTTGAAGAGCTGCTGCTCCAGGCAGGCCACTGTCTCTGAGGTTCTGACTGGAGGCTGCAGCATTTCTACAGAGGCAGTGGAGTAATACTTTTCTAAGACCCATTCCTTGCCACTGATGTGATACTGAACTTCCTTTGTCCTTTGGGCCATGACTGTGTTTTGTTAAAATCTTTGACTCTGTATTTGTACAGCTGAAACGATTGTGAATGTGTTGGATTTCAAGAAAGACGTTGGGCTCTGGCATGGAATCCTTACGGTGAGTGTGACAGCCTGGCTTTGCTGTCCTCTTTACCTTTGCATGTGCTGAGTGTCAGGGTTAGAGTCATGATCTGACCCCTTCCTCCCACGTGATAAAGAGAAGCTGCCATTTCTGGAGGTCTTCGGTTGTCAGCTAACGTAACTTCCCTAAGCTCAGCAAACCAGAGGGTTGTTAGCTACTGGTATGTGTTAGGGGCCACGCTCTGGGGCTGCAGTGTGAGCATGGCGTTTCTCAGGCTCAGGAAAGTTTAGGGTCTCCCTTCCCGTGGGCGGCAGCTCAGATTGTGCAGAAACCTTGACGTCTTGTGTTTGGGTCACTTTGCTCACACATCTGATTTGGCTGCAACATTCTTATTTTTCTCTCTGAATTGTCTAATGAACGTTTCAGGAATTATGCTACAGGGGAAAAGTAGTTACAGATTTCCCCTTGGTCAGAACTTAAGCATGAGTTGTAGAGGCCTCATTTTTGTTAGTGCCATGTGAGAAGTGATGGCCTTCTTCAGGATGTGTTCAGCATCACTGCTTAGAGGCTTCCTGTGTCTGTTGTACATGTGATGATTTCCACTCATCCATTTTTCTTTTTAAGTTTCTTTTGCTGAAACTTTATATCTTTTTTGAAGCAAAAAATTCTAGTAGTTTTACACAAGTGATTGGAGCATAACTCTAAGAAATAGGATTTGTTATTTCCTGATAAACCAGAAGTTATTAGTACAAGAGCTTGCAAGCATCCTGCAGACAAAGGTTTGGGGCTCCAGCTGAGCAACTTCTTCCCATGAGCGCCTGGACACTCATCAGTAAGACATACAAGCACAGCCCCACATGCACACTCCCCTTGTCTGCTGGTGTTGCAGGAAGAGCACAGCCCAGAGGACCCAAGTTGGACCTTGGTCCTTCTCCTGTGGCTTGTGACACAGCACACTGCCTGCTCCTGTGCCCAAGAATCGTTTGTTGCCCGAGTCACTCTGAGCCTCGGTTTTCCCATCTGTCTAGTGGGAATGATGACCTTGTATGAGAACCATATGGCCTCATGTGTAATGAGTACCTGGCCCATCTACTTGCTTGACAACTGTTGCTCTTGGAGTTCTTTTGTGACAGTCTTGCTTTCAAGAGCTCTGTGGTAGATCTCGTGAATGTTGTCACCTGCTGGTTGCTGTGCTGTAGGTTGCTGCCCCAGGAACTGGCAGTTGCAGAGTCTCTTTCTGGTTGCCACCTTCTGGAGCAAGGCTGGTTGGTCCCTGACTAGACAGCTCCCACTCTTCCAAAGCATCATCTTTATGGTGAAAAATGCCTCACAGCTGCATGGCGTGGGCAACAAGCCCAAGGTGTGGGTGCTGGTGGTGAGCAGGCTCACGTGTGCAGGGAGGGGCACATGGTTGTCTTCTGGCAGAGCTGCTCCAGAGCTTCTGTGCCATCTCGTACCACCTCCACCCACAAATGGGGCAGAACTGACAGGATAGGTTTGTCTAGTGCTTCCCCACATCGTGGTTCCTTCTTGCCAGCTCAGGGGTACAGCCACAGAGGATGAGTATGAGTATGAGCCACGTATGAGTCCTGGCTGCAAGTGTGAGTACCGACCCATTTACTTAAAGAGGTAGTGTTTGTTATCCATTTAAAGAAATAGGCGCCTTCCCCGGCCCGAGCAGCTCAGGCAGCCAGGAGCTTGACAGGTGCACTCTCCCCGGGTGTGGTGCGCCTTCTCCCCAGGTCCTGGTCTACATGAGCCAGGCCAGATAGAAGAGTGTGGGGGTTGAGAGAACTCTCCACTGCTGCTTGGAGTTCAGTGTAACATTTAATAAAGGAAATTTTGTGAATAAAAATGAATAGAGTACACTCGAGAGTTAAGCTTCAGTACTGAAAGCCCAATAAAAAGTGATTGTTCCACTTAAGTTTTTCTAAGAAAAGGATTTGAACTTAGACTCTTAAGTTGTATCAGTAGAAGCTGGGGACGCCAAGACACACTCTGAGGAGTCACCTCCATGCCCACAGCCTCTTGGAGGGTCATGCCCATGTGGACCTTCCCTCACCACCCCCTGCTCACCCCCTTCATGGGATCCCCACACCACTCTACTGCCCGCTTACCCCTGTATCCTGCTTCCAGAGCGTCATGAACATGATGCATGTGATCAGCATCCCCTATGCACTGATGAAGGTGAACCCGCTGTCCTGGATTCAGAAGGTCTGCCAGTACAAAGGTGCGTTGGGGGGCTGCCTCTGAGTGTCAACACATCTCACGATACAGGCGGTCACTCACTGCACCTGCTTCTCCTTTAGCAAAAGTGGCCTGTGTCAAATCTCGGGACATGCACTGGGCCTTGGTGGCGCACAGGGATCAGAGAGACATCAACCTCTCCTCTCTCCGGATGCTGATAGTGGCCGACGGCGCAAACCCCTGTAAGTGAAGGACCAGGCGGGTAGGAGGAGCCTCATTCCCTGGGCTTTGGTTTCCCCTTTTCTAGTGTTCACCTTAGTGAAGGAGAGTCTTACCAGGGCCTCAGGGCACCAGGGCCTGAAGGTCCATCCACAGCCCTGGGGTGGAGTCCTGGCTTTTCTCCTTCCTGATTCTGAGGAAATGTGACTTGTTAAACTCTTCTCTTTCTTTTAGCTGCAGAATGGTATGCAGTCATCAGATATGCAACAGTCCCTATGTACAGTTCCTTGGGATATAATAAGTGCTCAAGAAATACTAATTATAATTATTTTATGGTCCATAGCAGGTTTATTGATCAGGAAATTTACTTTGTCATTTTTAATGGAATTTCATTATCAAATTCTATACCAGAAACTACCTGGATAAAATAAGTGAGCAATTGCACAGAATACTATTAATATACCTTGAGAAATATTTCAGTCAGTTGCAACAGAAATTCTGCTAGCTTGTTTTTTATGGGAAGAGTATATAAGCTAGAAGCAAAGTGAATGAATGAAAATGAGTGAATGAATATTTCTGATCACATTAGTAAACTTTGCAGCATCTGTGTTTCTAAATTAAAGCATCATACACTTAAAGAACATCTGATCTGCAAACAGGTAATTTTGTATATTAGTTTTATAAGTGATTCTTCTGTTTACAATAGAACTCCATAAATTATGAACTGTTTAATACACAAATGGTTTTACCCATAACTCTGCAGAGTAATAGGTCTTAAAAGAAGCGAGGTAAACTTGTATTAGGAACTAGTTTAGCTGATAGGTTCCTGATAACTGTATATCTTGATCTCATCACTCATATTAATATAGAGGAATGTTTTCTTCATTTAGTTGGGTTTAGAGTTCTCTCTTGGAACATGCATATGGAAAATGGTAGAATAAGTCTCAGAAAAGTTATTAAAGTTAAGTTCTTCAGTCAGCAAAAATGTATGGTTAAATATAGAAGTTACATTTTTAAAATTCTTGAGTTCTGTGTTTGAGAATAGTATTAGCTTTCATTGTAACAGAAATGGTAGGTTATGTTAAATGAAGTATTTGTCCATGCTGCCTAATTCCACATGTGCCTAAATTATAACCTCAAAGGCATTTTATATTACGGGATATTTTTAATTGTCCACTGTCATCCCCTCTATCTGTCTAGGGTCTATTTCTTCCTGTGATGCATTTCTCAACGTCTTCCAAAGTAAAGGTCTACGCCAGGAAGTCATCTGCCCCTGCGCCAGCTCACCAGAGGCTCTCACTGTGGCCATCCGGAGGTACAAATCCGTTAACTCAGTGAGCAGCCTGGGGAGGGGTCTCATTCAGCAGCTAACAGAGGCCTGGAAGTCTTCGAAGTTTATCTTAGTGTGAGAATAAAAATAGGACCCAACTTTCAAGATGAGGTTTCATTCTCGTATATGCTAGAATGGATTTTCTGAAATAGTCTAAATTCATTAGTTAGAAGCTTACTTATCACTCTGGAGATTCACTGTGATTCCCAGGTCAGTGGAAGTCTGTCTGTAGGTATGCTGAGCAATGAACCTCGTCCTGGCAGGTTATGCATATTTTCATTTGCTTGTATTAGGCTCAGGTTTAACTTGAAGCTCCAGTACTTTGGTCACCTGATGCGAAGAGCTGACTCATTGGAAAAGATCCTGATGCAGGGAGGGATGGAAGGCAAAAGGAGAAGGGGACAGCAGAAGATGAGATGGTCAGATAACATCACTGACTCATTGGACATGAATTTGAGCAAACTCCGGGAGATGGTGGAGGACGGGGAGCCTGACATGCTGCAGTCCATGGGGTTGCAAAGAGTCTGACATGACTTAGTGTCTAATCAACATCAACAGAACAGAGTAAACAGATGAAATGAAAATTTTGTGGCCATCCCTTTTCCCTTTTACACATGGTTTTTATGTTGTCTTCATTTTCGGCAGTTCTGCATACACTGCACAGTAAACACACTAGTTTTCTGAGCTTTTGAACTATTCAACAGCACTTCAGAGGAATCTGGGGCCTGGGGTCTCCTGCTGTGTGGAGCTGGGCTGCTGGGGCTCTTGCTAAGGTCAGGAAATGCAATGCCCTTGGTCCTAGGTCACTCTAGCATCGCTGCCCATTTCAGAGCCATTGGTGCCTATCAGAGACAGGCTGTGGTTATGGCTCATAAGAGCTGACTTTGCTCAGGGTGAGAAGGGCTAGAAGGGCCTGTCTGGATTTGTCAGTAGTTCCCAGAAACACATATGGAGAAAATAAGCTTATGGTCACCAAAGAAGAAGGGGTTGGGGGAGAATAAATCAGGAGTTTGGATTAACAGATACACACTGCTATTTATTGAACACCAGAGACTTTAGAGTAGTGATGCTGTAGATTAGTGATCCCCGACCTTTTTGACACCCAGGACCAGTTTCCTGGAAGACAGTTTTCCGTGGATGGGGAAGGAGGTGGAGAGGGACAGGTGGTAGTTTGGGGATGATTCAAGTGCATTACTGTTTATTGTGCACTGTATTATTATTACATCAGCTCCACCTTAGATTATCAAGCATTAGATCCTGGAGGTTGGGGACCCCTGCTGTGCTTAGCATGTTGTTCAGTTGTTCAGTCATGTCCAGCTCTTTGCGACCTTGTGGACTGTAGCATGCCAGGCTTCCCTCTCCTTTACCATCTCCCAGGGTTTGCTTGAACTCAACGTCCTTTGAGTTGGTGGTGCTGTCTAACCATCTCATCCTCTGCCACCCCCTTTTCCTTTTGCCTTCAACCTTTCCCAGCATCAGGGTCTTCTCCAGTGAGTCGGCTCTTCTCATAAGGTAGCCAAGGTATTGGAGCTTCAGCTTCGGCATCAGTCCTTCCAGTGAATATTCAGGGTTGATTTCCTTTAGGATTGACTGGTTTAATCTTGCTGTCCAAGGGACTCTCAAGAGTCTTCTTTAGCACCACAATTCAAAAGCATCAGTTCTTTGGCACCCAGCCTTCGTTATGGTCCAGCTCTCACATCTGTATATGACTACTGAGAAAACCATTGCTTTAACTATACAGACCTTCCTTTGTTGGCAGAGAGATGTCTGTGCTTTTTAATATGCTATCTAGTTTTATCATAGCTTTCCTTCCATGGAGCAAGCATCTTTTAATTTCATGGCTGCAGTCACCATCCACAGTGATTTTGGAGCCCAAAAATAGAAAGTCTCTCACTGTTTCCATATTTCCCCATCTATTTGCCATGAAGTGATGGCACCAGATACCATGATCTTACTAGTTTTTTGAATGTTGAGTTTTAAGCTCTTAGTGGTTGTACACATGGAAGGTTTCTAGGCAGGAGATAGGCAAGGCAAGGAGTTATTGGTGAAAGAAAAGAAAAAATGGTTTCTGTGTGGTATGTTTTATTCCTGTCTCCTTATTCTTTCGTGTGTCTGTTACAGGCTTTTGGTTTGTGGTTGCCATGAATGTCATATATATATATTTTTTAATTGGAGGATAATTGCTTTACAATGTAATGTTGGTTTCTGCTATACAATAGCATGAATCAGCCTTAAATTTAAAAAATACAGAATGCTTCCTGAATTTGCATGTTATTCCTGCACAGGGTCCACGCTAATCTTGTCTGTATCATTCCAGTTTTAGTATATGTGCTGCTGAAGTGAGCACCATATATTTCAACCTGTGTATATATGCATCTGTTTTAAGTTGATGGTCACTTAAGTTTTCAGTAAGTTTGAGCACATTCTAAAAGCACTCCATTTTTACTTCCACCCCCCCCCCATTTTGTTTTTGATGTCTTATTTTACATTTTTTTTTCTGTTTTACATTTTTTATTTTGGTGAGTTGCTTAACTGCTTATTGTGGATATAGATGATTTTACTACTCTTGTCTTTGAACCTTCCTACTAGCTTCACAGGTGGTTGATCCACTACCTTTACCACTACCACTACCTGTTTGCCTTTACCAGTGAGATTTTTCTTTAATAATTTTTTATATCTAGTTATGTCCTTTTCCACTTATAAAAGTCCCTTGAACGTTTCTTGTGAGAATGGTTTAGTGGTGATGAACTCCTACAGCTTTGCTTTTCTGTAAAATTCTTCTCCCTTCTTCAAGTCTGAATGAGAACCTTATGGGTAGAGTCTTCTTAGTTCTATGTTTTTCTTTTCAGCCTTCTGAGTATGTCTTGTCAAACCCTCTGGGTTGCAGAGTTTCCCTGAAAAGTCGACTGATAGTCTTATGTGGATTCCCTTATATGTAACTAGTTGCTTTTCCCTTGCTGATTTTAAGATTCTCTCTTATCTTTAACCTTTGCCATTTTATTTCAGTGTGTATTAGGGAGATCTCTTTGATTTCATCCTGACACCACAGTGTTTCCTGGACTTCAAGGTCTGTCTTCTTTCCCAGGTCAGGAAAGTTCTCAGCCATTATTTCTTTAGACAGGGTTTCTGTCTCTTCTCCTTCTGTGACCCTATACTGTGAACATCAGCACACTTGATGTTGTCCCAGAGGCCCCTTAAACTGTCCTCCTGTCTTTTGTTTCTTTTTTCTTTTCCTGTTGGATGATTTTTACTACCGTGTTCTCCAGATGGCTGATGGATTCCATGCTCTCTAAGCTGAACTGTTGGGTCCCTCTAGTGTCATTTTCATTTCTGTTATTCTTTAGTTCCGTTTGGTTCTTTTCACATTTTCTGTGCCTTTGGGGAAATTCCTCCATTCTTCCACTCAGTTCCTCCATTCTTTTCCCAAGTTCAGTGAGCATATTCATGACCAGTAGTTTGAACTCTGATAAACTGCTGATCTCTGCTTCACTGAGTTATTTTTCTGAGTTTTTTGCATGGCTTTGACCATGTGATGTCATGCCTTTGAGGTGCCCTGTGGTTCCGGAGATACAGCACCTGTTGGCAGCACACATCTGTCTGCAGTGCCTCAGAAAATGGTTTACTTTGTGCAGTAAAGTGAACAGAGCACTGGAGATGACCGGCCTCAGACAGCCAGCAAATTCCCACGTGCTGAGATGCTCACAGAGAATCTCCACTGTGGAGATGTGCTACCTGACCACCTATTTTGATTTTGATGTGACTTGAAATCACAAACTTCATGCCCATCATACCTGGTAGGAGAGAGGTTCTAGGGGGCAGTTCAGGGTGCATTTCAAGACCAGCCAGGTGCTCGCCATAGTGTTATTTACCTTGAGTTTGTCCAAAACGTGTACATTTGAAAAAGTGCTTTTCAGTCTTACCTTGATTTTCACAACCACCTCCTGTGATAGAAAGGGCAGAGGGTAGACTGACTTACTGATTAAGTCACTGTGGACCAGTTAGACCTGTGCCTCCTCCCTGCACCTGGCACATCAGCCCCAGTGCCCTCACCCCGTGTCTGCTCCAGGCTGTGTGTAGCCACTGTCCCTCCTGTTGCCCCCCTCCCAGGCTTCACATGAGTTCCCTGTCCATGAGGAGTTCAGGTTAGATCCAGGGGCTTGTGAAAATTGGGGGCTGGTCTTCATCTCTTAGGTCTTGGCCACTGTGGACTCAGTTCTCCTTTCATGTGGGAAGGAGAGGTGGAGGCCGAGTAGACATGATTTTTAGTTTAAGCCTCCACTCCCGTCCTCTGTTACCATCCACTGGAGCCACATTTAAGCACACCCCACACCTTCTCCAGCTCCAGCATCCTGTCCAGTTTGCCGGGGGACATCCAAACCCAACACTTTCTTCCACTGCCTCCCTGAGTTCCCACCCTTCTGCCCTGCTGTCCCATCTGACCAGGAGCCACAAGGCCACACAGTCTGTCTGGTCACGCCCCTTCTTGGTCTCATCCTCCCTCCCTGTGGCCAGACCTCCTGGTCTCTGGTGTGCCCCTAGGGCAGCATGGCTAAGGCCTGCCCTGACCACCCCATGCTCACATGACTTACTGTGATGCCCTGTCAGCATTTGCTTCCTTCTCACAGGCTGGCAGATTCACTGGTGTATTATTGCTTATTCTCTGTCTCTGGCTGATGGTTGGTGTTTAGTATATATTTTGTTAATAGATGAATAAAAGAAAAATGGAAAATATGTAAAGTGAGGCATAAAAGTCACTTGCTGTACACTTACAATGACCCTTTGTAATTCACCAGCAGCAAAAGGCTGTGAAAAGTTCAGCCCTTTCCCACATGTCTGTATACTGGATGTGTACACTCACCTAAGCAGAAAGATGTAGGTTTGCATTTTACCTGAGTGAAGTCATGTGGGTTTTTGTTTGTTTGCTTTAATTTCATTTGACTGACTAGGTGCAGCTAACTGCATAAAGTTATAGTATCATGATCTGATTCCCTGAGAAAGCAGCAGCAGCAGAAAGGCCATGTCCCTACTGCCCACACGCCCATGAGGCTGGTCCTGAGATGGGCTGAGACAGGGGAGAGGGAGAAGGCATGGACACAGGTAGGGTGTGGGGCAGCATCCTGGGGCTCTGGGGTGATGCTCTAATGCCAGGGAAGACCTGCATGTGCTGCGTTTGAGCTGTGAGTGCTGGCTGTGCAGGGAGGGCATTGCTCTGTGACGGTGTCATACTCAGACAGCGTGACAGTGAAGTGGGTGACAGGGTCTCTGTCTCGGGGTGAATGTAGATGAAAAACACATGCTAAACTCTTGTTTAGAACCTGTTTCGTTCACCATCCTTGTTTCTTACATGTTCATATTTAAGTTCATTTTCAAGCAAACTTGTGAGAACACTCATTTTTTTTTGGAACATCTTCCTTTATAGGCTGTGTGACCAGTGGCTAGAGGTCAGATTCCTGTTCTGTCTGGTATCCACACACATGGCTGTGTCTACAGAATGGTCTTGCTTTTGGAATATGAATCTGTCTTTTTGTGTTTTGTGCTTTTTTTTTTCCTGAAACTTGAAGTGCACTTTGCACACTTAAGAAGTGAGAGAGCAAGTTATTAAGTAAAAACAGCTTTGATCCATTCTATTCACTCAAGTTTTGAGTGGGGGCCTGGGAGGCCTCATCATTGCTCCTGTGGATTTGGGAGTGAGGACAAACTGGACACTTTCTTAAATATTATAAAATCAGCATGGGAAGCATTGCAGCACTCACACTTTGTCTAGTACTCACAGGATGATCTTTAAAAGAAAACGTAAAAAAGCAAAAAACAAGTGATTGGCTGCCTTGTCAGTCTGTTTCTGTTGCTGAGTCCTTCATTCTCACTTGAAGGGTTGGGAGCTGATTTTTTCCTTTATGCTGTTGTCTGAGCATTTGTGCCCTGTCTGAATAACCTTCCCAGGACAGCTTGTTTACCCTGTGGTGAAGAGATTGAACTTGCAGTAAAGAGCTGGAAGCAGATGATTGCCCGCTTGGCTTTTGTCCATTTAAGTAGAAAATGGCACTGAGTGGTTGGCCTGTGGTCCTCAGTGAAGAAAAATTGCCGATGCATCTCCATTGCGCAGACTTTCTGAACACATATTGCTCTGTGATGGTCTTCTGTTAAAATGTTTGTAAATCTTCAAGCCAGCTTGTTACAGGGAAGCTGCTTGGGCAGCCAGTGGATCTGGGTGTGGAAGCCAGGAGGGCTGGCCTTCTGAGGCTGCTCTGAGTTGGTCTTGCCAGAGTGGACACCAGGTTTTGTGGCTTGACACCCGTGGTCATGGCTACTAAGTAATGTTGATGTCCCTGTTCTTGAAGGCAGCAGCAGGCCTCTCACCTACATGAAAGGGAGTGTCCTGGAAGGTTCGGGTGCGAGAAGGACACAGTCAACCTCCGGATCCTGCTTGGAAAGGAGCAGGGAGTACCTGTGCACTGGAGAGCTGGCAGCAGGGCCCTGGCCAATGTCTGGGCCAGCAGTGTGCATCCAGATGAATGTTTAGTATTTTTTTCTCTGAAAGCTAATTGTAGAATAAAAATTACTGGAGAAGTAAGGATCCATGACGCCTAAACTCAACAGAAGAATTACAAAACCAGGACAAGATGGATGCCAATAGGTTGTTTTCTGGACTGGGTTTCTCCTTGGTTGTATTTGATTGTATCTCCATCTCTAAAATATAGATGATAGAGCCCATTGTTTAACAGCTACATTGTGATAATATTGATTGAACTAAGAAAACTTTTTGTGGCCCTTTTAACTACAAGGTATTCTTTCAGTACCTTGACACTTTGGCAATTAAAAAAAAAAACTGTGTGTATATATATATATATAAAACACAGTAGTTAAGTCAGTAATTCCAAAGAATGGTAAAGATACCCCTGTGCCACCATAAATATTTCCACCTTGAAAAAGTATCTAATTTAGTAGTTAGAAAGCTGGTCAGAAACAAAAGGCAAAGATAGCAAACATGGAACTGTCCTTACCATGTAGCCCCTAGGTTATACTGAAATTTGACGATTTCTTGACAGAGGCAAACCAACTAGTGATCCAGACTGAAAAACAGTTAACACAGCCTATGGGGTTGAAGTGGGGTTTTCAAGAATATTTTTGACTGCCCCAAAATGTCAGAGTTTGGAGATCCATAATCTTATTTTTAAAACATAAGAGATAAAAATACATTGTTCGTCATTTTATCTAAAAATTTAGATAAAATTTTAAAACTTCTCTAACAAAATAGTTTGGAGATGATAATCATCTAAATTAAAATGACTTAATGAGGTAGCAGTGAAGAGCAGAGATGAATATTATCTCATTGTCCTGATCATGTGTGTTTGAGTTGATTTTACTGTGTTTGGTGTTATACTGAATTGAGCACAGAAGTTTGCTTTAATGGAGACTGAGGTTCACAAAGGGAGATGCTGGGAAGTAGCCTCCCTAACCCCAGACTTGCAGACTGTCTCCCTGCTGGTTCTAGATGATTGCTCTCTGACAGGGAAAAGTAACCAGGACAAATGAAGAACACATCTTGTAAACAATGTGTATGGTGTGATCCCTTTTCTGGCTGAGAGAATATAAAGCCTCTATAAGTAATAGATTTAGCAGAAAAAAAATCTAACTACATACTTACTGAATAGGTGAGGGTGTGATATAGGGAGAAACGTTCCTTTGTATGTTACTCAGCTCTTAAAATGGTTTTTTAATGTGGCATGTATTGCTCTCATCAGAGAAAAGGGACAAAACTACATTAAAATAACTCCTAATTTGGGGAATATTATGTTTCAACCTTGTGCCTTTGTTGTCCCAGCTAGCCGAGGTCTTGGAGGATGTCAGTGGCACTAAGAAGATGTAGTTACCTTGTTGAGTCCCAGCAGTGGAAGTCCTCAGAATCTTTGTCGCTGACTTGACCCCACTTAGCATCGCTGCATGTTTAAGCCTGGCTAGCTGTTTGCACAGTGTTGATGTATTCATTGCATGTGTGGGAGTTCTTTCTTTAGGCCTTGTAGAAGCGTGATCAACTCAAAGCTGATCATGTTGAGTGTGTTAGAGGCTAAAAATGGCACCACAAATAACAGTGGGTACAGACTGCCCACTGAAGGCCTTCTCTATCAGCTCCTTCCTTGCGGGGCCTCTTCTTTGGCTTCAAATGGGCTTTTCCCTTTTTCCACCATGGCGGTGTTCGCCATTCCTAGCTGTGTGCTTTCTTAGACTGTGAAGACAGCTCTGTGTGGTCCTGAGATTGCCAGGATGGTTCCTCCTGTAATTTGTGTTCTGTGTGAGATGCATAAGTACACTGTTCATCTTGGAATTGAACCTGGAAGCTGACAAATGGGTCTGTGGCACTCTCGGCCATTATTCAGCTTACTTGTTTTGATTATTAAAGTAGATGTTTTGAAATTCCTAAGAATCTTGCTTATTGGGATTGGTTTTTCTCCCCTCACCTAGTTTATCTCCTTGGATTTTTTATTTCCTAGGAGGGTGTTAATGGAGGAAAAGATCACCTGACTTGGTTAATAATCCTGGAAATACAAATTGAAATAACAATGAGAAATGCATTTTACTCACCATATTGGAAACACTTATAAGGTTGGTGATCAGTGTCAGCACAGGTGTGTGGAAACAGGTAAGGCTGAGGGCAGCTTAGCTTAGCACCAAGGTGGAAGACACGGGTTCTGAAGCTAGTCTGGGCGTGCTGCCTGGCCAACCCCACCACCGTCACCCTGGTGGTGCATGTCCTGTCTATGAGTGAGGAACGGTCATGCCTATCTCATTGGCTTGTGTGAAGAAGCCATTAGTTAACATACGTAAAATGCTTAAGAACAGCATTCTGAGCCCATAGTGCAATGGACTGTGAGTGAAAACATAGTAATATTCATTCACTCTTGGTGGGATTGCAAAATGACACAGTCTTTTGAGAAGGTGTGTGCGTGCATGCTTAGTCATGTCCCACTCTTTGCAACACCAAGGACTGTAGCCCACCAGGCTCCTCTATCCATGGAATTCTCCAGGCAAGAATATTAGAGTGGGTTGCCATTTGCTTCTCTATTTTGAGAAGGTATTTAGGCTTTATTAAAATTTTAAATGTATATGCTCTTTGATCACTCTATTCCCTTTCTAGGTATGTATCTTACAGAAATATTTCCAAATGCATACAAATTAAATGAAAGAAAAATGTGTTCATATTATTGAACACCATGTAATAATTAAAGCAGGTCAGTTCGTTGGTATGTCCGGGACACATCCTGTATGTGTTAACAGGCACACACCCATGTGGGAAGTTCTGTGAGGTGTTTGGTGAGAACAGCAAGTTGCAGAAGAATGTGCACATGGGGTTCTGCTTCTCTTTGGTGTAAACATATTTGTGTGTGCACATACTTTATAGGCAATAGGGCCAAAAAGACTGAAACTTCACTCTTACCGTGGGTAGTGGCTGCCAGAGGAGGGGGTGGGGCTGGAGGTGAGCAGAGTCTTAGCCTTCTGCCATGTGTTCTCATGCAGAGCTTGCTGTGTCCATCCGAAGGGTGTGCTCACATTACTCATACCACTGTTTTAAAATTTCATGAGAAAACTTACAGTGAACTAAAAATTGCCTAGTCTTCTAGGCCAGAGGAAGGGAAAGTGTTGGGAAAGGAGACAGGATGGTTGGGCAGGGGCTCCTCTGTGGGGCTGAATCCCCACAAGCCCTTCCACTCACACAGGCAACTAAGTTAATATTTCTGAGCCTTGGTTTTCTATTTTGTAAAATGGGAGAGTAGCAATGCCTCTGCAGGTTCACGGTCATGAGTAAGTTGGTGTGTAAAGGGCTCAGGACTATCTGGCACATGAAATGCCCAGTTGAGCACAGCTCCCGCTCCCTCCTTGGCACAACGGGTCCTGTGGAAATTTTGGGGGACACAACCAGGATTGCAGGGGTGTGAGCAAGTGAGCAGCAAGGCCAAGTACTGTGCCTGGGAGTTAAGGTGCTTCTGTGCTGCCTTCTTGCATGTATTTTGCAAAGCTGCCAAGAAAGTCTGACTTGCAGGGACTCTGTTAAATATAATATATGGCATAGATTACAGTAATGCAAAGTTAGTACTGTTGGTTTACATTTAGGTGAGTGAACTCAGTCTTCCCATAAATAGCATTTTACAAACATAATTGAAAATTTCCTGTAATAAATGCAGTTCATGATTTTAAGATATTTAAATACTGGATGTTGGAAAGTGGATCTCGTATCTAAGACACTGCTGGGTCATGAAAGAACTTCTCGCCCTGGCTTCTTGGTCACAACGTATCAGTTCTTAAATCTTCCCATACTTGGGATATGTCTTGGCTGGTTCAGCATTTTGCTTTCATGTGGATTTTTAAAATAAAAACAGGAGTACCTATAAATTTTATTAAGAATGTTCATTTGCTTGGGCTTTAGTAACAGTTCACAGCTCTGGGGTCTTAGTGTCTGAGGTTAAGTTGTCAGCAGGGTTGGCTCTGTCTGGAGCTCTGAGGGCAATCTGTTCTGGGCATCTCTCCAACTTCTGGTGGTGCCAGCAACCCTGGCTTGTAGACCTATAACCCTTTACAAACTACTTATTTCTGCAAAGACCCTGTTTCCCAACAAAGTCACGTTCTGGGTACAGGGGGTTGGCACAGGAACATGTCTTCTGGAGGGAGCATATTTCTGTCCACAGCAGGTGCTCAGGCTGATGATTCTGACTCTCAACATGAGGTCTTGATTGAGGATGAGGGTGAGGGAGTCCTGGCCCCCTAGGGTTTCTGCGAGGCTCCTCTTTCATTTTACAATTTTATTGGAGCCTTTAGAAAAGATACAGCCAGGAGATCAATATCAGTTCTACTGTTTGGGGCTCATTTCCAGGTGGTTTCATGTGGGTCTTATTATTTGGGCAACTTTGCTTTTGTATTCTTTAGTGCTACTCCTCTTGGTTGTTACAGATGGAATAGTTTGATTTTCAGACTCTTTATTTTTTTTAATTGAAATGTAACTGATATATATGCTTCTTTTTAACATATACCAATAACTTGATTCAAATACCCGTTATTGCAAATTTTAGCTTTTGCTTCCCCATTTATGTTTTTTAGTTTCATTATAAACCTTCATGAAATACTTCAAAGCCACATGGCAGACTGCTATCTATAGTTTGTATTTTAGGTCCTAAAACACTTTAGGTGTTTGTATTGGGTTGGCCAAAAAGATCATCTGGCTTTTTCCAGCAATCGTATAGAAAAAAATATTTGGAAAATTAGAGAAACAAACGTGAAGTTTACCGAAATTATATTCTCTCACTCTGCTCACATTGAAGAATCTTTCGTTTTCAGGGATAAAATCCATGATCCTATAAATGTTTTGTTTATTCACTGATCTAATCGGCAGACATTTTTTACTGGACGCTACTCCAGGGGTGGGGGTTCAGCAGTGACCAGAGGAAAGCCCCTGCCCTCATGGAGGAGGCCTGGGTAGATGGTTAGAAGGTACCTGTTGTGGAGGAGGGCATGGAGGTGCTATTAGTGGGGTGACGAGCCACCCTGGGGGACAGTGAAGGAGAGGGCCATGAGGCACCCTGCTGGAGGCGAGGAGGAGGCCTGGGCCCCAGGTAAGTGGATGGGCATGGAGGGCGAGCACCACCAGATGCTGAGTGGAAGCAGTGAGGACACAAGTGGAGGTGAGCTGGGGTGGCGACAGCAGACCCTGGATGTGGGAAGCTGTACCTTCCCTAACCATCAAGCACTTGATAGCTGGTCTCTCATCCAAATAATTGCCAGTTCTTAAACCTGAGAGTGCGCACACTCAGCATACGTCTGACCTGGAGGCCACACTCACAGTCTGGCATTTCTGTTGACTGCTGTCATTTTCCTTCCTGGAGACTTGAGTTTCCCTTCTTAGCCATTTTCAAACCTAGAAGATCCGACCTTGCAGGGAGAAGGAGTAAGTTGGAGGAGTTGGTTGGTGTCTAGTGCACACATGTAAGGGGAAGGCAGGGACACAAGGGAGCCCTGTGGGATCTCCATGCTTCTCAGGAGTCTAGCAGTTTTTAGGAGCAGACCTCAGTGTGTCCTGAGCAGAGAACACAGGGCGTGTGACAGCTGTGTCTGCCCTTAGGGCCTGAAGGGGCAGCCTTGGTGTGCAGGTGGCATGTGGACACGCGTGTCTGTGTTCAGACAGCTGACATACTTCTAATCAGACGCAACCTGTCCTCATAGGCCCACCGACGACAGCAACCAGCCCCCAGGCCGCGGCGTCCTGTCCATGCATGGGCTGACCTACGGGGTCATCCGCGTGGACTCGGAGGAAAAGCTGTCTGTGCTCACCGTGCAGGACGTCGGCCTCGTGATGCCTGGAGGTGAGGGTGGGGGTGGGTGCAGAGCCACAGGCTGGAGAACTAGCACCCTTCAGCCTTTCCTGAGGGCCCGCCTCGATGGGGAGTCTGAGGCAAAGATGGAGCTTCCCGTGGGACAGGGAGGCTTTCTATTCAGACAGGCTCAAGAGACTGGAGCAGGTGTCCTGTGCTCATTGGTTTCAGGGCTCAGACTGTGTCCTGGAGGCCTTGTGCACTGGCTGATGACACACGCCATATGGTCTGTTCTCAGTGTCATCCTCATGTCTGCATGGTGTGTAAATCCCATTTACACCGTAAACTTACAGCAGTGCACAGCTATGAAATGTTTTACTGAAACAAGAAAATCACAACTTGCTTCAGGGACTCTGAGGGCCTGTTCTCTTTCACTTGTGGTTTTGCTGCAGATGCTGCTTCTGTTTGTGTTCTTTTTTGTATCCATTTATTTCTCCTCTCCAGCTCCCCCCACTCCCTCTCTAAAGTCACCTGTGCTTCCTGTTTTGCATTCAGCCATCATGTGTTCGGTGAAGCCGGACGGGGTTCCCCAGCTGTGCAGGACAGACGAAGTCGGGGAGCTCTGCGTGTGTGCAGTGGCCACGGGCATGTCCTACTACGGCCTCTCGGGTATGACCAAGAACACCTTCGAGGTAGGTGGCAGGTGAGCCCCATCGGACAGCTTTTGCCAGGTGTGTGGAATAGATGTGAAAGGAGATGGTGATTTCTCAGTAAAATATATTCATGGTAATTAAAATGGTTGTACTTTCTCCTGCCATTTTATATAGCTTTTTTGATAAATTTGGCTTAGCAGCCTTGTTTTCGCCTCATAACCAGAGTTGAGAAAGAGCAAGTACAGTTTCTCTAGAGGCGGCCTTTTTCTCATTGCCATTCTCACCCATCTAGAAAGAGCAGCAGCTGATGGGTGGGGCTGGGGAGCGCGCAGCCCTGCCGAGGGAGGGCGCAGTGGCCTCCTTAGGGACTGTCCGCCTCGACTAAGCATTCACACTACACAGCTGCCTCCACCACATAAGCGTGTGTCCGTGCTGTGTGCACATGGTGTGGTGTGCAGTTAGCACACACATGTGCACACTGCCTGGTAAACCCAACATTCTCAGAATTCTTACCATTTCACCAAGTGTGCTGACCTTAGGAGGAGCACACTTTGACTAAGTTGTATGTTAGCAAATAGAGTTGATTGGGGATACATTTTTTAAAGGCTATAAATATAACTTTGTGAACACATGTGATGTGGCTTGTACAGGCAGATCTGTTGAGTCTGGATTCAGGTTTCTAAGTGCCCTTGAAACTGAGCCAGACACGGTCTAAATGAAACCTGTCTTCTATTCTGTGTGGCTTATGTGTTAGGTGGGAGGAAACTAGGGGTCGAGTTTGAACTTGTGGTGGGGCTGCTCCCTCTGTATTTTTGAGTGTGTTTCCAGTAAGGAAGACGACAGCAGTGTAATGAACAAGAATCATTTTACTACTGACAGATGTTATTTAAAGTGTGCCTTGCTTCTCCACTTAACCATTTTTATGCTGTGGTTTTATAAGCAGAAGAATGAATTAGAGTTCGTTAGACTGTGGCAGGCTTCTTCAGAGGGCCCTGCATGTGGGCCAGGGACAAGCTGTGAGAGTGGGAACGGGGAAAGGGGATGTATCCGCAGGCGGGCGCTCATGGCAGCTGTGCAGATCTGGACTTCTCCCACCAGGGCCAGGTGAAGAGACCGAGCAGAGGGAAGCAGGAGCAGTGGGTTTCACAGAGGAGGGCGGAGGTCAGGCCCCAGCAGGCACTCAAGAGTTCCTTGTCCCCAGGTGTTCCCAGTGACGAGCTCAGGGGCCCCGGTCAGTGAGTACCCCTTCGTGAGGACGGGCTTGCTCGGCTTCGTTGGCCCTGGAGGGCTTGTGTTCGTGGTGGGCAAGATGGACGGACTTATGGTGGTCAGCGGGCGCAGACACAACGCCGACGACATCGTGGCCACAGCACTGGCTGTGGAGCCCATGAAGTTCGTCTACAGAGGAAGGTGGGTGTGCTCTGTGGTTTGTATGGTTCTCCACAGGCTACACTTTTTATATAAAGCTGCAGAAAATTGCTTAAACTAATGGGACTCTCTGTCCTCCTCTGTACACTGAAGCCCCTGAACTCTGTCACTTCTGCGATTCTGTGCAGTTCTTAATGTCCAATTTTATGAAAATTTTCTGAGCCCGATAAATGTATTTTCACTAGGTTCTCCAAGTTAAAGAATCATATCCATTTGAAAAGCATATTTTTAATTAATAAACTACACAAAGAAAAGAACCAAGCATTTATCTTGTTGCAGTTCATTCACCCAAAGGTAGCAAATGAGCTGTAAACTGCCTCCCGTGGGTTCCTGCTGGGTGGTGTTCCTAACCCCTGCTTGGCACACAGCCAATGCTGGATCACTGACCATGGCTCCTGAGGTTTTGCTGATTTGGAGGAAGTCAGCTGCTCTGGGTTTCGCCCTGTGTAGCTGAGCTGGCAGGAGCAGGAAGACGTAGAGCTTCGGGTTGGGTGTAGCCCAGCCACCTTTGTGCAGAGGACCCCCCCACAGAGGGCCAGTCTGTGCTTCCCCTGAGAGAATCTGGGCTAGCAGAAAACCAAAACTCCCCAATGGCAAAGTTCTGCTCACTGGGAGAATATTGCTTCGCAGGTACAAACTCAAGATGCAAATTGCAGGTCCCAGTAAATTTCAGCAGTTTTGATACCTGCGCAACTCCTGTCTGTCCTGGCTTGAGACCCATTGCCCAAGCTGCAGCAGGCTGCTTCCACAAGAAGTGTGGCAGTCGTCCTCCACCTGCCCCCTGGCTTTGTCAGACTTCTCCCCCTGTGCTTTTGTGGGTGAGCGCCTGGAAGTTGGCAGCTGCAGTTTTTCTTTCCCGGGGGGTAGTTGGTGCGAACCTCTGAGCTCTCTGGTCATAGTAGCTGTGAAGCCCTTCATGGCAGGCCAGTCCTTCTGTGAGCATCTCCAGCACGTGCTCACCAACGTGTCCTGTCTGCATCCACAGAATAGCCGTGTTTTCAGTGACTGTCCTGCACGATGAAAGGATTGTGATTGTGGCTGAGCAGAGGCCAGACTCCACGGAAGAGGACAGCTTCCAGTGGATGAGCAGGGTGCTGCAGGTAGCTTGCGCCTGCCCCGAGCCCCCTCCCTGCTCACATCATTTTCCCTGTGCCATTGAGCGCTCTGCTTATCCCTCCTTCTGACCAGAGACTCATCAGCTGCAGAACCTGGGCTTGCCTCCTGGGGGTGGGGAGCTAAATAGACCTGGCCTAGGGGTCAAAGGTGTGCAGAGCTGCTCCCATTCACTCATGGAGGTCGCAGCAGGAGTTCTTGTTATGACTTTGAGAGCGTGCTTTTTTCCTCCCAGTGTCCGTTCTCACGTGTGTGGTGTTCCACGCATGCTCTGTGACCTGTGTGTTCTGCTTGGGTTGGTGACCTGCCTTCCTGACCTCAGTGTCTCCATGATGGGAGCTTTGCGGGTGCTGCATGTGCTTCTGCGTGTTATGCTGTGCACAGTCTGAGTATTGGCTCTTTGTCTGTTCACTATACCTGCTTCACATGGTTCTTTCTCTTCTGGCTTTCCAGGCAATCGACAGTATACATCAAGTTGGGGTTTATTGTCTGGCCTTGGTTCCAGCAAACACCCTCCCCAAAACCCCTCTTGGGGGCATCCATTTGTCAGAAACGAAGCAGCTCTTCCTGGAGGGCTCACTTCACCCTTGCAATGTCCTCATGTGTCCCCACACATGCGTTACAAACCTGCCTAAGCCTCGGCAGAAGCAACCAGGTACGTCTGAAGGGCTGTGAGGGCCTGGGGTGGTCCTGGGTCTGGGTGAGGGCCACACCAACCCTGTTCTCAGCCTTCCTCTTCTCCAGCCTCTGGTCATACACTCTGTCAGGTCAGCCTCCTCCTAAACACTGTCTTGCTGCCACATGTGGGAAGAAGGTAGTGGAGTCCAGGCCCAGGGCGAGGGCCGCTGGGAAGGAGAGGTGCTGGCAGTACCTGAGCCCAGCCTCCCTGGCAGGTGTCAGACCTCCTTGAGGACTCTGGCAAAGCACCTCTCAGGGTCACCGCTCCTTCCTACAGACGTTAGAATAAAACCTGCAAACCTCTTCGATAGCTTACAGCCCTTGGAGCCTGTGAGGAGTTCTGCAGCTTCATTTGTGGTGTCATCATGATGCTGAACATTTGTCTGCTGATTTGCAGTTTAGTGAAAGTGAAAGTCGCCCAGTTGTGTCTGACTCTTTGTGACCCCATGGGCTATACATTCCATGGAATTCTCCAGGCCAGAATACTGGAGTGGATAGCCTTTCCCTTCTCCAAGGATCTTCCCAACTCAGGGATCAAACCCAGGTCTCCTGCATTGCAGGCGGATTCTTTACCAGCTGAGCCATAAGGGAAGCCCAAGAATACTGGAGTGGGTAGCCTATCCCTTCTCCAGCAGATCTTCCTGTTTCAGAAATCAAACCAGGGTCTACTGCACTGCAGGCGGATTCTTTACCAACTGAACTATCAGGGGACATGTAATTATAAATCATCTGACTTGGTCCTCCTAGCAACGATTATGCTCTTTAAGGTGGTACCCAGTTATCAGTGAAGAGGAATTTATTGCAAGAATGTGGTGTTAGTATAGTGATGGAAAGCCCCCAGCCCCCAGGCTTGACATGCAAACAGACCAGGGGGGCGGCCAGGTGAGCCCAAGGGGTGTTAGAATGACGAGTAGCAGGCCTGGCACAAGCCGCCCATGCCTATATACATTATTGGTATTAACCTGTCTTATCCTCTTGGAGCCTTAAGGAGTGGGTGTTCTTGTCTCCATTTTACAAGGAAATGAGATCATGCCACAGAGGGGTTCAGGAACTAACCCAAGGCTGTAGGGCCAGAGTATTGGAGAGACAGACCCAGGCCTGATGCTCTTTGCTCCACTGATGAAGCATGGCAGCAGGGGCAGAGATCATGACAAGTTGGCTAGAGATGGTTGATGGACCCTGGGTACAGCACAGTGGTGGTAGACATAGGAACCAGGCCACCTACCGAAGCAAGCTTGATGCAGTGCGAGTGAGCCGTCTCTCCAGATTCAGGTGAGGGCACTGATGCTGCAGGAGGAATGGGGTCACCCACTGGCTGACTACCACGCTCTGCCAGCAGAGTAGCCTGTGGGGCCGGGCTGGGACTCCCATGGTAGAGCTTATATCCTCCCTGAAAGAGCTCACAAGGCCTCAGCTCTCACTGCTTTCTGGGCACCTTAGGTTGGCATTTGCCAGTAATCTTTCTCTGAAGTTTTCTAATATTCTCAGATTCCTTATTAATGTTCTTCCTCTCTTTTTTTCCTCTTACCTCTGTTTTGTTGTTTTGACCCCTGTTTGTGGTGTGGAGGGTAGAGTTATTTCCCAGTGAAGCATCCACTTCTTCACATCCTGTGGGCACTGGCTTCGGGTGGCCAGCCAAGACAGACACAGGGCACAGCCCTTCATGAGCATGAGAAAAGGATGGAAAAAAAGCCTGGCATGTTTGTACTGAATGGACAAGAGTTTCTGGGCTCCCCAGGGAGGCTTCACTCCCTCTCCCTCCTCTAACCCTGTTCATTCCTGGACACCTCGACCTGGTGTCCTGGCCCCCAGTGGGCCCAGGTACTGGGACGCCGTTGGTGACCAGAGTTCAAGACAGATGCTTAGGATGAAGGATCACTGGTAAATGCTACGACCACTGCAGGGCTGCAGTACTCAGATGTCACCGGATGACTGGGAACTGTGGACAGGGAAGTGTGACCCAGCGAGTGGGCTGTGAGAACCGGCTGGTCACCTGCCTTTCAGGGCACTGAGTAGTGCCAGGGCATCCACACCACTCTGAGGCAACGCGGAAAGGACAGCTTCATGTAACTGGCAGTTTTAAGGAAGGATTCTCTAATGGTATCTGGTGTCTCATCTGTTCTTGTTAAATAATGAAGGTTATATGACTCTGTTGTCAAAAAGCTAGTTTTTTCCAGCAAATACTGAATGCCCTTCACCAGAGAACAAAGGCAGTGGCCTGGGAGGACGCTTAGGGGAGATGCTGAAAGCTTTATTTCTGTGCCCCCTCACTTGAGGTTTGCTCCTGTTTGTCTTTGTTTTCGTGGTAGTGACTTACTTGAAACCCTGTTCTAATCAGGCTTTTCAAAGTCACATCTTTGAAAGGAAATCAGAGTAAGCTCCTTCCCAAAGTGGGAAGTCATGTTTTCAGGAACTTCACTCGCGTCCTACCTCATGTGTGTGCTGCTGCTGCTTTGCAGAGATCGGCCCTGCCTCTGTGATGGTGGGGAACCTGGTGTCTGGGAAGAGGATCGCACAGGCCAGCGGCAGAGACTTGGGCCAGATAGAAGACAATGACCAGGCCCGGAAGGTGAGAGTTTGTCTGGTTCCTCTCCACTCTTGCCCAAATGCTGTGTCACAGGTGTCACTGACTCCCACTTGCCCTCTCTGCCAGCCCAGTGTTAGCATTGATGGCATTTCTTCCTGCCTCGCTGCAAGACCCTTCTGTAATCTCGTAAGGAAAGCGTGTTTGCTGGGGTGCAGTGTTTAGGACCCCTCACATGGCACAGAAGTGGGTGGGTGACACAGCGCATGACCAGCAGGCCTGAAGCCAGTGTCTGCAGTCCCTATCCTGTCCTGGTGTTCCCTGCACACTTGTTCTGGTTCTCCACCAGCTCTGACTGGACACTCATACTGCCCTCCTGGCCACCTTATGGTGAGGTTTCAGTCCTTGGATCATTGCAATTCAAGGAAGTGTCAATTCAAAACCCAGGTTTAAAAGCCAGACATTCTTAAAGCAGCGTTAGGAGTTGTAGGAGGAATATTTAGACCCTTCTCCACATAAGCATCAGACACACAGTTTGTCCCACGCAGCTGCAAATCCCCATTATAGCATTCAGCTGAAGAACTCTGGTGATTCACCAAAAGGTGGTCCCACTCTGTGTGGGCTCCAAGGAAATATGACAAAATCAGCCATTTAAGATGTTGCCAGTTTGGTAACATGTAGTAACATGTTCATAGAAAGTGCTTGATGACCATGTTCCACACCTCACACTGCATTTCTATCATAAAATGGATTAAGATGAACCTGTGGCGATTGCTATGTCGGTGACATGAAACAGGACCGTCCTTGTTACTGTAGACATGTTAGTGGGTGCATGTGATCTGTGTGATCTCAGGGCTGTTGAATGCCTTCAGAGGTGACCACTGTAAACACAGCAAATTTAAGAGAGCCCATTTTTGAAACAGGGTAGATCTGTGTCGACTACTCTGTCTATAAGGGCAGTGGCATCTTCCCATCCTTGGGCAGATTTCAGAGGACTTCCCTCGTGATGGCACGGCCCCAGCCCTCCAACTTCTGGATCTGAATCAGACACAGTGAATTCCAGTCACTGCCAGGAAAGCATTGTAAGCGCCTGCTTATCCTGTCAATTATATTTGTCAGAGATTATTCTCTCCTGTCTTAAGGCACCCTCAGAGCACCCCGACAGACACTACTGTTAGATGCTGAGCCAGCCCAAATGCCCAGGATGGTCTGGACCTAACAGCTGTGCTCTGTTCCAGTTCCTGTTCCTCTCGGAGGTCCTGCAGTGGAGGGCACAGACCACCCCTGACCACGTGTTGTACACGCTGCTCAACTGTAGGGTGAGGCCCCACCCGTGTACCCTGGTGTTGCCTGTGTGCTCCATGGTTTTATGCTGCTGTTTCATACTCTCCACTCAAACCTTTCTCCTCAGTCTTACCTAAATCCTTCTGTTTGTTGCTATTTTGATTGAGACCTTTCACCTAAGAAAGGTCACTTTTTAATATAAGGGTTTGAGAGTGTGTGTGTGTGTGTGTGTGTGTGTGTGTGTGTACATGTGCTTAGTCACTCAGTTGTGTCTGACTCTCTGCAACCCTTTGAACTACAGCCCACCAGGTTCCTCTCTCCATGGGATTGTTCAGGCAAGAATACTGGAGTGAGTTGCCATTTCCTCCTCCAGGGGATCTTCCCAACCCAGGGATCGAACCCACGTCTCCTTTGTCTTCTGCATTGCAGGCAGATTGTTTACCTGCTGAGCCATCAGTTGTATATATACACATATATTTGTGTATGTATATATTTTAGCAATATTTTTGCAGTATCTCCTCCTAAATGAGTGGAGAATGTCTACAATAGAGAACGGTTGTGGATCTGTGAGGTATTTATGTTTCTTTTTATTATTTAACTACTTTTTTTTGGTAAGAAGTCATGTTTTAGTTATAGGCTTTCATTCTTAGGAGTGAAAATAATCTTTGTAATTAAGGTTCGTATTTATGTTTCTCATTAGAAAAGTAAATCATGAGATTGTGCTCCATTATAGTACTTAAGAGTAAGGCCTTAACTGCACAAGCAAATAGTACTAACAATGAGCAGTAAATGCAGAAGTCTTAAAATATACCTGTTTTTGTTTGCTCTGGAAATAAAGCCTGAAAACTAGATTTAACTAGGTCTTCTTGATTAGTGTGGATGCTTGCAACTTTAAGACATTATAGCTCTTCAGAGATGCAAAATATCATAATCTTTGTGCACAAAGGTGCTTCTTGTTACTTAGAGCAATTAGTTAAGGACAAATGAAAGGAAATGCCAACAATGTAAGTCCCAACAATGTAAATCTCTAAGTTGGACATCCACTGCAGACCAGTTTTGCAGTGGTTTAGTTTGTAGAAGTACTTCTGGTCCTCCTCTGACTCAGCTCATCTTGACCCTGCATGCTGAGCTGACCTCAGCAGTTCTTGCTCACTGTGTCTGTTCAGACCGACCCCAGGAAGAGCCTTAGAAAGCACTCCAGCTCCCCAGCTTCTGTGAGAAATGCTTGCTGTCCCTGCCTTTTGATGCCTACGCTTGGACCCCCTTCCCAGGATTAACTCTCTTGGCTCAGGGCCCACAGGTGCACATGGGTCATGAGCCCAGTGATGTGGTTACTGGGAGCCCTGTGTCTGATCTGAAGCCAGCCTGCCTGCTGCCTTCATCTTTCTCCCTTGGCTCTGCCTCAGTCTATAAACACAGATAAGACTTCTTTTCTGGCACTGGTGCCTTGTTGTGTCCCAGTTACTCTGTAATCATTGCTTCTGACTTTGTCCTCTGCCCTGGCATTTCTCCTGGAGACTGTTGGTGACTCCCTTTTTTCTGCAGCATCTCTTGTGGTGTCTGGTGGTTCCCAGCAACACCTCCAGAGGGGCCACTGGAGCTGGAGCCTTATCCAGCCTGGCCTCAGCTTCAGGAGGGACTCCTCTTCAGAGCCCCTTCCCTGAGCTCCCTGAGGGTGACCCCTCCAGAGCTCTGGGTGAGAGGAAGATTCATTGCTGTCACAGACACAAAGATTCAGAAATGATTTGGTTGTATTGGTAGACTGTAGTCCTGTCAGCAGGAGGAAACAACTGGTCCAGCTACGTGTCACTTGGGGGCTGGCAAGTGTGCTGGACAGGTCAACTGTGTCCCCATTCCCAGATCCTAAGTTCACAGTCCTTTGCTATGGCCAGACACGAGGTCACTGGGGAAATGTGTTCACCAGAAATGAGTCATATTCTCGAAGGGGTGAGTTGTGGAGGTCAAGGCCGTGAGTAAGCTTACTTCAGGTCAGCATGGAGATAGCATGCCCCACAGCAGTAGCCTTCCTTCAGACAGGAAGCCTTCCTTCCTTCTCTTTCCCAGGCCTTCTGATGTGGCGGCAGCTGCATCCACAGAGCTGGATGGGTCAGCACGGAGTTGGTGTCTGCGCTCATCCCTGTCCTCCCTGAGCCCTGTGTGCACTCAGCACAGGTGTTCAGTCTGAGCTGCAGGTCAGGGGCATCCTTTCCATGGCGGTCACAGTGGAATTTCCACTCACTAAGCCTTCTAGCTCAGCACCATCCAATAGAAATCAGCACAAGCCACACGCACAGTTCTAATATTTTCTGAAAGCAAAATTTTGAAAAGATGAGAAGAAACAGCTGAAATTCATTCTAATAACATGTTTTATTCAATATCCCCAAAGATTGTCCTTCCAATGTGGGGCCGCAGGCTGCTTCCAGGCATCCTCCATTCTGGACGGCCCCTCAGTTGTTGCAAGTCCCAGCTGGGTTGTGCCACCTGTTTACTGCCCACAGCACTCATTTGTATGCCCTCCTCCACGGCTTGTAGTCCATAGTGTCGGAGCTGTTGTGCTAGGCTTGTAGGCAGAAGTGAGGATTGGATTCACTGCAAATCGGGAAAGACTTATGTTCTTGGAATTTATATACAAAGAGCATCTGTTACTTTTTTAAGAGAAACACCAGCCAAGGCTTTTAACTTTTTTTACATTTTAAAATGTGAATCATTTTTGGCTTTTTCTTCATTCCTGAGTATGTTTTTACTTGTCATTATTTAATTTAATGTAAAACTTTGCAGTGGTGCCATGTTTATAGTCACCTACACTGAAATCATTGTCTTCAGAGTAGCAACTGGGTGGTGGATCACCCTGCATTGCTGTTTTGTCATGATACCAGCCAAGACCTCTTTCAGGGAAAGTCAGCCCTAATTTTCTGTTATGTACTTTTTTTCTGATGTACTTTACATAGAACCGTCTTATGCAGTGGGTTTCTGTACTGAAAACCCAACTTTTTCCATGAATGTTGATGAGGATGCTAGCTAACCACTGACCTGAAGATAAACAGCATTTTGTTTTTTGTCACAGTGAGCACTTTGGAAAATGAAATGTGTGACTGAAAATTAGCATTTCTCCTGAGGTGAAGGGCCCCATGACAAGTGGTGTTGCATGGTGTGGGGCTGGCCAAAGCCTGTGTCCTGTGACACTCTCTCAATGTTGAGCCTGTAGGCAGAGACTTGGGAGGGGAGGCTGTGCTGGGTGTATTGGCACCAGACTGCCATGAGGGGCTCTGGGTCTGGTGTAAACCCTGTGGGTGGGAAAGGGTATTTTGAAGCAGTGGCAGAGATTGCTGAAGGACAGAATGCAGGTAGATCTCACCATTTTGAAGCATCTGGAGATGGACGTTCTCGGAACGAGAGTCAAGAGCATTCAGCTACTCGTGAGTCATCGGTTCTTCTTGCATCTTACAGGCTTTGTCATGTGACAGGAAAGCTGATACTGATAGAGGATCAGCGCTGGCTCTCTGGATAACTCAAAGAAGAGCAGTTGAAAGAGTTTAACAGCTCAATCCCAGAATGCTCGCTTCTTAAGATAAGACCCACTAATGGACCAGCGTGGGCAGCAGGGTGGTGGCGGGAGTCCCTGGTTGGTACTGCCGCCCCACCAGCAACTCGACTGGTCCCCGGCCACGGCCAGGAGTGCAGTGCTGGCATTCCTCCAGGACAGCTGGCATGCAAGCATGGGGGCTCAGGGTGGGGGGCGGTGGTGTTGGCCTCACCTTGGTATGCTAGGGGCTAGTGCCCCATCTTCACTTAGAAGAGCTCGCAGGACTGTTGGGTGAAGAGGAATATGTTTTGGTTCATGCGCACATGTGTGTTACACAGGAGTGATTGCTCAGAGGACTGGCCCAGCTGAGAAGGCACCAGTTCTCAGATTTCAGCTAGATCCCAGACACCAGCCTCGTAGGTCTTTCTGTGTTTACCCAGCTTTGCCACATTCTGCTCTCTGGCTCTTCCACTTTCTGTGCCTTTTTCTGTTTATTTTTTAACCTTCCTCAAAAGGAAGATGATGAAGGAAAATATGTGGGATGAGAAAGTTCAATTCAGAGAATTGTAAGCATAGCCCCACTGTGGGGAGGCTGGTCTCAGCAGGAAGGGTCCTGAGCCTGCCTGGCAGTTGCCTGGGTGGCCCCCCTTCTCCACCAGCCTCTGTGCCCCAGGGCCTAGTGATCTATGCGCCCCAGGCCATCAATGATCTCATGAGTGTTTTGGGCGAATGCCAGCTGCTGGTGTATATATCCTTTTAGGGTTCACATCCCACTGGATCCTACACACCCCGTGCAGATGTTCCACTTGGGTGGCATTTCTAGTGTCTCTTCACTCACTTCAAATCACCAGGTCACCCGTATCCTTTAACGGCCCCAAAGATTTGGTCTCTCCTGTCCACGTTTCTCCTCCCACAAAACCAACTGCTCACACCACCTCCCTGTGGACAGTCGTCTTCATGTCACTCTCTTTGGAAGCTCCCCACCTCAATAAATGCATCAGGCCCTGGTGCCCACCATCCTGTGTCCAGCTGCAGGGTCTTCCTCACCCGACACTTCTGTCAAGTTTGCACTTTGTATAAGGAAAAGGTCCTTCCCCCGTTCATCCCTTTAAAGTCGGAATTGATGATAAAGAAGTTTTTAAATAGCTGTAGACGATGATCTCTTCTTACCTGGGAATATGTGCAAATAAAAAGTACATCCTCAAGGGAAACTTTTTTGGATAAGTTGTATGTTTATAATTTGTAGTTTATTCTTGCTTTTATAAATAAGGAGTAAATGTCATGTATTTTGATATCTCTTAGTACCTGTTTTGCTACTGATTTTTGTCCTCAGTGTTTTTTAAGGTACTTTTCAATCCAAATGTGTTAATTTGTTCCTGCATATCTAAAAGTCTACATTAAATGAATTTGACAATTCCCATTTTTCCTTTTGGTTTTTTTTTTGGATGGTTCCTTTTCTGGGAGTTGGTTTGTTTGTTTTCTGACCTCCTTGACTTTTGATCTGGTCTTTTTTAAAAACAGTTTCAATTAGTCCTATTTTTCATAGTTCAGATCCTCCAGATTTATGACTAATTTCTTATTATTGCCCATGACAATTACACATAAGTCCAAAAATTACTAGATTTATTTTGTTTTATACTTTTAGCTGTTTTTTTTCATGTCCAGTAATTATTTTTTAAATGTTTCTTGTTAATGCAGATGTATCTGGAGTCATCTTTGGTGTTGTACTTCCTAGCTATTGGGGAGGAGAGGAGAGCAGAATGCCAGTGGTGGGTGGTCTTTTGAGGGGGTAATGAAAATGTTCTGAAGCTGGCTGTGGTGGGGGTCACACAATTCTGCAGATACATCCACTTAACTGTACATTTTAAATCAGTGAGTTGTGTGGTATACAAACGGCATCTCAAAGCTGTGATATTAAAAAAAATCATACCCATTTGTTCTTGTGATACTCAGGGCACAATAGCAAACTCGCTGACTTGTGTCCAGCTGCACAAGCGGGCTGAGAAGATAGCCGTGATGCTGATGGAGAGGGGACACCTGCAGGATGGGGACCACGTTGCCCTGGTCTACCCACCAGGTAAGAAATGGGGTTGTGCAGACCAACCCCTGCCTGAGGGACCCTGCATCACACCCATCGGTGCTCGATGGCCTCACTGTGTTAACCACCAAAATGGGCCCCGACCCCGGCCTGGCTCACAGGGTGGACTGTGTGCTGCGTGCTGTATGACTGATGATAGGGGCACAGACAAATTGATATTTCACAAAGACTTTTGTATCGAATTTTATTTTATTAGCTATCTGAGGCAGTTCATTTAATCAGTAGTTAAATACTTGACCACTGAGTGGATAATCGGGAAGTTGAGTATAAAGACTCCTTAGAGGGATGACAGCAGTGAAACCTCTGGGCTACATTGGCTTGCTGTGCCTGAGAGAACAGGGCTGCTGGGGGCTGTCCCTGAAGTCTGACAGACGCGCGGGGGTGGCCCCCTGCCTGCCTGGCTGCTCCAGGTTGGTCTTCCTGCTGCTGAGTCTCACCCAAGACTGCTCCTCTCTCTGTGCAGGAATAGACCTCATCGCTGCATTCTATGGCTGCCTGTATGCAGGCTGCGTGCCCATCACTGTCCGTCCCCCACACCCACAGAACATCGCCACCACGCTGCCCACCGTGAAGATGATCGTGGAGGTAATACTGCCTGCGGGGTCTGGCCCGAGTGCTGGGCTTGAAGACTACAGAGCCTGGGCCCCAGGGCTGGTGTGGGCGTCTGCAGTCCCAGAAGTGGAGGGGGCCCAGCCTCTTTGTTCTAGGAGCTTGCTGTTTTGCTCTGGAATCAAGATAGCAACTTGTGCGTAGAGTTAGGGGCTAGAGAGCAGTTTTGCCACAATGTGTGGGAGTCAAATCCACTCCCTAGAGCGGGCACCCCTCCGGACACCGGGCAATTCCCCACCAGCCCAAGCAACAAACCAGGAGGAGTGGGAAAGTCAGACGTTTTAAAGTTTCTTTCCTCAAGACTGAAAAGCAGCCTGTTCCTTTTTGAAAGTACAGTTTGTTTTAACTTTTTTGTTTTTGTTTTTGCCTGGTGAAGTTTAAGAGGATTAAGATAAGTTTTTTCCCTTAGAGGAGGAACCCCAAGGGGCATCACAAATGAATACTTGTTTGTAGTTGTGTCAGAGGACCTTCAGGGTTGTCACTGTGGCAGTAAGTGCTGAGGCTGTGTGTAGAAAGTGAGCATTTCTGGAGGATGGGGAGTGTGTGGTGAGAGTGGGTAGTTTGGGTGGTGCTTTCTGAGGTGACGGCCACACGGTTGACACCACTCAGCTCTAGTAACTGCCAGGGCCTTAGTTCGCACGAGCTCTGCTCGTGTGATCTGTGGTCAGATTCCCAGTCACATGGACCTCCGTTGGCTGACATGGCCCTGAATGAGGTGGCTGTGCACGCAGCCTACCCTAGAGCTACACGGCTTCCATGTGGTGCACAGCTGGCACGCGAGCAGGCATGGTCCCCTGTCCTTTACCCTCCTCCTCTCCGTGCCTTGTTCTCTGACCCTCAGGTGAGCCGTTCTGCCTGTCTGATGACAACACAACTGATCTGTAAATTGTTACGGTCCAGGGAGGCAGCTGCGGCAGTGGATGTCAGGGCCTGGCCCCCTATACTAGACACAGGTTGGTTCTCGAACTTACCAAAAAGGTTTGTTTGCTCATCGACTTTTCCACTAAGTCAGAGATGCTAATAGCTTGTTTTCCTCTCCAGATGATTTGCCAAAGAAGCGGCCTGCCCAGATCTACAAACCTTCCAACCCAGACACGCTAGCCTATCTTGATTTCAGTGTGTCCACAACCGGGATGCTAGCTGGAGTGAAGGTAAGAAACAATCTGAGTAGTGTGCAGTTAGCAGGCCATACAGCGATGCTGAATTTTCGTTCTTACGTGTATAGGGCTCTGGTGGGGCTTGGCATCGAAACACAGAGAGAGGTACATGCATATATGTGTGTTCTGGTCAAGCTATAAAATGTGTGACCATTTCAGTAGTTAGCTAGGCTGACTGATTATGTCCCAATGTTCAAACAATTTTTTTGTGTATAACCACAGCTTCACTCAGTTCAGTTCAGTTCAGCTCAGTAGAACTGCCTATGTTTTCCTTCTTGCTGATTGTCAGATCTCAGTATTTTATTATAAAACTCTGTGCACAGGAGTTCCTTGCATTTTTAACACGGGTCTCATTGTAACAGGCCAGAACGCTACTTGTTGCTGTTGCTTTTTCCCATCAAAAAAAGAAACTAGTACGTGTGTCACCTGAGTTAGGACTCTCCTAGGTTAGGCAGGGTCCTCATCAAGATACTGTTGAGTTCTCTAGCCTCAGGAAGCCCTGCACCTATTATTGCCTGATTGCTGAGCTTGCATAATTTTCAGTTCTCTTGCTTGACTTTTTTTTCCAATTTTGTAATTGTAGTAAAATACATGTAACATAAACTTACCACTTAACCAATTCAAATGTATGGTTCAGTGGTATTAAATTCATTCACAGTTCTGTGCTTCTGTCACCAGCACTCACCTCCATAACTCATCTTCTAAACTGAGACTTGCCCCTACCTCCCAGCACCTCCCACCCTGCTTTCTGTCTCTGTGATTTTGACTGTTCTAGTACCATGTTTACATGGAATCATACAGTATATGTCTTCTTGTGTCTGACTTATTTCACTTAGCATAGTTTCTTCAAGGTTCATCCATGTTGAAGTATATATCAAAATTCCTTTTTAAGGTTGAGTTAATATTTCACTGTATGTATTTACCACATTTTGCTTATCCATTCATTTTTCAATGGATACTTGAGTTGCTTTCACATTTTAGCTATTGTGAATCATGCTGCAGTGAGCATGGGGGTGTATAAATATCTCTTCGAAACATGGCTTTTTAACTCCTTTAAATATATATCCAGAAGTTGAATTGTTGGGTCAAAGGGTAATTTTATTTTTATTTTGGGGAGAATTGCCATACTCTTTTCTACAGTAGCTGTCCCATTTTACCTTCTCACCAATGATGCACAAGGTTTTCAGTTTCTCTACATTCTTGCCAACACTTGGAATTTATTTTCTGTTGGTTTTTCTCTTTTGAATATCTTCTTTTTCTATGGCTGAGCCTCATGGCTTGCAGGATCTTGTTCCCTGACCAGCGATTGAATGTGGGCTATGGCAGTGAAAGTCTGGAGTCCTAATGATTAGGTCACAAGGGAACTCCCTAGGCATTTCCTTTTTTTTGTTTATTTAAGTAGCCTTCCTAATGTATGTGAGGTAGATCACACTGTAATTTTGATTTGCATTTTTCTGAGGATTAATAATATTGAGCACCTTTTGGTATGTATTCTTTGGAGAAATGTTTATTCACCTCCTTTGCTGATTTTGAATTGATAGTTTTCTTATTGGTGTTGAGTTTTAGAAGTTCTCTGATACCGTTATCAGTTAAATGGTCTGCAGATATTCTGTCCCATTCTTTGATTTGCCCTTTTATTCTATGGACAGTGCCTTTTGATGCAGAAAATTTTTTAGTTTCCATGAAGTCTAATTTTGTCTGTTTCTTTTTTTTTTTTAAACCAGTGCCTTTGGTGCCAAGAAAGCATTTCCAAATCTGTCCTTTCCCTATTGAATGGTCTTGGCATTCTTATCAAAAATACGTTTGATCACCCACACTTAGCATCATACTCGAGAGTGAAGAGTTGAAAGATTTCCAGAGAAAAAGCAAGATTTCCTCTAAGATCAGGAAGCCACTCATGTTCAGTATAGTGTTGGAAGTCCTAAGCAGAGAAATGAGGCAAGAAAAAAGAAATAAAAGACATCTAAGTTGGGAAAGGAAGAATTAAAATTGTCACTATTTGCAGATGACATGATGCTTTGTATAGAAAACACTAAAAACTCCACCAAAAACTGTTATAATAAATAATTCAATAAAGTGCAAGATAACAAAATCAACACAGAGAAATCTATTGTGTTTCTGTACACTAATAATGAAATAGCAGAAAGAGAAATTAAGGAAACAGTCTTATTTACAACTGCATCAAAAAGAATACCGAGGAATAAATTTAACCAAGGAAGTAAAAGATCTATATACTGAAAACTGTAAAATATTGATGGAATAAGTTGAAAAGGACAAATGAAAGATATTCCATACTTTTGGATTGGAATAATTAATATTGTTATAATGTCCATACTACCCAAAGCAATCTACAGGTTCATTGCAGTCCCTATCAAAATTCCAATGGCATTTTTCACAGAAATAGAACAAACTATTCTAAAATTTGTATGAAACCACAAAAGACCCAAATAGCCAAAGCCATCTTGAAAAAGATCAGAGCTGGAAGCATCATCATGCTCACTGACATTATGAGGCTATAGTATTGCCAACAGTATGATGCTGGTACAAAAACAGACACAAAGACCAGTGACACAGAATAGCCCAGAAATAAACCCACACATAATGTTAACTCGTTTATGGCAAAGGAACCCAGAATATGCGATGGGAAGGGACAGGCTTTAAGTAACTGTGCTTGGAGTTTTGGACAGCCACATGCTAAAGAATGAAACTGGACCAGTTTTCTATGCCATACATAAAAATGAACTCAAAGTGAATTAAAGACTTGAATATAAGACCTGAAACCATAACTCTCCCAGGAGAAAACATAGGGGTCAGCTCCTAGACATTGGTCTTGAGATTTTTTTAGTTTGACATCAATAGCAAAGGAAACAAAAGTTAAGCACGTGGAACTACATCAAACCAAAAGCTTTTGCACAGCAAAGGAAGCCAACCAATGAAAAGGCAACCTAGTGAACAGGAGGAAATATTTGCAAACCACATATTGATAATGGGTTAATATCCAAAATATGTAAAGAACTCTTACAACTTAAGAGCAGAAAAACGATTGCTTAAAAATGGGCAGGGGATGTAAATAGACATTTTTCTGAAAAAGACATACAGATGGACAACAGGTACAAGAAAACTGAGCTATCACTTCACACTTGCCAGGATGGCCATCATAAAAAAGACAAGAGATAACGTGTTGATGAGGGTGTGGAGAAAGAGAAACCCTTGTGCACTGTTGGTAGAAATGTAAACTGGTATAGCCACTATGAAAAACAGTTTAGAAGTTCCTCAAAGAGTTAAAAATAAAACTACCATATTATCCAAAAATTCCACTTCTGGGTATTGATCTGAAGAAAATAAAAACACTAACTCGGAAAGATGTCTGCACCCCAGTGTTCATAGAGCATTATTTTACCTTAGCCAAGATATGGAAACAATATCAGCGTCCATTGGCAGAAGAATGGATAAGAAAAATAAGACATGCCTGCCCACTCACCCACACCATCTATAAGCACACAGTGCAGTATAATTCAGCCATTAGAAAGAAGGAAATTCTGCCATTTGTGACAACACAGGTGAACCTGAAGGACATCATGCTAAGTCAGAAAGACAAATGCTATGTGATCTCACTTATATGTGAACTATTTTTTTTAAAAAAAACCAAGCTTATAGATAGAGAAAACAGATTGGTGATGGGCAAAAACAGGTGAAGGGAGCCAGAAGGTACAGGCTTCCGGTTATAAATAAGGGCTGTGGATGTATTGTACAGCATGGGGACTATAGTTAATAGTGTACTGTGTTGCATACTTGGAAGCTGGTAAGAGGGTAAATTTTAGTAGCTCTCTTCATTAGACTTATTGTGGTGATCATTTTGCAATACATACACATATATATGTTGTGTTGTATACTTGAAACTAACATAATAATGTAGATCAGTTATACCTCACTCAATCAGTCAATCAATCGCATGTGAAGTCTAGGGAAAAATAATGAAAAAAATTTAAAAAGTAGTTTCACCATGTATGTGAGGTGTTTTTTTTTTTTTTTTTTTTGTATGTGAGGTTTTATTTCTGGGCTATCCTATTCTGTTTTTCTGTGTGTCTGTCTTTATGCTACTACCACACTGTTTTGATCACAGTAACTTTCTACTAAGTTTTTAAATCAGAAAGGGTGAGTCCTCTGACTTTGTTGTTCTTTTTCAAGAAGCATCGTAACATTCGGGGAAATCCAATCAGATGACAGAGAGCTTTTATTAGACACCTTGGGGAAAGAGATGAGACACGCCAGGAGTGAGGCCTTCCGTCCTAGTGTGTAGGATCCCTGTCAAATTCTGCCTGGATGTTCTGCTCTGGTCCCTTTTACAGTTCAGCTCTGGGTGATGTGCACTCCATACTAACTTGAGATGTGTCTAAGACCATGAACTTGGTAAAGTTCTCCTGGGCTGCTTTTACTTTCCTGTTCCTCTTAGATTAGTTTGGCTAGAAAGCATCTGTGAAAATTGATGTTATTAGATATAATTTTTCTGTACTTTAAAAGAATTCACATTCCGTACTGACTGTTGTGGGACTGGCTGCTGCCTTTAGAGAAACTCTTAACTGTAGCTATGCTGAGATTGGATTTGGGTTCCCATCAAATGACAAGCTTATCTCACTGCACAAACGGGTGTGACCTTCAGCAAGTCTTTGCCAACAGGAGTCGCGCGTCCAATGTGCTCTGCTGGTCCCTCTGCTGCATGACAGGTGCAGGGCTGGGCCTGGAGGTGAAGCATGAGTCGGGTGTTGTCTCTGCCTGGAGAGGGCACGTGAGTGGTCACATGTCCCCATGTACTGTACAGGCTGTGGTGGGGTTGCAGTCGAAGCCACCATTCAAATGCAAGATGTCCCAGCCTCCTGGGCTGGAGTTACTAAGTCCTAGGGGACCGAGAAGTTTTGCTTGTGGCTTACTCATTGAAAACAGGAAGACTAATGAGAACCCACAGCCTACCCTCTTCTAACAGAACCAGAGCTTGGCTACAATTGTCCTATCTAAAACCACCCTTGGCATTGGTGTCTGGTCCAGTGCGTTCTGTGTGGCCTGTGGTGGTGCAAGAGTCCTGAGGCTGGGCTCTAGCTCCGGTACCTGACACGGCCTTGCTGTCTTGCAGATGTCTCATGCAGCCACCAGTGCCTTCTGCCGTTCTATTAAGCTGCAGTGTGAGCTCTACCCCTCGAGAGAAGTGGCCATCTGCTTGGACCCTTATTGTGGACTTGGGTTTGTCCTGTGGTGCCTCTGTAGGTGAGTTTTCTCTGTATCTCTGTGATATAAGTAAATAATCATGCATGCTTTTTCAGATCACCTGTGAGCTCAGACCTGCTCATGGGAGGGGGCTGCCTGCAGGATGTGGCTCCCTCTCAGCCTGGCTCTGCATGCTGGTAGCCAGGTAGCCACACTCACCAGCATCTGGAAGGTTTGTCTTCATAAAATTTGCCGAAACTGACAGAGACAACATCTGGGGCCGCTCTGAGAAGCTGTCTGTTGGGAGCCCATTTTCCAAGCAACCCCCAGACCTTGGGCTTGCTTCTTGTAGCTCCAAATCTTTGCAGATGTCCCAGGCCTAGAACTGTGACCAGGGGCATCCATGCTCTTTGCTCCTTGGCTTCTCCCTGACTCTAGCTGGGGGAGGCTGGGAGCAGGCTCCTCTCCCCTCGTGGCAGATATCAAGAGTATGTATAGAAAGAATGAATGTTTATTGGCATTTTTCTCTAATTGTACATATATGTTCATCGTAGAAACTTTAGAAAATACAAAATAGTATAAAGAAGAAAATTAAGCTTTCCATAAGTATACAACCTAGTGAAAGTGAAAGAAAGTGAAAGTCGCTTAGTTGTAGACTGTTGTAGACTGTAGACTGTAGACAGTTGTAGACTGTTGTAGACTGTTTGCAACCCCATGGACTATACAGTCCATGGAATTCTCCAGGCCAGAATCCAGGAGTGGGTAGCCTTTCCCTTCTCCAGGGGATCTTCCCAACCCAGTTCTCTTGCATTGCAGGCAGATTCTTTACCAGCTGAGCCACAAAGGAAGCCCAAGAATACTGGAGTGGGTGGCCTAACCCTCCTCCAACAGATTTTCCCAACCCAGGACTCAGGCCAGTTTCTCCTGCATTGCAGGCAGATTCTTTACCAACTGAGCTATCAGGGTGATTCCAGTAAATACACTATTAGCATTTTGGCATATAGTCTTTCAGATTTTATTTTCTAATGTAGTGTACTACTTTTTATTAACATTTTCAAACATATGCAAGTGTTTTAAGTGTATAGAAATGCTGTAACAAACATCAGGGCCCAACAGCCAGCTTCACATGGACTGTGTTTTGCCAGTTTTGTATCAGGGTGATGGAAGTGTTCTAGACTGCATTGTGGTGAGCATTGTATGACTCTGCAAATTTGTCAAAGTTCTTTTAATTCTGTGCTTCAAATGGTTGGATATATGATGTGCAAATTATACCTAAGTAAAACTGTTTTGTTTTTGTTTTTTTTTTTAAAGAAAACTCCTTTCCTTGAAGTAACTGAGGTGTATGGCACAGAACCTACCCTGCCCATTCAGGAGGCTAACCAGTGTGACACCACAGGGTGACATGTCTTATCCTGAGTTGTACAACTGCCTTGCTCAGGGTGCCCAAATTGTGAGAGTTATCAATTCTTTTTATGTTTTATCAAGTTAATAATCTAAAATCATTGAATTATAAATGTATACCTTTATATTAGTTACCAGAGTGTATTTTTTCTCTCTTTTCCTAGTCAACCGTTTTTTATTTCAGTTTTTTTACTTTAGGTTTTCTTTTTCAGAGAACTGTTAGCTTCACAGCAAGATTGAAGGGAAAGTGCAGAGATTTTCTGTTCCACCCCACCCCCACATGCACCGCTTCCCATTATAAGCATCTCCCACCAGAGCATGTGTTTTTTACAAACTAGGAACCTACCTTGACATATTATCATCCCAGAGTCTTTAATTTACATCAGAGCTCACTCTTGGTGTTTTAGAGAGCCCAGAAACAGACTCATGTAAGTACAGTCCTTTGATCTTTGACAGACGTGCAGAAGCAGTACAGCCGATACAGTGGCCTTTTCAACAGATGGTGTTAGAGCAACTGGACATCCACCCCCGCCCCCTGCAAAAAAATGAATCTACCCAGAGGCTTTGTGGCTTTCTCAAAAATAGATCAAAATACATCATGTACCTAAATGTGAAACATAAAACCATGAAACTCCTAGATGATAACTTGGGAGAAAATCTAGGTAGTCTTGGGTTTGGTGATGACTTTTCGACACACCTCCAAAGGCTTGATCATGAAAGAAATAATTGACAGACTGACTTTATTAAAAGCAATTGTCTCTGCTCTGCCAAAGGCACTGTCAAGAGAATGGGAGCAGGCCAGAGACTGGGAGAAAATGTTCCCAAAGTGTTTTTAAACTGTTCTGTTCTTTTTGAAGTTAGGATCTAAACTGAAATAGTTGAGGTTCCAGAAATTTGCAGGAAATAATTTCTTCCCTTTAAGCAACCTGCTGTTAAGTTGGAAAGTATAATAGCCAGTGCCAAGAAATCAGTCTTGGTTAATAAATGAGACAGCAAGCAATCAACTTTTGTTGGATTGAGACCAAAAAAAGGCAAGTAGAAAATTGGTGAATCAGGTTTTCTGTTGTCCTCTGTTAGGATTTAATAGCTTTTTTATTAATGTTGACTTCCATTTACAGAAGTGAAGACAGAGGTGAAACTATGCTTATTTTCCACAAGTGTGCTTAGTTTCTCTAACCTTGAACTCTACACTGTGGACCCCACCTTTTGATGCCCTTAGCAGATCTTTTATCCTGATGTGTATTCTTAAGAAAGCTAGTAATAGGTGATTTGCATTTTGTTTTCTTCATTTTGGGTCTCCTTATGATAGGATTTAAAAGGAAAATGCTGATAACAATATGGAAACGATAGATTGTCGTAATTAAGAAGTGTATCACTATAGGGTGTTTATGTACATTTTGGTTCCCTGACACACGGGACTCCAGTGTTGTTAACTGAGCTTGGTGTGTGTCAGAAAATGGGAATCCTCGGTGACAGAGAAGTGTGTAAACTGGAGCTGGAACAGAAGCCAGGCAGGGGTTCTAGTTCAGGTGGTCCAGTTCATCCTGATTCACGAGTGGGTTGAATAACATTCGGTGCTCATGGGATACTCCAAGCCATGTTTCCTGGTGGATAGTTATGACTTATATGATACACGATGTGCAGGGTTGTTAGATCTTGGGCTGTTACCTGGCATTGATCCAATTTTGGCCAGGATTGTTCTTTTAACATCCATACCGCAGAGGTAAATTTTTCATTACTTTTATTTCTTCCTGTTTAATGCTGCCTTGAGGATTCTCATTGAAGTTGGCAACTGAGCTAAAAAGAAAGCTCTAATTCAGGGTCACTCCACACATGGTCTGCAGGCTGATTCTGGAGCGCCACATTGCAAAGGGCAGAGGGTGCATTGGTACCTGTGGCAGTAAACACCAAGGAGTCGTCCACTCGGGGGCTGCCGCTCGTGTTGGTGTGCTCCGGGGCAGGGGGTTTCCCTTAGCTCTCACGGTCCCTGGAAAGAAGACGAGTGCTCCAGGCATGGTCACAGGACCTGTGAGTGTGAGGGGCAGCCCTGGTGCGCTGTAGATCTAGGCTCCTCTTCAGAGCCCAAGTGTGTATTCTTGAAAAGCTGATTGGTTAGAATTGAGAAAACAAGTAGGACATACCGGTTTCTCAACCAGATGGAAAAACTGATTTTAAGGCACTGCAGTGTTGGATACAAGAACTTTTGGATAAAAGTGTGTTTTCACAAACTGCAGGACTTGGCTCCATTTGTGCAGAAGTGTTGTTGGATCCATCTTACTTGCAGTAAGTAGCTGTTTGACTAGAATGTCAGTATTTTTAATACAGATATATTTGCTGTAGTGCTGTTTGATCTCTTAAATAACCACCATGTTATAAAGTCATCCTTGAAGACCTCAGTCAGTTTCTGAAGGACAGATCTTAGAGAAAAAATGACAGAATTTTGAATGTTACAATTATTGGAATGGGCTCTTACTGATTTTTATATAATGACTATAAAAATAATTTTTATATGTTTCCATAGGACTCCAGTGGAATGTGCAGTTTTGCATATTATGTGAATAACACATAACATTCACATTAGCAAGATTTCAGAGGAAATATTTGCAAACTTTCAAAGGAAAGTTTGGGGTATTAGAATCCTTTATCCTGGTTACTAAGACCAGTCAGTATATCCTCAGAGCTCTTGGATTCCCTGGTGGTTCAGATGGTAAAGAGTCTGCCTGCAATGTGGGAGACCTGGGTTCAAACCCTGGGTTGGGAAGATGCCCTGGAGAAGGAAATGGCAACCCAATCCAGTATTCTTGCCTGGAAAATCTCATGGATGGAGGAACCTTTTGTTCTGATGGTGGGGCCATGCTCAGTAAACCTTTAATCCAATTTTCGGTTGATGGGTGGAGCTGTGTTCCCTCCCTGTTATTTACCTGGGGCCAAACTATGGTGGAGATAATGAAGATAATGGTGACCTCCTTCAGAAGGTCCCTTCCATTCATGTACTGCTACACTCAGTGCCTGCACATCAAAACAAGGCCCAGTTTCCCCCCACACTCAATCTCTCCCATCAAGAAGCTTCCATAAGCCTCTTATCCTTCTCCATCAGAGGGCAGACAGTATGAAAACCAAAATCACAGAAAACTAACCAATCTGATCACATGGACCACAGCTTAGTCTAACTCAATGAAACTATGAGCCATGCGGTGAAGGGCCACCCAAGACGGACAGGTCATGGTGGAGAGTTCTGACAAAATGTGGTCCACTGCAGAAGGGAATGGCAAACCACTTCAGTATTTTTGCCTTGAGAACCCCATGAACAGGATGAAAAGGCAAAAAGATAGGACACTGAAAGATGAACTCCCCAGGTCGGTAGGTGCCCAGTATGCTACTGGAGATCAGTAGAGAAATAACTCCAGAAAGAATGAAGAGACGGAGCCAAAGCAAAAACAACACCCAGTTGTGGATGTGACTGGTGATAGAAGCAAAGTCCGATGCTGTAAAGAGCAATGTCACATAGGAACCTGGAATGGTAGGTTCATGAATCAAGGAAAATTGGAAGTGGTCAAAGAGAAGATGGCAAGAGTGAATGTTGACATTTTAGGAATCAGCAAACTAAAATGGACTGGAATGGGTGAATTTAACTCGGATGACCATTATATCCACTACTGTGGGGAAGAATCCCTTAGAAGAAATGGAGTAGCCATCATAGTCAACAAAAGAGCCCGAAATGCAGTACTTGGATGCAACCTCAAAAATGACAGAATGATCTCTGTTTGTTTCCAAGGCAAACCCTTCAATATCACGGTAATCCACGTCTGTGCCCCAACCGGTAATGCTGAAGAAGCTGAAGTTGAACGATTCTATGAAGACCTACAAGACCTTCTAGAACTAACACCCAAAAAAGATGTCCTTTTCATTATAGGGGACTGGAATGCAAAAGTAGGAAGTCAAGAAACACCTGGAGTAACAGGCAAATTTGGCCTTGCAGTACAGAATGAAGTAGGGCAAAGGCCAATAGAGTTTTGCCAAGAGAATGTACTGGTCATAGCAAACACCCTCTTCCAACAACACAAGAGAAGACTCTACACATGGACATTGCCAGATGGTCAGTACCAAAAACAGATTGATTATATTCTTTGCAGCCAAAGATGGAGAAGCTCTATAAATAGTCAGCAAAGACTTCCCTGGTGGCTGACTGTGGCTCAGATCATGAACTGCTTACTGGCAAATTCAGATTTAAATTGAAGAAAGGAGGGAAAACCACTAGACCATTCAGGTATGACCTAAATCAAATCCCTTACTATTATACAGTGGAAGTGAGAAATAGATTCAAGGGATTAGACCTAATACACAGAGTGCCTGAAGGACTATGGACAGAGGTTGATGACATTGTACAGGAGACAGGGATCAAGACCATCCCAAAGAAAAAGAAATGCAAGAAAGCAAAATGGCTGTCTGAGGAGGCCTTACAGATAGCTGTGAAAAGAAGAGAAGTGAAAAGCAAAGGAGAAAAGGAAAGATATTCCCATTTGAATGCAGAGTTCCAAAGAATAGCAAGGAGAGATAAGAAAGCCTTCTTCAGTGATCAGTGCAAAGAAATAGAGGAAAACAATAGAATGGGAAAGACTAGAGATCTCTTCAAGAAAATTAGAGATACCAAGGGAACATTTCATGCAAAGATGGGCACAATAAAGGACAGAAATGGTATGAACCTAACAGAAGCAGAAGATATTAAGAAGAGGTGACAAGAATACACAGAAGAACTGTACAAAAAAGATCTTCACTACCCAGATAATCATGATGGTGTGATCACTCACCTAGAGCCAGACATCCTGGAATGCGAAGTCAAGTTTTGCGTTAAGAAGCATCACTATGAACAAAGCTAGTGGAGGTGATGGAATTCCAGTTGAGCTATTTCAGATCCTAAAAGATGCTCTGAAAGTGCTGCACTCAACATGCCAGCAAATTTGGAAAACTCAGAAGTGGCTACAAGACTGGAAAAGGTCAGTTTTCATTCCAATCCCAAAGAAAGGCAATGCCAAAGAATGCTCAAACTACTGCACAATCACACTCATTTCACACGCTAGTAAAATGATGCTCAAAATTCTCCAAGCCAGACTTCAGCAAAACATGAACCATGAACTTCCAGGTGTTTGAGCTGTATTTAGAAAAGGCAGAGGAACCAGAGATCAAGTTGCCAATATCCACTGGATCATCAAAAAAGCAAGACAGTTCCAGAAAAGCATCCATTTCTGCCTTATTGACTATGCCAAAGCCTTTGACTGTGTGGATCATGAGAAACTGGAAAATTCTGAAAGAGATGGGAATACCAGACCACGTGACCTGCCTCTTGAGAAATCTATATGCAGGTCAGGAAGCAAGTTAGAACTGGACATGGAACAAGAGGCTGGTTCCAAATTGGGAAAGGAGTTTGTCAAGGCTCTATATTGTCACCCTGCTTATTTAACTTATATGCAGAGTACATCATGAGAAATGCTGGGCTGGATGAAGCACAAGCTGGAATCAAGATTGCTGGGAGAAATATCAACAACCTCAGATATGCAGATGACGCCACCCTTATGACAGAAAGTGAAGAAGAACTAAAGAGCCTCTTGATGAAAGTGAAAGAGGACAGTGAAAAAGTTGGCTTAAAACTCAACATACAGAAAACTAAGATCATGGCATCTGGTCCCATCATTTCATGGCAAAGAGATGGGGAAGCACTGGAAACAGAGACTTAATTTTGGGGATCTCCAAAATCACTGCAGATGGTGATTGCAGCCATGAAATGAAAAGACGCTTGCTCCTTGGAAGAAAAGCTATGACCCACCTAGACAGCATATTAAAAATCAGAGACATTCCTTTGCCGACAAAGGTCCATCTAGTCAAAGCTATGGTTTTTCCAATAGTCATGGAGGGATGTGAGAGTTGGGACTCCAAAGAAAGCTGGGCACTGAAGAATTGATGCTTTTGAACTGTGGTGTTGGAGAACACTCTTGAGAGTCCCTTGTACTACAAGGAGATCCAACCAGTCCATCCTAAAGGAAATCAGTCCTGAATATTCATTGGAAGGACTGATGCTGAAGCTGAAACTCCAATACTCTGGCCACCTGATGTGAAGAACTGATTCATTGGAAAGGACCCTGATGCTGGGAACAATTGAAAGCAGGAGGAGAAGGGGATGACAGAGGATGAGGTGATTGGATGGCAACACGGACTCAATGGACATGAGTTTGAGTATACTCCGGGAGTTGGTGATGGACAGGGAGGCCTGGTGTGCTTCAGTTCATGGGATCACAAAGAGTTGGACATAACTGAGCAACTGAACTGAACTGAACTGAAAACAATCACCAGCTTGTAGTATTTGATCTCAGAGCAAATGCTTTCAGCTCTTCACCACTGAGTGTGTTAGCTGTGGGTTTGTCATATAAGTCCTCCATGCCTACTTTCTGGAATGTGTGCTTAGTCGCTTCAGTTGTGTCCAACTCTCTGCAACCTCGTGGACCATGGCCTCCCAGGCTCATCTGTCCATAGGATTCTCCAGGCAAGAATACTGGAGTGGGTTGCCGTTTCCTTCTCCAACTTTCTGGAGAGTTTTTAATCATAAATGGATGTTGAATTTTACCAAAAGCTTTTTCTGCATCTATTCAGATGATCATGTGGTTTTTATTCTTCAACTTGTTAGTGTAGAGTACTACCCTGATTTGAAAATACTAAAAAATCCATGCATCCCTGGGCTGAATTTCCCTTGATTGTGGTGTATGATCCATTGAATATTGTTGGATTTGGCTTGCAACTACTGGAGCTCATAAAGTTAATTCAGTAAGTTGGCAGAATACACAGAAATCGGTTGCATTAACAGTGAAAGGGAAGAGAGAGAAATTAAGGAAACTACCCCATTTACCATCACATCAAAAAAAAATAAAATACTTAGGGATAAACCTCCTAAGGAGGCAAAAAGACCTGTACTCTGAAAACTGTAAGATGCTGATGAAAGAAATTGAAGAGGACACAAACAAATGGAAAGATACACTGTGTTCTTGGACTGGAAGAATCAGTATTGTTAAAATGACTGTATTGCCCAGGACAATCTACACAATGCCTATCAAAAATGCCTACACAAGGACATTTTTCACAGATCTAGAACAAAAAAGTTTAATTTGTATGGAAATTTAAATTTGTATGAAAACATAAAAGACTGAATAGCCAAAGCAATCCTGAGAAAGAAGAATGGACCCAGAGGAATTAGGCTCCCTTACTTCAGACTATACTACAAAGCTGCAGTCATCAATACAGTATGGTGCTAGCACAGAAAAGGAAATACAGGTCAATGGAAGCAGGATAGAAAGTCCAGAGAGAAACCCATGCACCTGTGGTTTATTAATCTAGGACATAGGAGGCAAGACTATCTATATTGGGGAATAGATAGTCTCTTTAGTATGTGATACCAGGAAAACTGTATAGCTACATGTAAAAAAAAAAAAAAAAATGAAATTAGATCATTCTTTAACACCACAGGCAAAAATAAACTCAAAAGAGATTAGATACCTAAACTTAAGACCAGATACTATAATACTCATAGAGGAAAACATAGACAAAACACATCAATCACAGCAATATCTTCTTGACTCCATCTCCTGGAGTAATAGAAATAAAAACAAATGTGACCTAATTAAACTTGAAAGCTCTGGCACAGCAAAGGAAACCATAAACAAAAAGACAACATATTGACTGGGAGTAAATATTTGCAAATGATGCAACCAACAGGGGATTAACCTTCAAAATATGCAAAGAGCTCATGCAGCTCAATATTTTAAAAAACCCAATCAAAAAGTGGACAGAAATCTAAAATGACATTTCTCCGGAGAAGACATACAGATGGCCAACAGGCACGTGAAAAGATGCTTAACAACATTGCTAATTGTTAGAGAAATGCAAATCAAAACTATAATGAGAGATCACTTCATATATACTCAATCAGAATGGCCATCATCAAAAAGTCTACAAATAATAAACTCTGGAGAGGGTGTGGAGAAAGAGAAACCCTCCTACAGTGTTGGTGAGATTGTAAATTTGTACAGCCATTATGGAGAATAGAGTTTCCTTAAAAAAACTAAAGATGGAGTTACCATGTGATTCTGCAGTTCCACTCCTGGGCATCTGTCTGGAGAAAACTCTAATTTGAAAAGATACATGTACCCCAGTGTTCATTGCAGCATTGTTTACAGCAGCATGGAAATTTGCAAAGACAGGGAAGCAACCTTAATGTCCAATGACAGATGGATAAGGACAATATGGTATATATACACAAAGGAATATTACTAAGCTCTAAAAAAAGAATGAAATAGTGCCATTTGCAGCACCATGGATTGATCTAGAGATTATCATGCGAAGTGAAATAAACCAGAGAGAGATACCATATGACATTGCTTATATGTAGAATACAAAAGAAAAAAGATACAAAGGAGTTTATTTACAAAGCAGAAATAGACCCACTGGCATAGAAAACAAACTTACCAAAGGGAAAAGTGGTGGGGAGAGGGATAAATTAAGAGTTTGAGATTAACGAATGCACACTATTATATATAAAATAGGTAACCAACAAGGAAGGCCCTACTGTATAGCACAGGGAACTGTACTCAATATTTTGTAATGCCATATGAGGGAAAAGAATCTGAAAAAATACATCTGTGTGTGTGTATAACTGAATCACTGTGCTGTACCCTGGAAGCTAACACATCTTTGTCAGTCAGCTACTCCTTCCAGGCATCCCTGGGGCTCAGATGGTGAAGAACCCGTCTGCCGTGTGGGAGACCTGGGTTCAACCCCTGGGTCGGGAAGATCCCCTGGAGAAAGGGAAAGGCTACCCACTCCAGTATTCTTGCCTGGAGAATTCCATAGACAGAGGAGGCTAGTGGGCTACAGTCTGTGGGGTCACAGAGTAGGGCATGACTGAGCCTACACACAAGAGAATGCATGTATTTTCCTTAGTTATTTTTTGGTATTTATTTGGATCATTTTGAGTGAAATTATCCTATTCTAATTGTCTTAGTTTTATTTACTCTGAATGTCAGTTTTCTGAACTCGAGTTGGGCATGCTTTTCCTCAGTTGGCTGTTTAGTACACATGTAGGTTGCACGGCCTCTGTTGCAACCCTCTTCTCTGCCTGTTGATGTGGCGGCCACGGAAGACAGTACTGCAAGGACTGAGGGCCAGGTCCCAATGAAACTTCAGTTGCTAAACCAGATAGCATCCAGTTTGTCAACTGCTCTTCCAAACTTTCAGACCTTTTAACCAAAATTCAGTCCTCTGTTTCCCACGGTGAGATTTAGTTTGTTAGTGTAGTAGCTTTGAGAGAAACCTACCAGCATCATAGCTTTGAGATACCTCACTAAGTGCTCAAAATGACAGTAACTGCAGATCATAGTTACATAATTCTTTTGTATTTTTCAGAATGTTTTCATAAACACCTTTTGTTTTTTATTTAAAAACACTTGGGAGTAGAGTTGATGTGACTGTCCCCTCTTGCAAATGGAAGCAGGTGTTTCTCAGAGGCCAGTGTATCCCCCTCCTCTATCCTCGCTGAGCCCTGCCATGTCTCTCTACAGCGTGTACTCTGGGCACCAGTCCATCCTCATCCCGCCGGCAGAGCTGGAGACCAACCCTGCCTTGTGGCTGCTTGCCGTGAGTCAGTACAAAGTCCGGGATACGTTTTGCTCCTATTCAGTGATGGAACTGTGCACCAAGGGGCTGGGATCACAGACAGAATCCCTCAAGGTAAGCAACCTAAGAGTGCCTGGAGCATTGCCAGCATCCTGGGGAAGCACAGTATCTGAGGGCATGGAAGAGGTGTGGTGGGGCAGCCACTGTCACGTGAGGGTTTACAGAGTTGCTTCTACATGAAAACCTTGTTTTATACCATGAATGTTTTCCCATTGCCAGAGTTAGAGATCAGAACATATGTTATTGATGTCTTTAATTCTGCTAGGGCTGCTCGGAGGGGCCTGAACTGCCTTTTTAATTGTTGGTGGATTCAGTTTTATTCCAGTGATGAGGTTACAGTCATAGGTCTTAATTTAGCCATACATTTCGTTTTTCTTGAAGATCTTGATTGGTATATCTGAGTCCTAACCAGATTTCAGTTGTACAGTTCAGTGAACAGTGGTTTGGTTTTATTTGTTAATATTCAGTTACCATTATGTGATAGCCAAGGACATCTGGGTAGACATACCATAATACTCAAGTAACTAGGAGAGAATAGTTATAAGACCTATTATGGTTAGTATTCCAACTGTTCACTGTTTCTATGCTCAGATACATGTGAGAGATAGAGTGAGTGTGTATGTGTATACCCAGGTTATATTTGTGTGTATGTATATATACATACAAATTACCTATACACTTGCCATTAGTAAAGCAATATATTTCTCTCTCCTGGATTTTGTTTCCCTATTCAGACCCAATGCATTAAGCTTGAACAAGAAAGCAAAATGCATGGTAACTTTGATATTAAGCTACAGAAATAAATTATCCCTTCAGTTCAGTTCAGTTCAGTTCAGTTGCTCAGTCATGTCCAGCTCTTTGCGACCCCATGGACTGCAGCACGCCAGGCCTCCCTGTCCATCACCAACTTCTGGAGTTTATCCAAACTCATGTCCATTGAATTGGTGATGCCATCCAACCATCTCATCTTCTGTCATCCCCTTCTCCTGTCTTCAATCTTTCCCAACATCAGGGTCTTTTCAGATGAGTTAGCTCTTCGCATCAGGTGGCCAAAGTATTGGAGTTTCAGCTTCAACATCAGTCCTTCCAGTGAACACTCAGGACTGATCTCCTCTAGGATGGACTGGTTGGATCTCATTGCAGTCCAAGGGACTCTCAAGAGTCTTCTCCAACATCACAGTTCAAAAGCATCAATTCTTTGGTGCTCAGCTTTCTTTATGGTCCAACTCTCATATCTCTACATAATTGCTGGAAAAACCATAGCCTTGACTAGATGGACCTTTGTTGGCAAAGGAATGTCTCTGATTTTTAATATGCTGTCTAGGTTGGTCATAACTTTCCTTCCAAGGAGTAAGTGTCTTTTGATTTCATGGCTGCAGTCACCATTTGCAGTGATTTTGGAGCCCCCCAAAATTAAGTCAGCCACTGTTTCCCTTGTTTCCCCATCTATTTGTCATGAAGTGATTGGATCAGATGCCATGATCTTAGTTTTCTGAATGTTGAGCTTTCACCCAAGTTTTTCACTCTCCTCTTTCACTTTCATCAAGAGGCTCTTTAGTTCTTCACTTTCTGCCATAAGGGTGATGTCTCCTGCATATCTGAGGTTATTGATATTTCTCCTGGCAGTCTTGGTTCCAGCTTGTGCTTCATCCAGCCCAGCATTTCTCATGATGTACTCTGCATATAAGTTAAATAAGCAGGGTGACAATATACAAGCTTGACGTATTCCTTTTCTTGTTTGGAACCAGCCTCTTGTTCCACGTCCAGGTCTAACTGTTGCTTCCTGACCTGCATGTAGGTTTCTCAAGAGGCAGATCAGGTGGTCTGGCATTCTCATCTCTTTCAGAATTTTCCACAGTTTCTCATGATCCACACGGTCAAGGGCTTTGGCATAGTCAGTAAAGTAGAAATAGATGTTTTTCTGGAACTCGCTTGCTTTTTCTATGATCCAGTGGATGTTGGCAATTTGATCTCTGGTTCCTCTGCCTTTTCTAAATTCATCTTGAACATCTGGAAGTTCACGGTTCATGTACTGTTGAAGCCTGGCTAGGAGAATTTTGAGGATTACTTTGCTAGCGTGTGATGTGAGTGCAGTTGTGTGGTAGTTTGAACATTCTTTGGCGTTGCCTTTCCTTGAGATTGAAATGAAAACTACCTTTTCCAGTCCTGTGGCCACTGCTGAGTTTTCCAAATTTGCTGGCATATTATTTCTTGAAGTTATATAGCAAAAGAAATTTATAAAACATAATTATTTTTCATGTCCACCTATGTTGTGCTATAAAAGGATTATGTTTCATGAACTTTCCCACAGGGTGCATATGTAAGTGACCAAATGAAATAAATGATATCTAAGCACTTCACACTTTGATTAGTTTAACCCGTATAGTGGCTCTCTGAACTGGATCCATTATTGTCTCCATTTTAAAGAGGAGAAGACTTTTGTTACAGAGAAATCAAGCACCTTTTCCAAGTTCTTATATTTAATAAACTTCAGGGCCAAATTTTGAATCTCTGACCCCAAATGCACCATCCAGAGCCTAGGCTGCATTCTCCCAGGACACGTGTGTGTCGGGGGCCCTCCTGTTGTGCACACTCATCTTGACCCACGTAGCAGCATGTCTGGAAGGTCACCCTCAGCACAGGAGCCCTGTCAGCTCTCCCAGCTGTGGCTGGCTCCTGGTGACTTTCCCGTGTGCTCTGGAGACCCCGTTGCTCCCACGCTCCCATGTCATTGCCACTCCCATCATGGTCTGTGCTCTTCCTGGGCTCTGTCTGGGAGTGTTATGCTCAAGGCACTTCATTTCCAGCTCCAGGGTGTTTCCATGGAATTTGGGCAGAACTGAGCTGTGCTTCATCATGACAGTTTAAGCTCAGGACATGAAAGGAGAACAGTGTTTAAGAAGCTGCCCAGATGTTTTTGTTTTCCATTCCTGTATTAAAAGTAGGTTTCTCATTTCTCTCCAATGTGTGTTCTGTGTATCCAGGCTCACAGATGCTTCACACAGGTGCTTCTGTTTTCCCCATACCCTGTCCTTTAATTATTTTATCCAGATCTTGTTTTTCTTCAACTTTGCTCCTCATTATGCTTCTTCAGTTACGTAAAATTTGTAATGGCATCCTTGATAATCGGATATGGGCCGTTTTTTGTTTATACATATGTTCTACAGCATTTTGATTACTCACGTGGACACAGAGCTCTGGGAATGAATATCTCTGTGGAGCTTCTGTGGTTTTGTGGGTCTGGGTGAGGAGCCTGCAGGTCACACCTTAACTCTGGCAAGTGTGACCTCCTGCCTCTGTCATTATTTGTAGGCACGAGGACTGGACTTGTCCCGCGTGCGGACCTGTGTGGTGGTGGCAGAGGAGCGGCCCCGAATAGCACTCACCCAGTCTTTCTCGAAACTGTTCAAAGACCTGGGCCTCCACCCGCGGGCCGTTAGCACCTCGTTTGGCTGTCGAGTGAACCTGGCAATTTGCTTGCAGGTGAGTTTCCTTGATGCCAATAAGTGCTTGGGTCACAGAGTGACTTTTAAAGACAGGCATACAGCGCCAAACTGCTCACCACAGTTCCCTGCTGATGCTAACCCACATTTAGAAGGAATCTTTCAATCAAATGCATGTGGTTGGTGCACACTTGTTTCCTTTTTCTTTTAGTTAAAGTCTGCATTTCTCAGTAACCATTATTCATAACTAGGGTTCACAGGCTTACTCTGTCCTGGGACATTTTAAGTTTTGTAGTAAGAGTTGATGTTTGTCCAAACGTCTCAAGTCAGGCTCTTTAAAGATGAGATACTAAACAAATGTTTCACTGTGGCAAGAAATCCTGTGCCTTGAAATACTTAGTCTCTTGTATTGCAGACAGTGATTTCTTTAGGGAGAATTCCAGTACATTAAGCAGGTTCACAAATTTGCTCCTGTGATGACACCATTGAAGTAACACTTAATTGCTGCATTTCTAAGGTAGAGCTGCACATGAGGCTGCCCTCATAAGGTAGCCTTGTATCCTATGTGGCCAAAAATATTTGTTTCCTGTCTCTTCATTAGCCCACTTCTGACCATTGTCACTGTTCTCTCCTGCTCTGAACTCTTTACTTGAGATCTAGTTTATGAAGGAGAGGAAGGTCATGTGGGAACCTCCCCCAGTGCCCTTCAGGCCGCCTCAGCCAAAATGAGCTGGTCCCAGGCTCAGCTGCAGGCTCTGTTCCTTTGAGCATATGAAAAGGACAGGAACTTCCTTCACAGCAGGTGCTGGAGTGGAGGACAGTTGCCGCAAACCAGCTCCTAAGCTCCCCTCCCTGGCACCTATCATGTTCCCTGTGTGTGGCCAGAGGTGCTGCTTTTAGTTCCCCTTGGGCAACCATGGGAAGCTCCTGGTCTGCTGCCTCCTGGCTAGGGCTCTCAGTATTTGGACTTCGGAGACAAAGGACTGACTCTCCCCACATGAACAGTTTGATGAGATAGCTTTAGAAAAATCAGCTACAGGAAGCTTTTCTGATTTTCATTAGATCTTCCTTGACTCTGTCTCCCTTCTCTTTGAATCAGCTCCATTTTTAAACATGTGTAACTACCAGAGTCCTCAGGAGTCCATTGAGCCTTGTTCTGTGATTGAAGTTAATTTGAAGGATTGGATTGATTTGCCCAGCTAGTCCTTTAAATGCTGAGATTTTCTTTTCCTCTTCACCTTTATCTGTTCTGCTTGAGAAAAAATGAGAAATGCACTCATTAGATGAATCCAGCTCTAGGATTCTGTAATACTCCTTTCTCCTGCAAGCAGTGGGGAGTGAATCACGAGTCCACAGGAATCTGTGAGAGACAGGCCCCTGCCCACAGCGATGTTATTCTTCTCTCTCTTGGAATGCTGGCAGATGAAGGGAGAAGGACATAGAATAGATCCCATATTAACGAATATCATTTAGCACTTGTCCACTTCATACAGGCAACAAAGAATTCTATAACACTTTATTATATAAAATTAAAACTTTGTAGACACTAGAAATAAAGCACTTATGTTATTTACCTCTTTTTTTCATTTATTTCCATCTCCTTAATCCAAAATGTTTTAGGAAGTTTTTATAAGGAAGCAGTAAATTAAGTAGGAAAAGTAAAATACACTAAAAATAATAGAAAAGGTAGAGGTGACAGAAAATAAGGGTAAGACGCCAAGAATGAAGTTGACACATAGGTATTTGGCACCTTGTGGCCTGAAATACAAGCTCCATCAGTCTGTGTCCTTACCACCTAGAACTGGACCTACCTGGTGCTTTGTAAATATTTAATAAATATGTGTTGTAAGAATGTTGAATACTTGAAGTTCTATACTTTTAATTTAAAAAAGAATAATATATTCTTCTATAGAAAACAGTCCCATCAGCATGATGTGGAGGTCAAAGTTGACATTGCCAGACCCAGGTCACAGTGCTCTTTTGGAGTGTTGGCAGCGTCTTGAAGGGTTTTTGTACATTTTAAGTTTTTCTACTTGTGTGCTTTACTCTCACCTAATTTTCAGCCAGTTTTTCTTTTTCTGAATGGTTAGTATTAGAAAATAGCTGAAAGTATTAATGAGTCTGGCAGTAGAGATAAATCAGGTAAATTCAAGTGCGTCCTCCTAAGCAATGCAGGCTCTCTCTCCCTGCCATGCCTGCAACCAGGTGTGCATCGGGGCTGTGGAGTCTTATGGTTTGGGGAACTTGACCATGTGTGCTATGTGGGACACAGCACACAGCAGGCTGTGGGCAGAACCCTGTTACCGCACATGTGGATGTGGTGTCTCTGGCAGGCTCCATCCTGGGAGTAGCCTCGTGTCAGCCAGAGTCACATTCTACTTAGAGAAACTCAAGACACAGTTCTGGTCCTCAGGGAACCACATGGACAGTAGAGATAGAGATGAATTTTTCAGTAAGTGAGTAAAATATTTTAGGAAAAATGAAGTAAGAGCATAAAGCGGGGACAGAGGAGGCACTTTTACAGTTAGGGTAGCCAAGAAGGACATCTCTGAGTTGACAGTTCTGCAAAGCACCCTGTGACGTGAATGTACAAAAATGTGGGCAAAAGCAGCAACAGGTGCAAGGCAGGGTTGGTCAGTGGAAATGTTTATTTTCTATTAATTTTTGCATAAATCAAAAAATGTGTGATTGTGATCCCAAACAAGATTTTCATGACCAAGATAACCATGATGGTGTGATCACTCACCTAGAACCAGACATCCTGGAGTGCAAAGTCAGGTGGGCCTTAGGAAGCATCACTACAAACAAAGCTAGTGGAGGTGATGGAATTCCAGCTGAGCTATTTCAAATCCTAAAAGATTATGCTATTAAAGTGGAAATTTCAATTTGGAAATTTAAACTCCAAATTTAAATTTGGAAAACTCAGCAATGGCCATAGGACTGGAAAAGGTCAGTTTTCATTCCAATCCCAAAGAAAGGCAACGCCAAAGAATGTTCAGACTACCGCACAACTGCACTCATATCACACGCTAGCAAAGTAATGCTCAAATTTCTCCAAGCCAGGCTTCAACTGTACATGAACCGTGAACTTCCAGATGTTCAAGATGGATTTAGAAAAGGCAGAGGAACCAGATTTCAAATTACCAATGTCCGTTAGATCATAGAAAAAGCACGAGAGTTCCAGAAAAACATCTGTTTCTGTTTTATTGACTACGCCTTTGACTGTGTGGATTACAACAAACTGGAAAATTCTTCAAGAGATGGGAATTCCAGATCACCTTACCTGCCTCCTGAGAAATCTGTATGCAGATCAAGAAGCAGCAGTTAGAACCAGACATCAAACAACAGACTGGTTCCAAATTGGGAAAGGAGTACATCAAGGCTGTATATTGTCACCCTGCTTATTTAACTTATATGCAGAGTACATCATGATAAATGCTGGGCTGGATGAAGCACAAGCTGGAATCAAGACTGCCAGGAGAAATATCAATAACCTCAGATACGCAGATGACACCACCCTTATGGCAGAAAGTGAAGAAGAACTAAAGAGCCTCTTGATGAAAGTGAAAGAGAAGAGTGAAAAAGTTGGCTTAAAACTCAACATTCAAAAAGCTGAGATCATGGCATCTGGTCCCATCACTTCATGGCAAATAGATGGGGAAACAATGAGAGTGAGAGACTTTATTTTCTTGGGCTCCAAAATCACTGCAGATGGTGACTGCAGCCATGAAATTAGAAGGCATTTGCTTCTTGGAAGAAAAGCTATGGCCAACCTAGACAGCATATTAAAAATCAGAGACATTACTTTGCCAACAAAGATCCATCTAGTCAAAGCTATGGTTTTTCCAGTAGTTCATGTATGGATGTGAGAGTTGGACCATAGAGAAAGCTGAGCACCAAAGAATTGATGCTTTTGAACTGTGGTATTGGAGAAGACTCTTGAGAGTCCCTTGGATAGCAAGATCAAACCAGTCCAACCTAAAGGAAATCATTCCTAAATATTCATTGGAAGGACTGACGCTGAAATAACTGCAATACTTTGGTCATCTGATAACAAAGAACTGACTCACTGGAAAAGACCCTGATGCTGGGAAGGATTGAAGGTGGGAGGAGAAGGGGATGACAGAGGATGAGATGGTTGGATGTCATCACTGACTCGATGGACATGAGTTTGAATAAGCTCCGAGAGTTGGTGATGGACAGGGAGGCCTGCCATGCTGCAGTCCATAGGGTCGCTAAGAGTTGGGCATGACTAAGCGACTGAACTGAACTGAACTGATCCGAAACAAACAGAGAAGGCATTGCTTGAGGTTGAGGTCTGAGAGCAGAAGCCCCACATCTCTTATTTCCATTGTATTTCTGCAGGGCCTGACACATAAGAAATGTGTAATAAAGATATTAAATATACCAAAACTGAATTTTTAAGAACGATTATACAAATAAGGAAAACAATCTGAGAAGTTATGAATTTTTAGAGACTGAATTTTTTACAAAAGAATATTTATTTTAAGAAACAAAAATCGGAAAATACAGACTAGTCAATAAATAACACCCGTCTGCCTAGAGAGAATCATCATCAATTCCTTAATGTAAAAACATGAAAAACAGAAATGCTAAGGTATTTCCCAAATTCCAAGCCCTGTCCTAAGTGCTTGAAGGTATTGTGAAGGTCATGCCATTTTTGTTATGGAACCTCAGAATTACCAGCGTGTGTGAAGTCAGTGAGTGTTTTCAGTTGATTGGTTGTTGTTTGAGGGCATGTTTTCTCAGCTGGATGGCCCGCCATGCTTCCTCAGGGCCCTCGACTGGACTGAGTGCTCTGGGAGAGGGCAGGCCTCCATCTCTCGAGGTATGTAGCCAGGGACCTTGTCCAGCTGAGGAATGGAGCCGCATCTCAGCTGTGCTCTCAGAATCACATTTCTAGTGTCCATGGGCCCCCTTCCAGAAGTGTCCCCTGGTCTTGGGGAGGCTGAGTTGTGCAGCCAGCAGGTTGTGGTGACTGCAGAAAGAAATGTTGGTGATGCATGAGATTCTGAGGTACCTGAGTGGGGCGGCACGAGGCCAGACCCACACAGGACTGTGCCCATGCAGAAACCTGGGCTTGATCCAGCTTTCTCGGGATGTTGGGAGAGACAGTCAGCCAGGAAAGCCGTGCAGCAGCCGAGGAGCTGCCCCTAATGGCTTTAGGGTCTTTCCCCTGTGGACTCGGATGCTTTTGGATGGTGGAGGTGGGGACCGGAACCTGGCAGATGAGAGGGAAAGGGGATACAGTGTCTTGGAGGACAGAACTGAGGGGAGGCAGGGTGCCCACTGTGGGGAGTCCCTTTCGCACCACTGAGGGAGGAGCCTGAGGTTTGGTCCATGCTTCATGCGTACTCTGAACTCTTTTCTTCTCCTAATCTTGTAGATGAGCAGGGCTAGACAGCCTGAAGATTCACAGACTCCCAGGGTCACCTTCATTATTGTAGTAAGAAACTTGAAGCTATTTCAGTGAGGAACACTCGACAGATTTGGTCAATTAAATTCATACTCCCCGCTTTCTCAGTAAAGAACAGAAACTAGAGAAAAGTACCATAAAATCAACACCCACTGACCGTATGTATGAAAAAGCAGTTCCTCAGGCCAACCTGCCCGTTACCAGTCATCTGTTACCTCCTCTGTTGCTCTGTGGATATGTGAACATCTTTTTAGATTTTTTTTAGCCTTTAATGGTACAGTGATTGATTTTTAATGATTTCCATATTTGACATTGTTTTTGATCTTCTTTTTACTTTGTTCTCTGCTTTTTGCATTCTCCTCCCCACCCCTCCCTCTTCTTCATCCCACTTTTACTGCTGGGTTGTCTGTTTCTGTGTCTGTGTGTGTCCTCGATGTTCGGTTTCTGTTGGTCTGGTGTCCTCTGCTCCCACCTCCTGCTGCTGTAGCCTCACCGGCTGTGGAAGCTGGCCGAGCAGGTAGGGACTTCCCGCCCGTCCACACCAGTGCCTGCAACCACACAGTTTCATCAGCTCCCAGCAGTGGGCAGACTAGGAGTTGAGTGCGGAGATGGGCTGGGCTTGTGGACCCATGGGCAGGAGGGCTGACAGCCAGCGTGATGTCATGTCCCAGATCTCTTCAGACGTCTTGCATTTGTGACAAACGCTGTGCTTCCATTTACACGATCTGTGGTGTCTTTGCCAGTTTGGGGTCATCTCTGTTTTGCCTCATTTTTGCTTCTAGTGACCTGTTTTCTGATATGTTGGTTTTTAATTGGCCTCTTGTGGTTACGTGCTTTGCATTGCTCAGACCACAAACTGTTCCTCCACTCAGCTCTGGTCTGTGACACAGCCCCCAGAGTAGCCGCAGGTCAGCGAGGGTGCTGTGTCCTCACGGCAGCGCAGCTCCTCCTCTAGGCTGATTGCATGTGCTTTCTCAGGGGGCGGGGGAGGTTATTGTGTGGTCCAGTATGGTGTAATGAAGGTATCTTTATTTTTTTCTTTTTCTTATACTGAAGTGTGCCTTTGATACAAGGTTAAGATTCTCTCATGAACAATTTTAGTGTAGTTCTTCAAATAAATCTGAGAGTCTCATTTTTTGGCAGACTTTTTTTTTAGGTTCTGTCTTTTTCCACCAAAAGCAGTGCATTACTTTCCCAGGAAATGTATGTAGAATTTTTGTTTGTAACGTAGCTTTAATGCCATTGCTGTTACATGAACAGAGATCATTGTTCAGAAGTCAACTCCATATGTATTTTGAAGAGATTTATGATCTCAAGATAAGATTTCAGGACCCTGTGTTTAAATAAATAGTTCAGACCACAGGGTGCTGCCCAGATGACCAATGATAAACATGCTACCTCTGTGACTTGTTTCTTGGGCAAAAATGGCCTCCCACCCTGGAGGAAAACCAGGGCATAAGTAGAACCAGAATGAACAAGATCCTTGTCTTTTATCTCTTCTTCCTCAGTCTGTCAGCTCATGTCACATGTTCTGCTTCAGTACCTTGAGCTCTGAAAATACACTTTTGGGGATGCATGTGGTGAAAGCCTCTCAGCAAATGATGCTTCACTTCCTCAACAACCTGCTTTTGCCAAATGCTGCCTCTGTAGCTTCAGCCTCTTTATTTGGCAAGATGCCCCTTTCCTTTCTAATTTTCATAAATGACTAACAGTCAGGCTATGTGAAAGTCAGTATTATCTTAGCAAGATATTCTTTCGGAATTAGGTTGTCAAGTGAGAGGTGTGGTTTTAGTGCTTTGGGGTTTTGTTCAGTTTCAGACACCAAAGAAACGTTTCCAGCCAGTAGGAAGCACAGACGCAGCTCCTCCCAGGCAAACGGGATTAATCGCATTGTGTCCTTGCTTGCAGGGAACATCGGGGCCTGATCCAACCACCGTCTATGTGGACATGAGAGCTCTGAGACACGACAGGTATCGTGACTTTGTCTCCCAGCACCCAGCGTGCAGCGCTCCTCTGGAAGGAGGAGTGCAGTCATCTGCCCCGAGCACAGGGGCCATGGAGTGAGCTCTCGCAGCACTCCACGTGCGTCACCTCATGTCCCACCTCAGCAGCTCCTGATTCTGAGAACAGCTGTCCCAGAGCCACTGCAGTCAGAGCGGCCTTTTCTCACACTCTGCCAGACTTGACATTTTCTTGAGCACTAGTCAGCCGCTGTTTTGCACCTCATAAAATATCAACACTGCTCACATTTCTTTGCATGAATCGAAAATTTTTGTCAAGGCATTTCCAGGAAAAATTAAACTGTAAGTCAAGTTACCTTTCTGTGCAGCTTCCTAATAAGCAGCCTTGGACAAGAACAAAAGGGAGTGTGCTGGTGGATATTTGTGAGTCCACTTCAAAGGGTGGTTCAGAAGGTGGGGACAAGATAAAGAATCTGTCGCAGAACTTCAGCTCCCAAAGGGGTCCCTCCTGATGTGCCTGAGGGGGAGAGAATTCTGTCGTTTTTCTACAGACATCCCCAGTGATTGGGTTGTTTCTCTGTGTGGTTGTGGAGATGCCCATGCGTTGCTGTTTCTTTGACATGATAATAGAGTGACTCTGACACAAAGTGTCCTTTTATACCTGGCTGGAGGTGCTTGTGGATGTGTTATGAGGGCCAGATCCTGTGCTCCCTGTCTGCTTGTTCTCAGTGGTGCCTATTGACATATGCATTTGCTCACAGCATGTGAGAGCTAGGGAGAGTTGTGGGTGGGAAACCAGGAGCCCCCGCCAGGCCTGGCCAAGTGTATTCTTCTTGCCTGCTGAGTTCCCATGTGAGAGAGTATCGGGGGCAAGGCTGCAGAGGGGCCTGGAATGCCATGCAGGCCAGTTACACCCGGGTGGTGTGCCTAACCACGGGTGGGTTGCCATGGTGCTGTGTCTGATGAGCATGGTGTGGGAAGTGGTCCTGGTGGCGTGTGGTGGGTGGAGGCCAGAGAGGCAGCTGGGCATCTTGCAGTGGCCAGGACAGGCCTCTGCTGCACAGCAGATGACCAGAATGGCAGTGGTGCTGAGACTAAGAAGCACTTTGTTCCCCTGAACACTTTGTTCCTCTTCACTCTTGGTGGTGCCTCCTGGTCCCCTGGAACCCTCGTTTTAGACCCCGCTGTTCACAGGGACTCCCAGGAGACAGCCTGTCTAGTAGAGAGAACCACTGGCCCCCAAGAGACACCAGCCCCCTGCAGCAGAGGCCTGTCCAGACATCTTCAAGATGCAGACCCTTAGCGCTGAAGAGATTAAGAGACCTCTTTCGGGGGCATAACATTTCCAAACATAACTAGTAGGCTTTAAAAAGAAATTTGCTTTACTCCCTACAAAAATTATTTGAAGATAATTTTATGTTGGGTTGGCCCAAAATGGTCATTGGGGTTTTTCCCTAAGATGCTGTTGTGGGCGCCCCGGATACAGAACACTGTCAGCACACTTAATGCAGGGCCGCCTGGTAGACCACACTAGGCTCCATCAGCTCCTCTTGGTGTGAGTGGCGCTCGTCCTCCAGGTCACCAGTGATCACTGGAGTGGCCATCAAGAGACAGGCACACCCCTGCCCCTCCTGACCAGCAGCAGGACACGCCACACTGGCTGTTTTCCATGGCTCTGAAGTGACCAGCTCCTGTCCTGACAGCACCCATGGGGCAGGAGATGTGGTTTCCTAATTGTGCCATGTCCTGGGAGTGCTGGGTGACGGTGTGCAGTCAGGAGAGAGACTCCCTGTCTGTGGTGCACAGGCAGTGGACAAAGCTGCCCCTCGCCCCAGCCTATGCCCTCTTATCTCCCACAAGTTTCCTGGGTTTCTGTGAGCCCCCATCCCTCTCACATGTGCTGTATGCATGGGCATGTCTCTCAGCTCTTCTGGGAGACACAGCTCTGCCTTCTTCTAGGGCTGGTTTTTTCTTTGCTCTTGTGGATATTCTCAAGTGGGTGAAAGACCCACCCCCACCCCCGCCGTGTGGCATTTCTGACAAGACAGGACCACCCCTGAGTGGTCCTAGTGCCCCTTCCTGCTTGCCTGGAATCACTGACATAGAGCACTGTTCCATGCTGACCAGAGAAGAAACTCTTTGTCCACCCTGCATGCTTGCCCAGGTCCCTGCCACCACTCAGTAGGGAGGAGGCCACAGGGAAATTCTTAGCAGTAGAGTTTTCTCATTTCAGGTAAGATCCACCTGCCCAGCAGGGACAGGAGACAAGATGAACTCCGAGGGCAGGATGAGGACGGGAAGCCGGCTGCCCTGAAGCAACTAAAGAAACAACATAATCTTATACCTGAAGCAACTAGAGAAAGGACAAACAGAACCCAAAGTTAATACCAGAAAGAAAGCATACAGATCAGAGCAGAAAAAAGTGAAATAGAAACAAAAATAGTGGTAAAGATGAATAAAACTAAAAGGATGGTTCATTGACAAGACAGATAAAATTGATAACTTTTAGCCCAGATTTATCAAGGAAAAAAGAGAAATCAAATTGATAAAATTAGAAATGAGGGGGTTCCCTTTCACTCCATTTTCCTCAAGAAAAAGTTGTCTGTAGATGATTGATCAGCATCACACTCTTGAGAGTAACATGGAGAGAACTGAACCCAGTCATGGGATAAAGTAATACAGCTGAGGAGGGCTCAGTGGGCTGGGTTGTGACTGGCACCAGGGTCCTCCACAGTTCTTGAGTACCTCACCAGCTGATAGTTTTTAGATTGAAAAGCACTTCTTTCCAGAAAGGAGATTGTGCTGTCTGAACTGGCCAATCTTCTCCAATGTGCCTAGCTGAGGTGGTGGATGCTGTGCTGTGGGGTCTGCAGCCCCCTGTGTTTGCAGGGGACAGGCCCGAGAGGTCCTCTGTCACGGGAGTGGCAGCTCTTTGAGGAATGCAGCTTAATCCTCACTCTCCCTTTTCTGCACACACTGTGTTGACCACATTACATGAATGCAGAGTCATTCCCGACGTTTGTGGGTTGATATGTGGGGCTGCATCTCCATACTCTTGTGGCCTGTGTGGTGGCCCCCGCTGTCTCCTCTCTGCCATTGTCTGCTTTTTCTTTGACTTCTTGACTCTCTTTGCATTGGGTAGTGCTTGTCAACAGAGCTAATGTGCCCGTCCGACTGCTGGGCGTTGATCCAAGTGCTAGATGTAGAGGAGGAAGCCAGGGTCCAGAGCACACAGTAACACCTTCTGTTTTTCTTTGTAGAGTACGCTTAGTGGAAAGAGGCTCTCCTCATAGTTTGCCCCTGATGGAGTCAGGAAAAGTAAGTACAGAAGGAAGGCATGTGCATATACATTTGAACACAAGTCTGAGTTTGGGAGCTTTGGAAAGTTAAGAAGTACATGGAAGACTTTTTTCCAAAAAAAAAAAGTTTTCTTGAAAAGTGATATATCAAGTCCAAAGAGTTGGACACGACTGAGCAACTGAACTGAATATATCAACTGGTTTTGACCATGAGCACAGAAAGTCAAAGGAAGCCCCCAGGGCCATGGCACCTTCTCTCTTGTTCTGTTCTGCATGGCCTCCACTCCCACGGGTGTCTCCGGGTCTACAGCAGCTTTTCCAGCTGCAGCCCTTCCTTGCATTCCACCCAGAGGAGGAGCAGCAGGAAAAGGAAGAGGCCATACGGCCACTCCTCAGCCTCTTCACTCATACTTAGCACCTCTGGGCATGGTTACCCCAGCCGAGAAAGGCAGGCTGGCAGTGTCGTCGGTACATGGGGTCCAAATGTCCATGGGCCTGGCCAGCAGGCAGAGCTTGTTTACTGTGGAACTAGACAAAGACTGGTTATCATGACAGCTAGTTGTTCCTGCCGTGGTGGTTGTGTCATTTATAGAACTAAAGTGCAAGGAATGTATTTAAATCTGAATGAAGACTACCCCCCCCCCCCCCCCCCCCGGCCCCTATTGTCATATCTCTTCTCCACTTAACATAATTCTAGAGGCATGTTGTTTGGGACCTTTTACAGTCTGTGTCTTCATGGCTGATGGTTAGAGTTCTTGGTACTGTTTTCTTTAAGGTGGGATTCAGCATTGCCCGCCCACCCAGCTCAACCTTGTGGGTCATTCATCAGACATGCTCCCATAGCTCTCACCACAGGTGTGTTGCCTTATCTCAGCTGCACAGTTAGTAGCTGAACCAAGAGGGGCTCCATTCTAAACTTCCAGAATCAGCTTTTGATTCTTTACATGGTTCCGGTAGAATTCCGAGCATTTCTGAGCTAAATGTCCATTAAGAAGGAGGTGCTCAGTATCAATGTTGTACTATTGTCAGCCAACAGGAAAAGTGGGCAGTGTGGCAGAGGAGGGGCAGGGCCGCAATCCGCATGGTGCGGCAGACGCTCTGGCGGGACTGCTTTCTCTTCTGGACACCACAAAGCAGCTCCGCTAGTTCTACTTTGCAAGCATCAGGCTTGTTAAATTATATCATTTATCATGTTTTTGTTCAAAGTCTCACTTTTAGGATCATTTTAACACAGGCTCTGTCATTGTAAATAATTACAATGAAATGTCCTCAATTTGCTGTCATTATGTGATGCTGTGGTTTACAATTTTGATTTAAAGCCATTCACTTTCTAAACCATTTTAATAGGGAAAACAGGCACTTGGCATGAAGCATGTGCCTGTCTGCCCACTGACAAGACTGTTCCTCCCCACATAGATACTTCCAGGGGTGCGGATCATCATTGCCAATCCAGAAACGAAAGGACCCTTGGGAGACTCACACCTGGGCGAGGTGAGGAATGGGGTGTCTGTGAAGGTTCAGGATTATGAAGTGGTGTTTACTTACGAGTATCACATATCTCTTCAAAACATTTAGCAAAGAGGAAACTTCCTGTGTGTGGGCAGAGTTTCCTTGTTTTTCAGCTCTCCATTTGAGTTCCATGTGCCTACTTCACAGCAGAGAAGCCTTTCATCAGGAACATGATAACGAATGTGCAGAGGGAATCTTGCCAAACCCAGAATCATAGCAGCACCAACAACCATGGCAGGCAGACTGGGGACACAACAGGCGTTTGTCTGGGTCACAAAGTCACTTTTACTCCCTTGTGTTGACGATGCAACCTACCCAGTGACTCCCCACCCACCCTGTGCCCTTCACACTGCTGACTGCATGTGGCCACAGGAGACCCTTCCTGGGCTGCTGTCCTGAAACTCGCCCTGCTTGCTGGCCATGCGCACCCTTCTGCCCTTCCCGTCCACCTCGCTCCCTGATTAACTTGCTTCCAACACGTCTGCCTCCCCAACCCCATTTTCCTCTCCAAGGCCAGGCCACAGTGACCATGACCTGCCCACAAGGACACTCCTATAGGTGCCACCCACCTGTGGTCAGCTGCCTCTCTTCTTCTAACCTGTCCTGGCCGCACACAAAACACTGCCATTGATGGCACCCGACTCACACACCAGCCCCGCTGCTCTCTTGGGCACCATGGCACACACGTACGTGTACATGGTGAGGGAGGAAGTGGTGATGGGGCCTGAATCTCAGCCACCATCACCCCCAGACCCTTCTCCTTCTTGGGCAGTTTATTGGCCCCTCACTCATCTCTCTCCATGTGAAGATCAAAATCGAAATGATGAAATGCTATACAGGCCTTATTTAGGAATTTCCTTTAAATACCCATCTAAGAATGAAAATTGAACGTGGTGCCTGCTGCATTTGGCCCCTGCTGTCCTCACAACACATAGCCTCTCAGAGCTGAGTACTGGGCCAAGGGGCGGAGACCACTGCACCCTGGCGTTGTGCTGGGAACCTGTCTGACAGGTTCTCTTCCCCTCACTTGCTGGAGACCCTCATCCCTGGGCTGCTGCCTGGTTTGCCCTGGCAGGTGTGGCTGAGGGCTGCTGGCTGGACCCTTTGTCCCTGATTCAAATACCATTTCCTAAGATACAACATTCAGGCATTTTTATCCCCCATTTTTTGTTGTTACCATGCCTTTCCCTTCTAGAGTTTTTGTGTTGTGTTATTTTATTACAATATATTCCCCAAAGTATACAAACCAAGTGAAGGGGGAAAATAAATCAGAAAGCTTTTTAACATTTTTCCAGCTTGCTTTTTGGAAGCAGTCAGTACATTTGAATAAATACAAGGAAACTCTTACAACCTCATTCATTTGATATTTATTTCAAAAGCCCTTAGTTCATCTACTTTAATAGGATTCTCCGAAGATGAGGGCTTGGTTGTTTGCTCAACCATGAGTGTGCTGTCATGTTTTCATTTCAGCAAACTTTGCGGTGTCTGTGTCTCTCTGGATACAAGCTGTCTTGTTTTTGCAGGCCAGGGACAGACAGAATACAATCTGTTGAATTGTAAAAGTAGTTTCTGCCCTGGACATCATGTCAAGTTAACTTATGTAGTACATTTTGCTTCCTTACAGATCTGGGTTCACAGTGCCCACAATGCCAGTGGTTACTTCACTATTTATGGAGATGAATCCCTCCAGTCAGATCACTTCAACTCAAGATTAAGCTTTGGAGACACACAGACAGTCTGGGCACGAACAGGCTACTTGGGATTCCTACGGAGAACTGAACTCACTGATGCAAATGGAGGTGAGAGTTCCCAATAGGAGGCAGGAAGTCCTCAGACACCAAAAACCTGTGTGGGTTTGGGATCCCAGTCCCAGGAGAGTGTGTGTGCTTGCATGCTTGCTGCAGGCAGCCTGGAGACAGCAAAGGGTGAGAGAGCTGGGTTGGGGCGAGAGAGACAAGGGGGCAGGGGGTGGGCGGCGGGGGGGGGGGGGGGCGAGAGAGAGAGCCCAGGGTGAGAGAGCCTGCTCAGATTGTGCACGTCGGCAGCTGAGGACACACGTCCCATGCTCTGTCCTCCTCTGTGAGCTAGGAACACATGTAAAACCAGGGCAGGGGCCAGGGGCTATGTTGTCTCTGACAAGTGCCTGTAAGTGCAGCTCACCGGCTTGTCACCAACTCTGGTGCTGCCAGCCCCACCCAGGATCCCCCGAAGCTGCATTGTTCTCTTCCGGCTCGGAGGCACTGGCCTCGAGTGCTCTGGTCCTGCCAGGCGCCCTCAGGGAACAGTAGCTCAGAGGGCTAGCGCTGGGTGTGGGTGTGACACAGAACCAACATGTAGGAGCCTGTCTGCTCCTCACGTTGCTGATCCTGGAGTCCTCTCTCCACTCCTTATTTCACTGAACACAGAGGCAGGACTTGGGTGTTACTCCGGGGCGGGGGGCCTGAGGTTTCTTGTGAGATCTGCCAGCACTGGAGATCAGTGAGACTTCCAACCCACCTGCCTAGTAGGAGCCGTGCCAGCCAGGCCAGACCAGGAAGAATGCAGGGGAAAAGTATCGAAATATTCTGGTGTTGTATTTTTTTTTATTTTTTTAAGATTTAAAAAACAAAACATTTATTTAGGAAGGCTGAAATGATTGTATGCTAATTTGAAACAGGTAAGTTGTATAAGAAAATTCCGTATTTTGCATCCTCTGAGAGCTGGATTCCATTTTGTGTGCTTTGTTCTTTGTTCAGACCTTCTAACTTCAGACTGGTGTTAAGCAGGAGCGTGGCTTGCTCCTTTCCATGGGAGCCCAGCCTCTTCACCCTCATAGAGGGCAGGCATGTCTGTGCAGGCTCTGGGATCTCAGCACAGACACATTATAAGGCTGGCAGCTGGTCCACACAGTTTCCTGTTGGCTGTGCAGCCCTCTCAGTTTCTTACTGCAGGCAAAAGCTCAGAAAACACCTTCCTATCACAGGGATGAGGCTGGGGCGGCACTGATCTCGTCGCTGGCTGGCATTGTATTTTCAGTTTGGGGAAGTCATAGAGGGTGCCCCCTGGGATTCCTTGAGGAACTAAGCTTAGCAACACGCAGACCTCAGTGCTGGTTCTGCCTATGGAGTCCGTGGGCTGGGAGGGTGGGAGGCCCCAGCAGCTGTAGTCAGGAGTCAGCAAGTGACTGCCTTAGCCTAGAGATGGAGAAGATTTATTTTCTGGTATTTCATGTGTCAGTCACTTCTCATAAACTCACCCTGATGCACTCAGTACCCTAAAGATGAAAGAGATCTCCTTGTTTTCAAGGAAAGATGGACTGCATGTTGTCATTATCCCAAGGTTTACACAATTGACAAGAATAACTTTACCAATTACATGAACTAAGGGAATCTTTGTTTATGAACAGTCTCGGAAACTCCGCTTTCTTTCCCACTCAGACATGTAGTGATAAGAGAGTTGAACCCTCGTGTGATGGAACCATAGGGAGCTTGGTGTTGCTTTGGCTGTGCTGGGTCCTCTCATGTGACTCTACTGCATCTCAGACAGTGCTGCCGAGGGATGTATGTGGAGGCTGCCCCTTGGGCGAGGGGACCGTGCAGGCATGCAGCCAGTCACATGGCCACACAGCCCCCACCCCCCACCGCCACACCTCTTCGCTGAGCGCCTTGGGCTGCAGTTTGCCTGAGAAGGGAAACCAGACCCTTGCTCAGGGGTCTTTTGTGCCTCTCTTCCATGTTCAAGGGTAGCGCTCGTCTTTATTCGTTATGAGACTCGAGCAGTTTTGCCGTGAAGCTCACATAGTGTCCATTCCCCACACAGAGCGCCATGATGCCCTCTACGTGGTGGGGGCCCTGGACGAGGCCATGGAGCTGCGCGGCATGAGGTATCACCCGATAGACATTGAGACCTCGGTCATCAGAGCCCACAAGAGCGTCACGGAATGGTGAGGAGCAGGCAGGCAGCCCGAGGGCCAGGGTGAACCTGAACCTCTAATGAGCACCCCTGGCGTAGTTGGTGCTCTTCCTGAGGTGATGGACGGAGGGCTGGGGGGTGTTTCCAAGGAGCCAGTTACTTGTTTTTTTGTTATGGAAAACGTGATGTAGGGGAAAACACTGTCCACAGGGAGCCTGAACCTAGCAAGCCCTGTGGGAAGGCCTCAGCTCCAGGAGAGGCCATGCTTGCCAGCGTCATAGGGTCATCAGTGACAGGTCACCCATCCCACCACCCTTGGAGGTGGCCTTGGAGGCCATGCCGTGCCCGCCCTGGCCATTTGGTTGCTGTAACTTGCAAGTGTGCCTGGGAGCAGCAGCACCCACCACTCCTTGGGGCCTTCACGTGACACTTGAGCATGGACAGTGGCTTCAGCACCACTGGCCGCTGTTCCTCTCATCCCCCTGGTTTCCTGAAGGGTGGAGGCCTGAGGGGGCCTGTCTGCAAGCTCAGGGCAGGAGCCACCAGGGAGGCTCCTTCTGAAATCTCTAGGGGGGCAGATGGGTTGGCCTGCGAGTGTCAGCTGCCTCTTGTCAGCTGACACAGGCTGGTGCTCTCGGCCACATGCTGCACCACGCAGAGGGCTCGGCAGACAGAAGGGGCAAGTGGACGGCAGAGCTTCGTCCCCACTCAGTGCCTTGTTTCAGGGCAAGCAGCGACAAGCCCGTCTGAGCACAAGTCCTCCACCTCTAAAGCTGCCTCTCCACTCGAGTGGAGAAAGGTGTCAGCCAGAAACGGTAGGGGTCTGCCTCAGTTTGCACTGAGGTGTAAATAGCCATCTCAGCCTTCTGTTTTTGTATTTTTTAAGAAAATAATTTCAAGTGGCTTGTGTTTCCTCCCTCACATATTTTCTGTCTTGTTGTAAAGGTGCCATTTCCACTGGAAAGTGTGTGGCCAGGGTTCCCGTGTGGGTTTCTCTTGTCTGTTCTGAGCGTCACTTAGATACTGTGAAGCTTGCTCCTTTCTCTACTCTCAGAGGCCCCAAGAGGGAAGGAGCATCAGGCTTGGTTGCGAGGCGCTTCTCTCCTCAGAGTGCAAGCAGCACCACGGCTCTGCTGTCACCCTCCTCCCTGGGCTGTGGCTCCCCCAGGCAGCCCCATCAGTCATCTGGTGCAGAGAAGGGAGGGTGTGAGGCTGGGTCACATCTGTGACCGCCTCACTGAGCACAGCGCAGCCACGCTCAGCTGCTGTGGCCCCAGGTGGGCTCCAGCAGCCTCCCGCGGCCCCCTGCACCCCTTCTCAGTGAACTCTGGGACCCACACTGACCCTGATGCTGCACCCTCAGTGCCAGATGTCAGGATAAAACCGTCCCCAGCATGGCCACGAGCAGTCACATGACTCACAGACGTGCAGTTCTCTCGAGCAGCTCCCTCGGGGTGACGCTTGTCACAGAGCCAGCCCCAGGAGTCTCCAGTGTCCCTCTTCCATTTTAATGTGATCATTGGCCATACTAAGCAAAATACACATTTTTTGTTAACAAGCATACCCTATGCTTTTAGGAAACAGTGATGACTTTCCCTAGACACTACCTGCCTCACAGCTAAGACAGAACCTTTTCTGTATCTGACTTCAGCAGCCACTGCAGGCCCCAGAGCTTTACCCCGCCCTCCACGGGGCTCTTAAGGTTCTTAAACATTCATGTTTTAAAAGCCCTACTATCTGACGTCAAGGTGGCCTAAAGTGTAAAACATTGGACTTAGTTAAGCTTTTACCAACTGGGCAGACAAGATACTGTGGGTGGTCCTCCTGATACTTCTGGATGAAGCTCTGGCATCCCCAGGAACTCATCCACCTGAATCAGGTCCCCTGTGTTGCCCTCACCCAGTTCCTGAGACAGAATCTGTCTGTGCGCCCCAGGTCTGCAGTCGAGCACTGAGGTACCTGACCCAGCATGGTGGCTCTTCTGCTCACGTGCACACGCGTTCACCCCCTGGGGACAGAGGCAGGTCAGGACTAGCCCTAGCGCCCACTGTTCCAGGTCAGCAGCGGTCCCGCCAGCCACACTTCAGGCTTCCCAAGTGCCTTTTGGGATGGGTTCCACCCTTAGGGCCTTGTGTGGATCCAGGGAAGGCGGGGGGTGGGCTGCCACCCGGCGAGCAGGTTGGTAAGAGGTGTAGACGCAAGGAGTGTCAGAGCTGCTCTGGAACCTGCAGACCAGAGAAGGCTCAGTGCCCAGCAGGAGCCCAGTGGGGCATCCAGAGAGAATGGAGTCGTTCCAATTGTACAGTGATGCTTCTTTTTCTTCCAGTGCCGTGTTCACCTGGACAAACTTGCTGGTGGTTGTGGTTGAGCTCGATGGGTCCGAGCAGGAAGCCCTGGACCTGGTCCCCCTGGTGACCAACGTGGTCCTGGAGGAGCACTACCTGGTGGTGGGGGTGGTGGTGGTGGTGGACATCGGCGTCATCCCCATCAACTCCCGGGGGGAGAAGCAGCGCATGCACCTGCGTGACGGCTTCCTAGCCGACCAGCTGGACCCCATCTACGTGGCCTACAACATGTAGATGCCACGTAGTGTCCCTTCTATGTGGCCTACAACATGTAGACGCCCAGGGCCCGCATCTACGTGGCCTACAACATGTATGTAGATGTGCGGGGCCCCCATCTACGTGGCCTACAATATGTAGACGCCAAGTAGTGTCCCATCTACATGGCCTACAACATGTAGATGCCCGGGGCCCCCATCTACGTGGCCTACCATGTGTAGATGCCCACGTAGTATGTCCGGGGCCCCTGTCTACGTGGCCTACAACATGTAGACGCCACATAGTGTCTCATCTACATGACCTGCAACTTGTAGACGCCCACATAGTATCTCATCTACGTGGCCTACAACATGTAGACGCCTGGGGCCTCCATCTACATGGCCTACAACATGTAGATGCCCACGTAGTGTCTCATCTACGTGGCCTACAACATGTAGACGCCTGGGGCCCCCTGTTCAGTGTCGCAAGTGTGGGCACCAGGGCACCTTCCCCAGCAGAGCCTCACCGTGTGGTGGGGAGACTTCCCACACGTCCTGGTCGCACAGGGATGAGACGTGAATGTGAAGTTTGCTCACAAGGACTTTGCATTAACTGCCTTTAGTTTGTTGGAAAAGCCCATTTCAAGAACTTTCTTTTCTTTTTTTTTAATTATTGAATAATAAGTGCTTTCTTCGTAAAAGTGGTATTTTGTTAAGCCAAAATAGCAATTAAAAAAAATATTCTGCCCTCCAGATGGGTTCTTTTAAACAATTCATGTAGTGTGACAAAGAATTGTTTTCTCTGTTTTAATGTGTCATGAAATCTTAATGCCATGGACCTGCTACTGATTTAAGCCATTGCTGGAGCCCATCCTTTTAGGACAGTGTGTCAAGGTACGAGAAAACCTTCCAAATAGCACCTTCCAATTAGATTTTAGCCGCTTTCTTTGTCAGAAATGTACTGAAGAAACAGACTGATGATCGGCCCTCCAAGTTATCATAGAATGAGAGGAAATTATAAATAAGGTGTATTTCGGCAATTACCTTGCAGATATCTTTGTACTAAACTAAAAAGATAAAATAAGTTAACTCCATATGTAATTATGTACAAAACGTTTAATTTATTTTGATCTCTTTAGAAGTATAACAGAGAAAACATTCAAGAATATTAAAGTCTTGTAATGTTTGCTAATATAAAAAGTGTTGTATTATCTTGCGTGGATAGCATCACAACAGATATATATATATATGAAATATAAGTTCACTAAGAACAAAGGGAATTTTAAAGTTTAAAACACAGAACCTGTCACTTGCATGGTGTCCCCTCCGCTGCACTGTAGATAGACTCTCGCCGTTGCTGGTGTGAGCAACCAGACGGCCTGCAGCCCAGAGCTTCTATTCTGGAGCCAGAGACCAGCTGTGGGGCCAGCGCCTCGGAGGTGGCAGACTGGAGCCGGGTGTGCACTTTCCCTCTGCCGCGGGGTCGTGACGGACTTTTGGTGCCGCGTGCCCACCGCAACGTGTGGCCTGGGGAGCAGCTGGCCCACTGCACGCGCTCCCTCGGCTACAAGAATTCATTGCACAGTGTTTTCACCATTTTGTTTGTCACCTTTTTTTGGTCCTTGGTATGAAAAGGAATGTCGTTCTGTGGTCATTGGCAGCGGGTTGCGCTGACTCCCTCAGCGGCTTTAAGGGAGGAAACTCACTAGGAGGTCATGCACGGAGCTGCCCCAGCTGTGCTGGCTGGAGTGGGAGGCCCCCAGCCCCATCGTTGCTCCTGCTGCAAGGACATGCTTCTGATTTCCGTCTCTTGCTGCTGCTGCCGCCTCATGCACCTTGAAACTTTGAGAACCCCTCGCACACTCCCAGATTGAACCAGCTCATCGGTGTCCAGCCAAGAAGAGGTACCAGCTTCCAAGTGAGATCCCCTCCATGATTGCCCCAGTGTGCCCGGGGTTCCTGTGTGGGGTCTGCCTGGTTCAGAGTGTTGCTGGCGAGACTGAGACCCTCTCTGCGTGGTGGTCTCACCTGCCTTGCTCTGTGCACTGGCACTGAGCCCTTTGCCACAAGAGAGTTTTGTTTGACTTCGGAGATCCAAGGCTAATTGCTGTTAGAATTTTAAGTGGCATTTTTAAAAAATTTGTCTACATGTGGGGTTTCTTCCATCTCCACAAGTTATTTGATTTTCAAAATATTTTGATTTCATTGCTGTGTATGAGTATTTCTCCACATGCTTCAGATAAACATTCCCAGTCTTCTGCTTCCCAAGGGGGACCCCACCATATACAGAGAAGACACATGCCCACTGTGTGGAAGGGCCACAGGGACCCCACCACACACACAGAAGATACAGGCCCACTGTGTGGAAGTGTAGGGGGGACCCCACCACACACAGAGGGTACACGCCCACCATGTGGAAGAGCCGAGGGGACCCCACCACACACATACCCACCATGTGGAAGGGTAGGGGGTACCCCACCACACACAGAAGATACACACCCACTGTGTGAAAGGGCCGGGAGGACCCCACCACACACACACCCACCATGTGGAAGGGTAGGGGGGACCCCACCACACACACACACACTGTGTGGAAGGGTAGTGGGGGACCCCACCACACAGAAGACACATGGCCACCATGTGGAAGGGTATGGGGGAGACCCCACCACAGAGGATACATACACCCACAGTGTGGAAGGGTAGGGGGCACCCCACCACACACACACAGGACACACATACCCACAGTGTGGAAAGGTAGGAGGGGGCCCCCACCACACACAGAGGACACACACCCGCCCTGTGGAAGGGTGGGAGGGGGCAGTTTCGGGTCAGACACTGATGAGGAAGCGGGACTTAAGGCCCAGCGAGGGGTTGTGAGGTTGCCGGTGTCCTCGTGAGGCCTCGGTCCTGCTGCCTGTGCCAGCGGTGAGGGCCAAGGGCTCAGGGCTGGGATCCAGGTTCTGTTGTGCAAGAAAAGGAATGAGACTCTCAGTACCACCCACTTAGCAATAAAGGAGGATCGTTCTGTACTGTTAATGGAAACTGCTGGGACGAGTCGTTCATGAGAACATAGCCAGTGTTTGTCTCGTGACCTTGTGCTTTTGAAGTCAGACAAAACCGTGTGGTCAACTTGCACAAAGGAGGGTACACAGCGACCACCAAGACTCAGACCAACCAACAGGGCGGCTTCCTCATGGTGCTTGTTTGTTATATCTATCTAACCCTGCTTGACACTTTCCCCAAGGGAAATGGTCCCTTGATAGTCAGATGCTAGCAGCGTTGCTTCATAGTGTGGTGACTGGTTAGAGAGATTCATGTGCTCAGCCAATCACGGTTCCAAACAAAATTTTTATGTGCAAAGGACAGCAACCTTCTCGTATGTTAAACCACCAGTAAGCTTTGTACATCTGTGATAACGCCTGTTTTATATTCAAATGAACAAATAAAAGCTTTTATTTTTGTTGCTCTGAAAATAGCAGTTTCTTAATTGGTCCCCTGGAGAGCTGGGCCAGCTTCCATCCCAGGAAGGAAGTGACTCCTACCAGGAATGGATCCCACTCTGTTTACATAATTTGTTGCATTATTTACCAGTACAGATAATCATACTTTGAACAATGTTTAAATTTTGATGTGGGCATTTATTGCTAAAAAATTCCTATGGCAACAAATGTTTTGTGAAATGTTTTTTTTAATTCTTTTAAATATATCTAAATATATTTGTTCACATTTTCTCCAAGTGTACAGATTATTGGTAACCTTGAGGGACAAGGAGTGTGAGTCTGTGTGCACAAACTCTGCTGCTCCTTGGCCAGAACCTTGGCCAGGACCGGGGTCTCGCTGACGATTCCAACCCAATTATCTTTGTTTTTCTTTTGTCTTTGTCTCTTGGAAAGTGGTAGTGGGTTAACTGACTTCCAGCCTAATGGTTATGAAAGGATAAAACCACCAGACTTCACCAAGTGCCTTTGTGTTAGAATTCCCCTGGAACAAGGAACGTCCATGCTAACTGGGGGTGTGGAAGTCGGTGGCTGGTGTAGACCACCTGTTTGGGTGACTGGGCATTGCCAGGAGATCTGCTCGGAGTGGCCGTGCTTTGGGCAGCACGTGTGTTCCCGCATGCACGCATAGAGTTCCTTCTTCTGCCTTGGTCCACGGCCTCCAGCATGGTGCCGAGGCCAGGGGACATAGGCCAGAGTTTGGTTGGCAGGTTGATCATAATTCTGGGTCTTACCATCCTTGTTGATGTCTTGGTGGCCTGAGTCAGGTGGTCTGTCCACGTGGAGGAACGTAGTGTCACTGCTTCCGAGGAGAGAGGTTCCGTTCCCTCAACATCAGGTCCTCTGTGACTCACTCCCCCTGCTCAGCAGAGCCTGCCCGGTGCTGACTGCTGGGCTGGTCTCTGTCTTCCGCCGTCCCTGGTAGCCAGTGCCTGGTCCCTGAGTGGCATCTTCCCGTCAAGGCCACTCTGGCTCCCCTCCAGTGGGTCCTTCCACTCATCTCTGCTGTCTTCTCGATTTTAAGGTTAATCCGTGAACAAATTAGTGGCAGCACCAAGGTCAGCGTGAGATCTGGGTGGGCCTTGCTGCCTCGGGACAGCCCATGTCAGCTCCTCAGGCTGGGATAGACCCTCCTCTCCCTTCCTGCCCCTCACCCCTCCACCCTGCATGTCACTGTCACTCCCTGACTTCGTCATTCATGGGGGGAAGAGTTGGGGACCCTCCCAGGGCTGGGGCAGGAGGCCAGCGGGTGGGCAGGCAGGGGTCTGGCTCTGAGCACAGTCAGGCGGGAAAGCCTCTCCTCCAGCCCCTCACTTGGCGCCGTGTGGGAGGGCGCAGGGCTCACCTGGGCTGTTGGGCTCTGGGGACAGGCTGACCTGCAGAAACGTGAAGGCACAGTGGAAATGGAAGACAAGACGGTGGGCACAGGGGTCTGAGCCTGGCCTCAGCTCCCCTGCACTTTGTTTCCATGTTGGTATGGACCCTGGGGGGACAGAAGCAAGTGTTCCCTGCAGGTGCAACCCCCTCTTGCCCTAGGAGGCGTTCAGGAGGTGCAGGGGAGCAGCCCTAGAGCCGAGGTTAGCAAGCTCGATGCCTTCCTTCTCTGCTCACCATCAGGAGGATGAGGACAGCGTTGGGACCCACACTTTGGCGAAACCCGGGTCAGAGCAGAGGTGAGGGTAACCCAGCCAGAGCCGTCCCCTCACAGCTTTCCCACGGATGCATTCCAAGGGACCGGATGTACCCACACGTCTTGTTGAGTCACCCCTGGCGAGTCCCTGCACCAGAAGTGGAGGATGGCACTGCCATGTGTCCCCCTCCACCACCCTCCCCAGCAGAGGACAGAGGCCACCTGTCCTGACCACTGTCCAGGGGGCTTCCCCACAGGTCAGGCAGCAGCAGAAGCATCTGAGGCCGAGAACCAGTGTGGATCCTTGAAGATGGACGCTCTGATTGTGAAGCTGCTCCAGCTCCAGAGGGCAGCGCGGCTTGGAGAGTGGAGTCACCACGTTGTGGGCAGCGGCGTGTCACCAGCCCAAATTCCTGGAGGTATAAGTGAACTGCGAGGCGTCGTCTGGTCTCAGTGGGGTTTAGGGATGCTTTAGGAACCATTGGTAGCTAGTGGGCACTTACACCGAAGGACGACGGTACGTTGAGTGTGTTGTGTCCCAGCCATGGTCCCGTGAGGCTTCAACCAGGCCACCGCCAGCCTGGAAGACACGGTGACACTTGTGTCTGACGGGCCAGTCAGCTTCGGTCTGAAACCTTCCGTCCTGACGTAAGTGCAGCCCTTCAGTCGCTGGGCAAGGACCTGGCCCCACAGCACTTGACTTGTGACATGAGTACAGAAACACAGGCTTCAACCTTTCTCCCATCATGAATATTATTCTTTGGATTCTTTTCAAGTGTAAATGTGATATTTAGCTTCTGATCCCTTCACAGATAGATGGTAGCTAGATTTGGCCAGGTTTGGGATTGCAGTTTGCTGATTGCTGTTGTAAGACACACAGGTAGGAAGGCAAACTTTTGAGAATTAACTGCTGATTCTGGTTTTCCTTTCAAAAGCAATAATTAGTTTCTGAGTCTAATAGTTTGGGCTCTAAATGTTTTAATTTCTGGGCTTCTGTCTCTTTCACTTTCTCAGTCAGTAAATATTTGAGCACCAACCACGGGTCCTTGCTGGGATGAAATGGCCGAGGAGTCCACCTCCTTCAAGTCCATGTCCGGCAGGGACTGCAATGCCTGAGCTGACTTCTGACTCCAGCTCAGAGACTGATGGTCAGTCTTGGTTCTGCCAGGGCAGGAGGTCACATAAACTCTTCTGTCGCCATGAAGAAGGGCTGAGGCCAGACAGTCTCGTTTCCCTACCCTCGCTGTTCCTCAGGTTTGACCTCTAACCAGACAAACACCCAGCAGCTGCTGCTACTCATAACTGACCAGCTCCATCCAGGGCTGCATGGAGAAAGGGGCTCTTGTTGCTCAGAGTGAACTGTGGGGATGGGACAACCTCTGGACGACCGCGGGCATGCAGGCATGTGGGGCGGCTTCTGCCGATGCTCCACCCTTTGTGGAGTAGGAGCTGTGGTGTCTGATGTCCTGCACTGAACAATAGGGGAGTCCCCAAAATGTCAAGATTGTTTTTGAACAGCCAAGTTCAGAATTTTCTATTTCAGTGCCTGATTGATCATCTGTCAGCAGAGGTTCACACATTTGCTATTAGTTTCTAACTCAGATGTTCAAGATGTAAGGAGAAACACTTGAGAAGGTGTTTACAGAGACCCTACATCCTTTGTAATGTGAACAATTAAGCCCTCTCTTTGGTCTGCTTCAGTTCAGTCAGTTCAGTTGCTCAGTCATGTCTGACTTTTTGAGACCCCATGGACTGCAGCATGCCAGGCCTCCCTGTCCATCACCAACTCCTGGAGCTTACTCAGACTCATGTCCATCAAGTCGGTGATGCCATCCAACCATCTCACCCTTTATCATCCCCTTCTCCTCCCGCCTTCAATCTTTCCCAGCATCAGGGTCTTTTTCCAGTGAGTCAGTTCTTCGCATCAGGTGGCCAAAGTATTGGAATTTGAGCTTCAGCATCAGTCCTTCCAATGAATATTCAGGACTGATTTCCTTTAGGATTAACTGGTTGGATCTCCTTGCAGTCCAAGGGATACTAAAGAGTCTTCTCCAACACCACAGTTCAAAAGCATCAATTCTTTGGCGCTCAGCTTTCTTTATAGTTCAACTCTCACATCTATACATGACTATCAGAAAAACCATAGCTTTGACTGTACGGACCTTTGTCATCAAAGTGATGTCTCTGCTTTTTAATATACTGTCTAGGTTGGTCGTAGTTTTCTTCTAAGGAGCCAAGGGTCTTTTAATTTCGTGGCTATCCACAGTGATTTTGGAGTCCAGGAAAATAAAATCTGTCACTGTTTCCACTTTTTCCCCATCTGTTTGCCATGAAGTAATGGGACTGGATGCCATGATCTTAGTTTTCTGAATGTTGAGTTTTAAACCAGCGTTTTCACTCTTCTCTTTCACCCTCATTTGAGGCTCTTTAGTTCCTCTTCACTTTCTGCAATTAAAGTGGTATGATCTGCACATCTGAGATTGTTGATATTTCTCCCAGAAATCTTGATTCCAGCCTGTGTTTCATCCAGCCTGGCATTTGGCGTGATGTACTTTGCATATAAGTTAAATAAGCAGGGTGACAATATACAGCCATGCCTTTCTCAATGTTGAAACAGTCAGTTGTTCCATGTAAGGTTCTAACTGTTGCTTCTGGACCCACATACAGATTTCTCAGGAGACAGGTAAAGTGGTTTGGTATTCCCATCTCTTTAAGAATTTTCCACAGTTTGTTGTGATTCACACAGTCACAGGCTTTAGTGTAATCAGTGAAACAGAAATAAATGTTTTCTTGAAATTCCTTTGCCTTTTCTATGATCCAGTGGATGTTGGCAATTTGATCTCTGGTTCTTCTGCCTTTTCTAAATCCAGCTTGTACATCTGGAAGTTCTCAGTTCACATACTGCTAAAGTCTAGCTTGAAGGATTTTGAGCATGTGCATAAACTAGATTACTTTTAAAAAATCTCCTCTTTCACTGTACCGTCTGAAACAGAATTCTCTGGGGTAGGGAGGTGGTGGGGAAGAGAAGCATAATAAAGCATAGGTATGTCAGAGACCTAGGACTTAAGTTCACTCCTGGTTTCCTACCATGTGTTTCACACCCCAGAGCCTTGGACTATGGTTACTGACCGGAGGAACCTTTCTAGGAGACCAAGAAGTACCTACATGCATCAAGATAGCAGCCATTGCTGCAGCTAGAGGAACTGGTCATAATGACTAATCAGACCAGAGGGGAAGGCCTGATTTTCAAAGAAAAGTTCACTGTGGGACCTGAGCTGGATGGTCAAAAGAGAAAGGAAAAACAAAAAAAGATAGGTGTGAACAGGTAGGGGCTTGGAGACAACTGTCACTCCCAGAGCTGAAGGAAGGGTTTTAGAACAGAGGTAAATGATACATAGATGGACAGACATGGAAAGGTAGCTTCCACACAGATAAAGAGCTGAAATGCTGGTTTCCCTGACAGCTGCTTCCCCAAGGGAACAGTCAGCATAAGGACTGAGATGTAACTTGTACATGGAACCTTCTGCCGGGTGAACTTCCTCTTCCACCGGTCTGTCCTTCCCTCATCCTTTCTTCTGAGCCTTTCTTAATTATGGATTTTCTCTGTTCAGACCCAAGCTCAGGGCGGCCAGGGATAAGGACCAGGAGCAGAGCAGATGCAGCTCCTCGCCCACAGGCCAGATGAGGAGCCCCCTACACAACAAGGTGAGGAGCCCCCCAACCCCCACCCAGTGTAGGGGTGTCACAGCCACTCTCCAAGAAGGTGCTGGGGTCTGAGGGAGGGCTCTGTGGGATTCTTGGGCAGTGCTTAAGACTGTTTTCTGCTTCTGAACAGAAGCAGAAACTCCTCCAACTCCTGTAAAATCCAAAATAAAATGTTTGGAAGTGATTTATTTATAAGAGGAACTCCTACACTCTGCCCTAAAGATCGACAGCAGAATGAAGCTGAATACAGGTCACAAGATGTAAACCGGAGGCAGACAAGTGGAAACAGTGTGGTCTACAGCCACGTCTTGACCTCTGGGAGCAGAACTCAGCAGCTGTAATTATTAAAAGGTTACAGGAATTACAGTTTCACGTTCTTAATTTTTATGATCCTCTTTAAAATGAATTAGAAAAGAGTGGGTTGTCATTCCTTTTTTTTTCCAACAAAGGATATATAATAATTTGTTTTGTTTAAACCAAACCTTGCCTACTGCCTGTGACCTTACTCACTGAACAAGCCCGGTTCAGAGGAAAGCTTGGTGTAAAGCAATTACAGAATCACTTCTTCATCTTCCGTTCTGAGCCATCTCCCCTTGTCTTCTGCAGTCACTGTGCTGGTTTCCCTCTAGATGTTCAGTCATGGCACCCCTCAGTCCTGCTTCCTCTCTGATGGCTTCCTTTCACCTTCTAGCAAGAATTTTGTTTGTCTTCTATAAGTTTTTTTCCTGGTCTTAAAAGTTACAGTTATAGTAAAAATATGAAGGAAAAAATGAATCATCCAAAATTATGTTCAATCCTCTGGAATATTCGCCTTACTTCTCCAGCGATTCCCACTCACCTTTCATGTCTCAGCTGACATACAGGTTTTTAAACCTCCCCTAATGGTTTCCCCTCTTGTCATAGCCTTCTCGGTATCCTGTAGCCCTGTATTTTTTCTTCATTGCACTGAACTCTGGGTTATAATTAATGCTGCACTTACTTGGACGATGCCCTCACTAGAATATAAGCTACATAGAGACTGGAAACATGTTGTGCTGTTTATCATGCGTTTGGCATACAACACAAGTGCTGAATGAATGTCTACACTGTCTGCTAGAAAGCTGCTTTAGCAATCTGTACCTTCACTTACACTGTTTCCTGTTCCTGGAGGGCAGGGGTTATTTCTTATTATTGCTCGATTTTATTAGACCACAGATCATCTTCATAGGGCTGTGGAAGAGCAGGTATGATACCATGAACGTGGTTCCTGAATTGAAGCAGCCCTGGGTCTCAACTTCCTCTTCAGTGTGAGGTTGAGGAGTTAGGTAAAGGTTTTCCAACTGCCCTATAGAGCCAAAGGCATCCTTAGGACACCTTTGCAGGGCTGCCTAATTGAAATGTCAGTTTAGAGGTTTGCTGACTTGAAGATTTCTAAGCTCTCAAAATTCAGACTGAAAAATTAAGAACCTACCATTAAAAGAGGTCAAGTTTTGGTGAAAACTGATGAATTCTTATCAACTCCTAAGTATCAAGCAGGCCTTCTAATACACATTTGCTTAATGAATACTGACAACTGGTCAGGTGCTGACGGGAGCACTTAACTTGGTGACACAAAGCTCTTGTTTTTAGCTTGCTTTGTCCAGTGTGGGTAGTCATCAGCCACAGGAGAACGTAACATGGCTGGTCCAAATGGAGATTTGCTGAAAGCATGAAACACATGCTGCATTTTGAAGACTTAGTATAAACAATGTAAAATATCTCATTGTTATATAAGTTAAATTTTGAAGTATTCTGGACATACTAGGTTTGTTGTTGTTTAGTCACTAAGTCATGTCCAACTCTTTGCAACCCCGTGGACTGTATGTAGCACATCAGGCTCCTTTGTCTTCCACTATTTTCCAGAGGTTAGGTAGGATATGTTAAAATTAATTTAACCTGTTCCTTTTATATGGTTTAATATTTAATGTTACTGGATACTATTTAATGGTTTAATATTTAGTAGTAATATCTAATAATAATAATTACTTCAGTCGCTCAGTCACGTCCAACTCTTTGTGACCCCATGGACTGCAGCACGCCAGGCCTCCGTCCATCACCAACTCCCGGAGCTTGCTCAGGCTCATGTCCATTGAGTCAGTGATGCCATCCAATCATCTTATCCTCTGTCATCCCCTTCTCCTGCCTTCAGTCTTTCCAGCATCAGAGTCTTTTCTAATGAGTCAGCTCTTCGCATCAGGTGGCCAAAGTATTGGAGCTTCAGCTTCAGCATCAGTCCTTCCAATGAATATTCAGGACTGATTTCTTTTAGGATTGATTGGTTTGAACTCATTGCAGTCCAATGGACTCTCAGGAGTCTTCTCCAACACCACAGTTCAAAAGCATCAATTCTTTGGCGCTCAGCTTTCTTTATAGTCCAGCTCTCACATCCATACATGACTACTGGAAAAATCATAGGTTTGACTAGACAGACCTTTGTCAGCAAAGTAATGTCTCTCCTTTTTAATATGCTGTCTAGGTTGGTCATAGCTTTTCTTCCAAGGAGCAAACGTCTTTTAGTTTCATGGTTGCAGTCACCATTTGCAGTGACTCTGGAGCCCAAGATAATAAAGTCTGTCAGTATTTCCATTTTTTCCCCACCTGTTTGCCATGATCTTAGTTTTTACAATGTTGAGTTTTAAGCCAGTTTTTTCACTCTCCCCTTTCACTTTCATCAAGAGGCTCTTTAGTTTTTCTTCTCTTTCTGCCATAAGGATGGTGTCATCTGCATATCTGAGGTTATTGATATTTCTTCTGGTAGTCTTCATTCCAGCTGTGCTTCATCCAGCCCAGCATTTTTGCATGATGTACTCTGCATATAAGTTAAATAAAAAGAGTGACAGTTTACAGTCTTGACGTACTCTTTTCCAATTTGGAACCAGTCTGTTGTTTGATGTCCAGTTCTAACTGTTGCTTCTTGGTCTGCATACAGATTTCTCAGGAGGCAGGTAAGGTAGTCTGGAATTCCCATCTCTTGAAGAATTTTCCACAGTTTGTTGTGATCCACACAGTCAAAGGCTTTGGTGTAGTCAGTAAAGCAGAAGTAGATGTTTCTCTGGAAGTGATGCTTTTTCTGTGATCCAGTGGATGTTGGCAATATGATCTCTGGTTCCTCTGCCTTTTCTAAATACAGCTTGAACATCTGGAAGTTCACAGTTCATGTACTGTTGAAGCCTGTCTTGGAGAATTTTGAGCATTACTTTGTTAGTGTGTGAGATGAGTGCGATTGTGCTGTAGTTTGAGCATTCTTTGGCATTGCCTTTCTTTGGGATTGGAATGAAACCTGATCTTTTCCAGTCCTGTGGCCACTGCTGAGTTTCCCAAATAAGCTAACATATTGAGTGCACTTTCACAGCATCATCTTCTAGGATTTGAAATAGCTCAGCTGGAATTCCATCACCTCCACTAACTTTGTTCGTTAGTGATGCTTCCTAAAGGCCCGCTTTACTTCGCACTCCAGGATATTGGCTCTAGGTGATAAGCACACCATCATGGTTATCTGGGTCATTAAGATCTTTTTGATATAGTTCCTCTGTGTAGTCTTGGCACTTCTTGTTAAGATCTTCTGCTTCTGTTAGGTCCATACCGTTTTTGTCCTTTATTGTGCTCATCTTTGCATGAAATGTTCCCTTGGTATCTCTAATTGTCTTGAAGAGATCTCATCTTTCTCAGTCTATTGTTTTCCTCTATTTCTTTGCATTGATCATTGAGGAAGGCTTTCTTATCTCTCCTTGCTATTCTTCAGAATTCTGCATTCAGATGGGTATATCTTTCCTTTTCTCCTTTGTCTTTAGCTTCTCTTCTCTTCTTTTCTCAGCTATTTGTAAGGCTGCCTCAGACAACCATTTTGCCTTTTTACATTTCTTTTCTTGGGGATGGTCTTAGTCACCACCTCCTGTACATTGTCACAAAGTTCTCTTCATAGTTCCTCAGGCATTCTATCAGATCTAATCCCTTGAGTCTATTTGTCACTTCCACTGTGTAATTGTATGGGATTTGATTTAGGTCATACCTGAATGGTCTAGTGGTTTTCCTTACTTTCTTCAATTTAAATCTGAATTTGGCAATAAGGAGTTCATGTTCTGAGCCACAGTCAGCTCCCAGTCTTGTTTTTGCTGACTTTATAGAGCTTCTCTATCTTCAGCTTCTGAGAATATAATCAGTCTGATTTTGGTATTGACCATATGGTGATGTCCATGTGTAGAGTCTTTTCTTGTGTTGTTGGAAGAGGATGTTTGCTATGACCGGTGCATTCTCTTGGCAAAACTCTGTTAGCCTTTGCCCTGCTTCATTCCGTACTCCAAGGCCAAACTTGCCTGTTATTCCAGGTATCTCTTGACTTCCAATTTTTGCATTCCAGTCTCCTATGATGAAAAAGACATCTTTTTTGGGTGTTAGGTCTAGAAGTTCTTGTAGGTCTTCATAGAACTGACCAACTTCAGCTTCTTCAGCATTATTGGTTGGGGCGTAGACTTGGATTACTGTGATATTGAATGGTTTGCCTTGGAAACGAACAGAGATCATTCTGTCATTTTTGAGATTGCACCCAAGTACTGCATTTCAGACTCTTAAATTGACTATGAGAGCTACTTCATTTCTTCTAAGGAATTTGTGCCCACGGAGGTAGATATAATGGTCATCTGAGTTAAATTCACCCATTCCAGTCCATCTGAGTTCACTGATTCCTATAATGTCGATATTCACTCTTGTTATTTCCTATTTGACCACTTCCAATTTACCTTGATTCATGGACCTAACATTCCAGGTTCCTATGCAATATTGTTCTTTACACCATCAGACTTTACTTCCATCACCAGTCACATCCACAACTAAATGCTGTTTTGCTTTGGCTCCATCTCTTCATTCTTTCTGGAGTTATTTCTCCATTGATCTCCAGTAGCATATTGGGCACCTACTGATCTGGGGAATTCATCTTTCAGTGTCCTATCTTTTTGCCTTTTCATCATGTTCATGGGGTTCTCAAGGCAAAAATACTGGTTTGCCATTGCCTTCTCCAGTGGACCACGTTTTGTCAAAACTCTCCTTCATGACCTGTCCATCTTGGGTGGCCCTACATGGCATGGTTCATAGTTTCATTGAGTTAGACAAGGCTGTGGTCCATGTGATCAGTTTGATTAGTTTTCTGTGATGATGGTTTTCATTCTGTCTGCCCTGTGATGGATAAGGATAAAAGCTTATAGAAGCTTCCTTATGGGAGAGACTGAGTGTGGGGTAAACTGGGCCTTGTTCTGATGGATGGGGCCATGCTCAGTAAATCTTCAATCCAATTTTCTGTTGATAATCTATGGTAGTTTTCTGTTGCCAAACTATGGTAGTGGTAATGAAGGTGATGGTGATCTCCTTCAGAAGGTCTTGTGCAGGCACTGTTGTATTCAGTGCCCCTGACCTTGCAGCAGGCCACCTCTGACCCAGATCTCCGCTGGAGACTCCTGGACACTAATGGGCAAGTCTTGCTCAGTCTCTTGTGGGGTCACTGCTCCTTTCTCCTGGGTCCTGGTGCACACAAGGTCTTGTTTGTGCCCTCCAAGAGTCTGTTTCCCCAGTCCTGTGGAAGTTCTGTAAGCAGATCCCACTGGCCTCCAAAGTCAGATTCCTTGGGGGTTCTCAGTCCCTTTGTCAGATCCCCAAGTTGGGAACTCTGTTGGGTGTCCTAGAACTTTTTTGACAGTGCAAGAGTTTCTTTGGTATGATTTTTCTGCAGTTTCTGGGTCGTCTGCTCAGCAGCTTTATGGTGGGGCTAATGGCGACCTCCTCCAAGAGGGCTTGTGTTACATGCTCCATGACCCTGGTCTGCAACCAGAGCCCCTGTCCCCAGGGCAGGCTACTGCTGACCCATGTCTGCAGGAGACACTCAAACACTCAAAGGCAGGTCTGGCTCAGTCTGTGGGGTCTCTGGATCCTGGTGCCCACAAGATTTTGTTTGAGTCCTCCTAGCGTCTCTGACGGGTATGGGTTTGATTCTAAATGGAATTTCGCCCCTCCTTCTGTCTCGTTGGGGCTTCTCCTTTGCCTTTGCTGTGGGGTATCTTTTTTTTTTTTTTTTTTTTTTTTAATGGGATCCAACCTTCTCCTGTCGATGGTTGTTCAGCAGTGAGTTGCAGTTTTGGAATTCAAGAACTTGCCTCTCGGGTGTCATCAGTGGCCAGAATGGCAGAATGCCCAGCTCCACCCACCCCAGATATCTGAGTTGAACTCTGCACTTTAACTAGACCCCCAGGTTGTTTGTGTGCACTTGGACTTTTGAGGGCCTCTGATCTAAGTAAGTGACAGCACTCTTACTACCGATTCTATTCTTGGCTTGCCTAATCCTGCTGGACCCAGGATTGCTAACTTGAGGGACCTGGATCCTTCTGGGGGTGGAAGTCTAAGAATGGGCCCTAGGACTCTGTAAGATACTGGGATCTTCTGCATATCTGTTTATTTCCATCAGTAAAGCAGTGCCTTTGAAAGGATGGCCTCATCAGCAACACTTGGGAACTTGTTAGCAATGAAAGTGGGAGTGGGGAGAGGACAGCAGTGTTTGTTTGAACAAGCCCTCTTCTGATCCTGATGTCAGAAATTTGAGAACCACTGAATTAGAGGGGGAGGCAAAGAGAGGGTTGGGCCACTTCTGCATTGTGGTTTGGGCAGGAGGGTGATGCTGGCTTGAACTGAGATCACCATCATGGGAATTGGTTGGAGGAGTGAAGTGAGAACAAGATGATGGATTTGAGTCTGGATATATTGAAATCAATGGTATTGACTAATGTCAAATGTTTATTGAACAATTTTCTATCTGTATGTTCAGCCTAGTCTAAAGGTCAAGAAAAAGGGCTTTGTAGTCAAATTTGAATTTTTTGAGAACTGGTAAAAGTAAATCCAACTTTACATAATGTTTAAGAGAACTGTTTTTAACACACTGATTTTATATAAAGTTAGTCACCAGCAGGTAGCCAACAGTATATGATTACTATGTGATATACTTGTGTTTGTTTTGGCCTAGGGGAATGGACTAAATCAACAATTTATTAAAGGCAGTTTTTTTAAATACATTTATTAACCAATGTTAACACATTAAATGAGTCTATATATTGCTAGTCAGAGCAGCTTACAAAATGCCAGAATGCATCGAAGAACTGGACAGCCACAATGAGTAATTACAATGTGCATAGTGGCTAAGCTCAACACCTTGATATAGCTTTATGATTTGCAGAAAAATTTTAATAATGATTCCTAAACAATCAATTGTAATTTTACCTAAAACTTTTACAAAACCAGGCCACAATCTCTTTTTTTAATTTTGTTTTTTTTTTTTTTTTTTAAACACACAGTTTTCACACTGTAGTAACTTGGAAATGTGCAACCGTGTCAACGGAGACAAAAAAGCCAAAGTAACACGAGTCTTACTTTCATGCAGCTATCGGTAAATAGTACACACTCTGGAATGATTTCACACCAAAAATAGTTCCACAATAACTTGCTCTCATAGGGGTGGATCGAAGTTTTAAAACTTGGAAAACAATCAGAGAAGGTAAGTGTTCTCAGTTATGTCGTCTCGACCAGACCACAGCACTGTGGCGACGTTGACCAATCTCACAGCAACGAGGAGGGACCGAGAATGCCACGTGCCTGCGTAGTTCAGGGACGCTGTTGACGTGCGGCTACCAGACAGGTCCTCCAAGCCACGGGGCACCACCAGGCAGTCGCTTGTCGATTAACTTGTGTCACCACCATCTGCAACAGCATCAGGACTGGGGGGGTGATTATTTCACAGAAGACTTGGGTACATTTTTGTCTTTAGAGTGACCCTGACAAACCTGGAGAAAACTTTTTGAAAGGTTTTTCTCCTGATTCTCTCACTTACATTGTGTGTAATTGCTTTAATAAATATCAAAGGTGTAAATAAATATTTACAAATTATTTCTCTAACCTTAAAAATAACTAAATGATAAGTGGGAATTTGACTTGGTCTAAGGTCAGTCTTTGAAAAAACATAAATTGTGAGGGTTTGTTTTATTTTTTAAAATTAAGGTTTCCTGGCTGTATTTTATATATCTATATATAAAAAAAATCATTATTCAACTATCGATCCATTCCTATTGGTAATGCTTCTTAATCCAGACATTCCGCAAAATACAGACTTTTTACAAATCACGGCATCTTTAATACAAGAAAATTAACATGCATTATTCTTCATTCTGTGTACAGTGATGGAGTTCATTAGTAGGCAATGATCCATTACTACAAACATAACGGCTTCTGTGAAACTTAAGTGCTTTCTTTCCTTTCAGTATTAACTTATGATAGAAGAGGTGACACCAGATAGTAGGCAATCAGATGACACTTGGGGAGGGAAGGGAAGCATTAAAGAAATCTGTATGCCTCATCTATAATTTCATGTATGGATAAAGGTAGTTTTTGGCTTTTTATTTTTGTTGTTTATTTTGTTACAAGCACTCATGTTAGGACAAAGATGAAATGTGCAAACTTTAAAATTTAAATATTCATTTTCTCTAAGATCCAGCTCAGTAAAAGATTACCCCAGTTCCCTGCAATTTTAAACTACAAGATCAAAGCTAATAATTTGTTATAAAAGTTATATATTGAAAAGAAATAATGAAAAACACAATTGGGAAATATTTAAGAAAAAATATGCAGGACTAGCACCTGCTGTGTCAACCCTGTTCCCTAAATTCAATCATATACCCACTGGCATAACCAATAGATAATGCCTTTAAACAGTAAAGTAAGCTGAACAAAACCAGCTCAACAAGGTTAAGAAATAAATTTCACATCAAGGTAGTATGTTTTATTTCTGAAACAGTTCTGTAGTTCTTACATTCAGATCTATTTTAAATGTTTCTTTGTTAAACTCACTTGTAATTCACCTGTTTTTTAAAGATCTGTTGTTTAAAGGTTAAAATCTCTGTAAAACCTAAAAATGTTTTAAAATTTGCTGAAAATGCAACAAACTCTCAATTAAAATTTATTTAAAATAATACCCTCCACTGATGTTACTTTTACCCCCTGAAAAACTCCAGAGGAGCGTTAACAAAAGATTTAAACTACTGTGCAAAATTTCTTCACGAAAAGTGTTTAAAGGCTGGTGCAAAATGGGAAGCAAATTCTAAACAATTTTGGCTTCTTGGAAACAAAAACCGCTGTGTCTGAGAGGAATAGTCGTCAGTGATTCTCCAGGAAGAGCCAGCCTTCATCTTTTCCGGCGACAGGTGCGCTTGTGCTCCGCATGCCAGTGCTCCTGCTGACACTTGATGGAGCAGTACGATGTGTTCCAGCAGCAGTGGTACATGGCCTCCTCCTCACAGTTGTAGCACTGTAGCAAGAAACCGTGACCAGCAAGTAAACGAAACTGGGTACAACTACAGACTTTAAAACTGTGCTTTCAAAGATCTTTCTAACTCAAGTGTAAACTAGGACATCAAAACACGGTTTCTGTCCTGAGCAGGACAGTAGGGAAACAATGGGATGACAGAGGCTCAGCATGCAGTCATTATCAGCAACCTCAAGCTTACTCAGCACAACATCAACTTCTTGCATCTGTACTAGGTCATTAACATCAACAGCACACAAGCATAAATAATTTCTCTTTTCCTAAAAAGGTCTGAAGGTTCTGAAAAGAGAACGGAGCAGCAGCACAAGGATTCCCCACCCCACCCCCCGCCACACACACCAGCTCTGCTGCACAATCTAAAGGGACTGTTTTGGAACCCTGAGGTCTGGGAAAGGGTGGAACAATAAGTTATGGTCACTTTGGTCATTTTGGCTCTTAGCACTGAAACAGCTACCTCTTCCCCACCTGCAGCCCCAGATGGCTATGCATGGAGCCCCCTGGCAGGTGTTCTGCAGACTGCTGCTTCTGGTCACAGATGGGCGGGCCACTTTATTAATAGTTGCACCCCTCCCCCACCCATCACAAGTCCTCCCTCTGAAATGACTTCCCTTTTGCAAGCCATTCAAAATCAATTGCACATACAGGGGAATTAGGAAGTCAATGTGCAAACCCAAGGAGAGGCTTAGAAAAGACCTAAGAAGACATTTAATTTACACCTCAGTCTGATCCTGGGAACAGACAGCCATAACAATCAAAGAAACAGCAACAGCAAACTACGATAAAGGGGAGAAAATGAGTTCCAGTTACCATATTATTAGACTCAAATGTTTAGTGTTCAACAACAACAACAAAAATCACAAGGCATACAAAGAAGCAGGAAGTATGACTATTCAAAGGAAAAAGAATCAATCAACAAACTGTTCATGTAAAAAAAACCTACTGGCAGATATACTAGACAAAGACTTTAAAACACCTATTAAAGAAGTGCAAAGAACTAAATGAAGATATGGAGAAAGTCAAGAAAATGATGTATGAACAAACTGGAAGTATCAATAAAAAGATGCTGATGGAAACCAAAAAGACTTGCAGCTGAGAATTCCATCAACTGAAGTGAAAAATGACTGGAGGGAGTCAAAGGCAGATGTGAGCCAAAGACAACAGGTCAATGGAAATTAACAAGACAGGGGAGAAGACTGCGGAAGAGCAAACAGCCTAAGAAGACCCACAGGGCATCATCCTTAGTGAACTGTCAGTTCTTAAGTTAGAGACCAGTGAGATGTTACTTTTATAAAGCAAAAGTAATCAATTTCTTTACTAGAAGCTAATGTATGTTAAGTGCAGTAAAATCTGAAAATCCTTAGTTTGCTACTATGATACTTACATTTACAATTTTATAAGTTAATATCACCTATCAGGGCCAGCCCACTTATCAAAATAAAATACCTGCATAGACGGAAAAGTTGTATAAATTATATATATTATGTCTCAAAGTATCATAATCTCAATGTAACAAAATAATTTTGAGCAAATAGAAATGTGGGCTCTGGAGTTAAAATACAGTTTAAGTTAATTAAAGTTGACAGTTCCACATTAGACTGTATTTCAGGATTTTTACATATGCCATAAAGATCTTTCTGAATTTTCATCATACCTATGGTATTTTTTTTTTTTTTCATAAATCAGATTCTAAGAAAATAGTGGTATTTACCCACTGCTTCTTCTTGGTCTGAGAAATTAGTTGTTTGTGCTGTGTTGCTAGCTTCTTGATTTCCTCTACAAATTCTTCTTTACACTTTTCCTTTACTTGCTTACATTTTCTGTCCATCTCACCCTGCATATTGGCTACAGCTTTATTTACAGCTTGTCTTTTTTCTTCTTCCATTTCAGAACGCAGCTGAGATGAAAAAAAAGTTAACCCACAGTATGTCAGCTCATAATTTACACAGACCATTAAGCAAAACCATAATACATAGTTTCTACTTAACTGATGTACCTCTCTTCCCTTTATTTCATTAAGGGCTATAAAATTTAGGTGAGAAAAGTACCTGTTATTTAAAATATTGTAAAAAGATGCCTTATTATATTCCCTGTTTTAAAGAGCTGCTATCTGGTTGATGCCTAAGCAACGTAAAACCACGACATGAAGACCATTCACCTGACCCACCCGTGTGTCTGAAGGCAGCACTGGCACTGAGGGCTGTGTTACCTTTTCTAGAGCTTCTCGTACAACTCTTTCAGTTTCTCGCTTGTGATCAGACTTCATTCGGTCTTTAAAGTCATTGAAAATTTTGGTGTACTTGTCATGGCACATGCTTTGACACACTCCATCACTGGTGGTCTGGGTGCTTCGATGCAGCATTCTTGGGGAAGAGGCACTTAACTTCTTGGTCTGAGTTGACACAGAAACTTTTTCAATTGGCTGAGGCATCGTGGGGATTTCCTGGCTGGAACTTACAGCTTCCGTTTCAGGCTCTGGTTCCTAAAGGATAAAGAAAGTGCCACAGAATTTACTAGTTCAAGAACAAGCTCTATCTGAAGAAAAACAGAGGGATACAAATAGCCATACAACCGCTGTTTAAACAATCATGTAAGAAAATGGAAAATTCTTTTGTGTATTCAACCACAATTCAAAATAAATTAAAAAAAAAATTAAAACACATGCAATTTGTAGGTACAATCATTCTACAGGAACTTCATTTACAATTCCATTAAATAATATTATGATGTTTCCTTTCAAAAGAGACTGAACAAAAAGTTTTACTGTGTAAGATCGTTAGAATTTATTGTTACTTCTTTGGATGAGATTCATAAACAAATACCCTAGACCACCCCTCACTGAGTATGTGGTAGTACTGTGCCCTGGTTTTAAAATATACCTGGATTATAGAATTGTAAAAGCCTGAACTTAGCCATAGTTTCTTTCAGTTTTCAAATGCTGGTCTCATTGATCTGCTGGATAAACGCTAAAAACTGTTTATTAAACGTTCCCAGACAATGCAGCAAAGGGCTGTCCCACTTAGCCAGATGTGGTCAGTGCTGCTTAACTGGATGCTCCCATGTGTTACTCTAGTGACAGGGCAGTGGGCAGTCTGGGTCCAACTTGGTTGCTATCCTGGGACTGATGGCAGTCCTTTTTGCAAGTTACCTGTCAGGAGCACTGCCTGGATCACAACTGTGGAAGTATTTCCTGTTTCACTTATCACCTGGACACTGCAGGGTGGGCAACTTACTTCTTTTTTGGGTTCCACACTTTGATTACGTCGTCCTTTCTTTGCTCTTGGTTCTTGAGTGACCTTTAGCTGTGGACATTATAAAAGTAACAGCACGTTATTCCTGACACCACAAAACACTTCTCTGCTGAGAAGACTAGCCATGGACCCATGGGGGAGAGGTGGGCACCTGCTGTGTCCCTGTGACATTAGCTCTTTCAAGACCATGTGATTGGCACTCACTGAATGATTCCTCTGGGCCGAGGACTTGAAAGAGCTAATGTGCTGGTCGAGTCTGGATCAGGGTGATGGTGGCTTCTGTGAACTAGGACTGGTTCTGGTTTGTTTCTCAGAGCACTTGACAAATGTGTGAAAGGAAGAAGTCACAACCTGCTCATTCCATGCCAGTGCGTCCTGACACCTGCACCTTTGGAACACAACTGACAGGTTCTCACTGGTGCCCTTACCTGCTCATTGCTGGTGGAGGAGATGCTGGACTCTGCCTCCTCCTCCCCTCGGTCCTCATTCTTGGACTTCCAAAACCTCCCTTCACGGAGAAAGCGCTGGTGCAGCTCCAGTTCGTCACAGGCTTTCTTCCAGCCCATACTGCGCTTAACATGCAGCCGGTGAACATTGACTGTGATGTCCTGTATGTTTTCAGAAGGAATCCAGGCCCTGTGAACAACATTGAAAAGGGATAGTTAGAAGTTTCCAAAACAGCAGAAACTCTGTGCATTGTAAAGCACAGTGGCTTGAATAAAAACTTACCAAGTAGAAAAAAGGTGCATTGACTTGTTTTTCACAGTCATCAAAGTAAAGTTCTCAGGGTGAGAATGACTCATAAGCCTTTTTTAAAGTGTTCAATATCTCATTGTTTTGAATACTATAAATTATTCAAAATCTAGCTACTTGCATGTTAGAACTATAGAAAGTGAGAGTGAAAGTTGCTCAGTCGTTTCTGACTCTTTGCAACTCCATGAACTATAGAGTCCGTGGAGTTCCCCAGGCCAGAATACTGGAGTGGGTAGCCTTTCCCTTCTCAGGGGATCGTCCCAACCCAGGGATCGAACCCAGGTCTCCTGTGCTGCAGGTAGATTCTTTACCAGCTGAGCCACAAGGGAAGCCCAAGAATACTGGAGTGGGTAGATCTAAAACTACATTTGGTTCTATTGGGAAGAAAGCTAGAATAGAAACTGAAGAAAATTTTCCTGGGTACGAATCACCTACTGGCCTTAGTCTCCCACTAGAGTGCTGTGTCCAGTCACCTGGGGCTGACCATGGGCCAGTGAAAGCACCACACAGCGTACAGTCCTAGGGCTGTTCCTGCCTCGTCTGACGGCTGGCAGAGATGTTGCCCAGATGGGCTTAAGGTAAGTTATTAATTAACAGCTGGAACCCAGCGAGGGTCCTAATGGTTAGGTTTCCTAATAAATACACTAGCGCTTCTACGTGCATTGCCACTGCCCTGAACTGAGAAACAAGGAAGAACAATGCAGCATATACAGTTCAGGTGACTCTGGACATGAAGAGGGAGGGATGTCACCAGTGAGAGGATATTAGGTGGGATACAGCACTAGGAATAAACCAGGATTTACTGTTTCCAGTCTTACTATGGAGTTACAGAAATACTAGACCTAAAACTGTTCTGAAGGCATCAGAGAATTCTGGCATATATGCCTAAAGTTATAAACACAGACTTCTAACTTGCTTGTATAAACTAAGCTATTTGCTTTAGAATTTAAAAGCACATTTTTAATATACAATAATCCATATGGTTACATGCTAATGACAGCTGAAATTGTTAAATTTGAACTTATTTATAAATATTACATTAACAGTGTCATCTGACATTGAGAAACCAAAGTAAACTACACTTGAGAAAAAGTGCAAATACAAATTTGCTTGTGGAAGAGTTCCTTGTCATTAAATCCTGTATTCTTATTTACTCTTTTCAGTCAGCAAACATTTACTGGGCAATCAAAAACTGTTAAAACACTTTTTAAAAGCAGTATGTTTTTAAGGAGGATTTCCATCATAAGCAGTGCTGACTACCTGGAATGAACTTGTGACCTAGGAGAGAATTTTATCCTGTTAAATTATGTATCCCTTGGATTTAATAAAAATGAATATTCTTAATGTGAGACTTTATTAAGTCTCAAAGCAATTCATACAACATATCTATTCTCTCAATCATCTCCATTACTATAAATTTTAATCAGATTTCAAGTTTGAGACATGCAGTCTGATCTACACTAGAAAAGGCAAACAGAAAGCACCCCACAATTTAGAGTAAGTTTAATAAAAAGAGAGAAAATTGGATCTATACCTACACATCTGTCAATCTGAATTCAGAATTCTCTGAATATGTGCACAATAAGGTGGGCCCACGATCTGACAGGATGTACCCCTTCTTTCTTGCCTGTGCCATCCACCCTCCAACCACAGGCAGCACGAAGAGTCAGCACTGCAGACATGCATGCCCTGCAGACCTGCTCTGGGCTCGGGAGGCAGCAGCAGGCTCTGGTTTGAGCATATGGAGGGAACAGTCCATAATCACGTGTTTACCTTTTCCTTCCCCCACTAGGTGCAGAGATATGAGGAACTAGCTAAAGAATATTTACTGTATTTATTCATGGTGATCTCTGCATAACAATTCTTCATTTTTCTAAGCTGTTACTTAATGAAATTCAAAACACTAAGTCAAAGTTCTTCCCTCATATCCATTCTTAGATCACAAGACCCACACTCTCCTACACTCCCAAGTTGATTATTTTTGTCTGTGACTCTGACAGAACCTTGAAAAGATGGTTGAAACTCCCAGAAGGACAACACAATTCTGTGAAATGGACCATCCTGAGAAGTTCTCTACTTAATTCCCACCATTGACACCTTCTGAGTTCACCCTTCTAAATTCTGCTATTGAAACTGTCCCATTTAAGTGCCCAGTCAAGTTATATGCTGATTTATTTTTTAATTTAAAATACACTTCACATTGTTCCTGATGGCAAAGCACCCAGAGCACCAGTAACTGCAGGCCTGGGTCCACCTCAGGGCTCCTAGAGGCCCAGGGGTGATGGTGGCTCGTGGGTCGTGATTACCTCTGGTGATGGTGACCGAAGAAGCGGACATCAACCTGATTGTCCTCTTTCTGCATGACTTTGGCCGGCCAGAATCCAAAACCTTTCATTTTAGCCCAAACCAGCTCATGATTAGGTATCTGGAAATAAAATGTTTTATCTTGTCATATTACTTGTAAAGTATTAAATACAAGTATATCATTAATACTGACCTACTTAGGTATAATATTTGCAATACTTCTTTTCTAAATCCTAAACACACAGAATGTACCCCACCCCAGGATTGATTGATTTTTACCTCCAAGAAAAACACCAAAAAATTAAAATTTCCATAAGTAATGTGGAAGTAAAAAGAATCTCCTGACAGCCCATGGAACTCTGGAAGGAAACCAAACCCCACGTGAGTAACAAAGGCAAACTGAACACTCTAACTTTGCTTCATGAAATATAGTCCAACCCTGGAAGCGTGTAAGAAATGGGAGATTTTCAGGTCCTCCTCCCAACCTACTAAGTTAGAGATGCAAATTTTAATGAGACCGTCAAGTGACTGAAGAGCACAATAATGTCTCAGAAGTGGGAGCTTTCAGGCAGGCTCTTATGTCCTTGTGGAGGGGGAGAGGAGATACCTTTGGCACTAACATGCCATTCTAGGGGAAATCACACAGCTATATATAAAAACTTAGATTTCTTGTAAGAGAATGAAAAATTTTATTTATTAAGGGATTCAATGTTTATTCCTGTTCTTAAAGTTCTCATTTTAAAGTCAGAAATGGATACTGATCCCAAGTTGTTTTTTCCTATATTTCAGTTTTTTATACTCATTAAAACCATAAAGAGCATGATATGAAAAGAAATATTTAGAAGGATTATAATCCTCAAGCAAATTGGAAATAAACTTCCTTAGAGCAGTACATCAGAGACACTGAAGAGGTTAAAAAAAAAAAAAATTTTTCAAAATTTCACATACACAAGGATAGCAGAACCAATTGTCAGGACGAGCATTTGATAAATAGAAGCAATTCTTACAAAGCTGTAGTTCATCCAACTGAAAAAGAAAAGTAACTATTTAGCTTACATAAAATATATGCATGCACAAAACTATAGATAGATGCATGTAAATCAGCATTCTCTTTCATGTTGATAGCCTTCAATTTTGTTCTTTAAGCTTCAAATTTGAATTCTCCAATGCCACTTTCTTGCCTGAACCTCCCAAGAGGGCCCAGAGTACACTCGGAATAGAAGACAGATTCCTCAGGGTGCACTGCATCTGCCCTTGGCTCCCCAGCCTCACCGATACCTTCTAGTTCAACACACAGATGAAAGGCTATTTCCCCAGAAATGTCTTCTTGATATGCCCACAGAAAATACCCACTACCAATAAAAGCAGCCCTTACTCTGCCTCATTCTCCATTTCAGTCCTGTTTTCTTTCACAACATTTTTTGTAACTTCTGTAAAGAAACTGATTTGTCTCTCCTTTTCCTGAGTCTCCTTCCTCAGAACACAGCTGTATGAGCAGGAAGCCAGCATCCTGACGCCCACTTTATTCCTAACACAGCACACAGCACACACTCAATAAACATGTTTAATGAATGGAAGTCATATCAGAAATGGAATAAAGAAACAAAACTTTTTATATAAATTGAGACACTTTTGCAAAGATAATATGGTTATAGATGAATGTTTCAAATAAGAAAAGCCACCCAAAAAAATCTTTCCTAAATATATATTTCATATATTGTTAATTATGAATGCCGATGTTTGGTTGCTCTTTCGCCTGTGTAGTGTAGTAAGAACTCAAATTTGTATCTTTCATTCAAAGAGGGTAACACTTATTGAGTGCCTGCCCAGTGCAACACACTTACATGCAGTCATATTAATTAATTCACTTTAGGGTAGTTAAGGAAAACAATTTCCTTTTGTTCTAACTAGAAGTTACTTAGTAACTAAGTCTAATTCCCAGAATTAGAGTCTCTGAGAACAGTTATGCCAGAATTCTAGCTTCCCCCCGCCCCCGTCTCTCTGTTTGCATTGTATGCCATGTATGTCAAACATGGAAATATGATCATATTTAAAGAAATGGCAAAATTAAAATGTACATATCAGAATGGAATTCTAAAATAGGTTAATGTAGAAAACAGCAAGCATTCGGGTATTAGGTGTGGACAGTACCTCATGACAGGTGTCTTTATAGAGCATCCGTGCTATGTCAGCTTGCTCACTGTCTGCTGTAATTATAAAGACAGATATCTATTACCAGTAATCACAGGACTACCAAGAAACACAAGACTACCAAAATTAATATAACCATTTAAATTGTCTTTCAGTTTAATAAAAGTGGACAGATACCACGGAAAATAAAAACATGTATTTAAAATAAAATTCAGGCAGTAAATGAAAAGTAAATAGGCAGCTTTAATTTTATATTCAACACAACTTAATACTCTCAGTATAGACTGGCCTCTTTCACTACTTTTGAATGAGGGGATATTGAAGGGAAAAAACAAATACTAGAGTTCTGCTTTTGGCCTGTCAATTCTATAAGCTATATGTAGTTATCTATATTACTAAATATTTTTAAGTTTAAACCCTAACATTATTACTTACTTATAGATCGTTCAGGTATTGTTTTAGTGTAATGTTTTATAAAAGATATTTCTCAACATGCAATGTAAACATATGAATAAAAAAAACTACACAAAAAAGAATATTGAACCTCCATAGAAAATGACTGTGTTGTGGAGAAGCAACTGAGCGTCAGCTTTGAACTCTTCGTAACTCCGGTATTTCCCTTCGTTTACTTTCTGCAGAGGGAAAAAAACAAAATGGCCAACAGTTAATAGTGAAAACACTTGCCATCAATTTAACAGTGTTAGAGTGTGGGAAACAGCAAGATTTTCCAGAATGGCATTACGACTGCTCCTGTGTCCATACTGACAGAATGTTCATAAAAGAAACCCACAACTCCATCTACAGTCAGGGTATTCCAGGACAGTGAAGTGCAGAAGGTCCCACATTCTCAGCCACGTTACTGCAGTGTGAACATCTCATCTGTAATAATGATAAAAGCTGTGGCTAAGTGCTATACATAATGAAAGCTTTGGTAGTGGGGTTCATGAGACCTAACTACACACCTACCATACAGGGAATATGCTATGCACAGGCCTGTACTAGAATTAACAGGGCTTCTTTGAAAAATAAGAATGACTTTCTCAGCAACTCGGCTCTGGTTTCGAGAACAGGCACTAATATGAAAAGTGAAAGTGAAAGTCATTCAGTTGTGTCTGACTCTTTGTGACCCCGTAGACTACACAGCCCATGGAATTCTCCAGGCCAGAAAACTGGAGTGGGTAGCCGTTCCCTTCGCCAGGGGATCTTCCCAACCCAGGGATCGAACCCAGGTCTCCTGCATTGCAGGCAGATTCTTTACCATCTGAGCCACCAGAGAAGCCCAAACCATTTCTATAAGTCAGGAAAATAAAACTGAAAGAAGAAAGAGCTGTTAGTCTCTGTGACAGATTACCACAAAGAAGACAAGGCAATTCTGAATTACAGCTAGGTGGCTGACATAGTTTTAAAATAAAGTCTGTGGTGGTCCTCTGCGCATCAAGACAGCTGATGGCTTCTGTCTGGCATCGAGGGTCACAGGGCTCTTCCAAACTCTACCCTGAGTGCCTCACGGTCTTTGGCTCAGGGGTGCAAGGTACCACCAGGCTGCCTGCCTGCACCCAGGTGGGGACACCCACACCCAGAAGTCCCCATGCATCATCACAGCTCGCATTTTGGTCTCCACCATAAATCTTTGGAAGCATAAAAACCAGGTCTTCCTCCTGTTCATTTCCTTCAGGGTGCTTCTGCTCATGGTCAGCACGTGCTAACAAGACACCATCAGCCCAGCTCCTGAGCCCCCTGGACTGAGGGGGGTCAGACTGCAGAACGTGGGGGTGCCATAGCGGGAGGGCAGGAGGGACGGCCGGGCTCTTCACTTGTCAAGATGTTATGCAGCATAGGGGTAAGAGGTAAAATTAAAATTGCTCATTTTTATGAACAACCTTCATTTGCCCCTTTCTTCCACTGAAATACTACACCTTCAGTTTTTCCAGCTATTAAGCAGATTAAGGAAAGAGCAGATGATTTAAAATTACTCCTATTATGGCCAACCATAAGATTTTAAAACTTCAAAATGACACATAGGTTCAGAATTGGTATATCTGCAAATCTAACTGGAAACATGTCAAAATGTTCATTGCATTTGTAATTAAATGTTAACAACCCATTAACAGCCCTCAGCTAAGTAGGTAAAATTACAGGAACTTCACTAGAGAGAGTAAGTTTTCTAGTTAAAATCTGCTTTGTTCAAGTGCATGTCATTGTTCCCCAAGACCTGAGATCTGCGCTCCTCATCTTCCCTGGGGAGAAACTCCCAAGTGCTGCTGCCAAGCCCAGGAAGACACAGCTGCATGGTGATTGCATCTGGAACGTTACACTGATCAGGCTGTAATACATTTTCTTTAATCAACAAGTGTCAAGAATCTACAGGTTGCTTAAAACAAAGACTCTTAAGAGATGACCCCTACTGAGCGCCAGCGGGTGCACACGCCCCTCGCGAGGACAGCTGCTGAGGCAGGAGGGGGCAGGTGCACAGCCAGGGCTGCGCGTGGCAAGCTTTACCTCCTGTATGGCAGGGACATCCACCGCCGAGTGCACCAGTCGCCGGTACATGGGGTGTTTGTTGTCCTTCCCCTTTTTATTAAGGTCAATAGCCTGAAAGGTCATGAGACACATCAGTTTAAATGTGGCTACAGAGAGGGGTAAAACATCAATTTCTAAACAACAAGTACTTGAGAACTTAACGAAAGATGTACATGTACTATAGTTTAATGTGGCATTCCTTAAGGTTTGAGTAGAAAGAACAGTTATTTTGGAAAATTCAGTTTCATTTTAAAGACTTAAGTATCAATGAAAATGATCTTTCTGATAAATGGAAGTTTAAAATGTAAATGTTTCTAACCTAATGCAGCTAAAGAAATTCCTGTGTTGAAAACAAAGACAAAACAAATCTAAGAGCATTTTATGGAACTATTCAGAGCACAGAAACACAAGACAGCCATGGTTTCCACCCTTCACACTGCACTACATGTATTTGCTAGTTGTCAGTCAGGAACTCTGAAAGAATACACATGCTTTAGGCGATTCTAAGAGCCCTCGGGACTCACCCTCTCCTTCATGCGGGAGACGATGAACCTGAGGTACGTGCTCATCTCCTGCTTGTTGGTGTTTTTCTTCTTGATGCTCTGTTGGAAACAGAGAAGGCTAAGATAAAAATCTGATCATTTGTAAGTCTATATTCTTGCTAAAGATTGCTCTATATATAAAAGATTATAGTATGCAAATATAGACTTTCTTAAACAATGTAGTATTTCCAACACATCTTCAAAATTTGCATACCAAAAGTAGCATTTAATATAACAATGTAAGAATCAGAAAATATACTATCCTTGCCATAATACCTCAGAGAATTATGCATTTTTCTTTTCTTGATGTTTTAAAATTTCAGTTTTCAGATGACAAAAAATAATGACAATAACAGTAAAATAACAGTAATGATGATGTAATGTAGAATCACTTATTTTATTAAAAAAAAATCAATGGCTGAAATCCTTTAAGGGATATTTTAAAATAACAATGTTGAACAGTGAATTTCAATTATTAACGTTATTCTCTATTTAAAAGGTTATTAAAAGTCTGTCACTTAGGAATTACGTACACTGCAGCACACACATCTACATATCTACTTTGAAATGTTCTGGGTCTTTTCAGTAATAACTTCAATTTCCATTAGTCTTGCCTAAAAGCTAATTAGGTTTCTTAATTTCTCTCAGAAAACTTAATTTCACACGAATTAAAGGAGTTTACCTTCAATGTCACTTCTAGACAGCTAGGAAACAAGGACCAATGTTCTCAACTTCTTAGCTGAGGCTAAGACAACCACGAGAGACACTGGACCATAAGCAGACCGCCCTGCAGAGGACAGAGCAGCCTGGCCCACTACTGAATAAACACTGTAACTTTTCAGGCTGCTGTATTATCAGTCTCTACCCAGTGACATCATTACTTACTCCCCTAAGAACTTTACACACAGGAAGTCATCTCAATAATGCTAAATACATTGGAAGGAGCAAAGTTTTCTCGTGTAAATGACAAACCTTTGCTATGGCTTAACCAAGTGCTTATACATTCACAGCACGAAAGCATCTGAGTCAAAAGTGGAAACAGTCCCCTGAGCTGAGATACAGTTTCGCACACTCCGTGTCTGGCGCCATCGCCGCCCCCTCCCCAGATGCTCTGGGGCGTGGCTGGTGCTCTCTCTGCTCAGCTTTACTCCAAGGCTGTCTGAGTAAACAGCCGTACTCTTTACCGTCTACAGACTGCAGAACGCATTTCTCACCCTGGCCACACTCCAGATACACTGGTGGTCTCCCACCCTGAGCATCTGAACTGGAATTTCCAGGCAAAGGTCTCCACCATTTGTTCATTCATTTACTGTTAACTCCTCAGGTGGTTGTGACATCAAAGTGAAAGTCGCTCAGTCGTGTCCGACTCTTTGTGACCCCATGGACTACACAGTCCATGGAATTCTCCAGGCCAGAATACTGGAGTGGGTAGCCCTCCCTTCTCCAGGGGATCTTCCCAACCCAGGGTTCAAATCCAGGTCTCCCGTGTTGCAGGAGGATTCTTTACCAGCTGAGCCACCAGGGAAGCCAGGTTGTGACATGAGGCCAAGGCCATGTGCCAATGGTGTACATGTGGAGTTTAAAATGCAATGATATTTCCTGAACCCCAGGTTGTATAATCTTTGGGAAAAGGGACTTTGATGTAGCTTGTAAATTCACACTTTTAAACAAAATTCCCACATGGGGAGAGGGGAGGAGAGGGTGAGATGTATGGAGATAGTAACACAGAAACTTACATTACCATGTGTAAAATAGATAGCCAATGGGAATTTGCTGTATGTTTCAGGAAACCCAAAAACAGGGGCTTTGTATCAACCTGGAGGGGTGGGATGGGGCGGGAGATGGGAGAGGGGCTCAGGAGGGAGGGGACATATGTACACCTATGGCTGATTCATGTTGAGGTTTGACAGAAAACAACAAAATTCTGTAAAGCAATTATCCTTCAATTAAAAAATAAATAGATAAATAAATAAATCCCCTGTAATCCCCAGGCACACAAACACGTGAGAACTATTAGTTGCTCCCTCCGGTAAGCGAGAGCAAAACAACAGATCTGAACCCGTCAGCTGTTAACACTGCTGTAGAGACACTCTTGCTGACATGGCCATCCCTCCATGCACTGCCTTCTCTATTAAACAACTCTCTGGTCTGTTGGATACAGGGAAGAAATGTTAAGAAGGCCAAGAAGCCTTTTTCCTTACCTCTTGGGAAACCTATATTCCCTTAGAAAAACAGGAGAATAAGAACAAATGCTTCCAGGGAGTTCCCTAGTAGCCTCATGGTTAGGATTCCAGGCTTTCACTGCCATGGCCAGGGTTCCATCCCTGGCTGGGGAACAGATCTTGCAAGCCAGACAAACCCAATGCTTCCAACTACATGCTCTGTCCTGCCCACTCTGAAGTATTTCAGGAGCACTAACACTGCTGATCCCAAACATCACCATGATCATTAAATCACACATCTGTGTAAGCTCATGTGTGACAGCAATCTACATCAGATTAGAAGTCCTGTCATACTCATACTACTAGTAGGGTCAGTGTTCTTTTAATAGGTAACACAATATTCATGGGAAACACAGAACCAGCATTGTATGCAGTGCTGAAATACTACTAAATGCTCACTAACATGTGCCAGACCGAGCAGGGTCAGAAGAGTCTCCACTCATGGTCTCCCACTGCATAGCTCCAGCTCAACCAGGCAAGGAGTGCCCCTGAGGCCGACGCCCACCAGTGCGGCAGTCTGCATCACTGGAGAGACCGCCAGGGAAGGGGTGCTCACTGCAGCCCCCACAACCGGGCTGCTGGGTCTCCAGGGTGGCTGTGTTCTCTACACGTTCACAGGAATGCATTTCTCTCCTCTCTGCACTCTCAACATCAACCGATGAAGGCGTTCACTGTGAGTCAGAACCCAACCCCTTTTGATTTAGTGCCTCAGAAAATAAAGCAATTCAGTGTTTCTCTATGGGTGAGATTTACACAGTGCTAGAACCAGAGTGCCTCTACAGGCATACCTCGCTATATTGCACTTTGCAGATACTGTGCATTTTAAAAACTGAAGGTTGTGGCAACCCTGTGTTGAGCAAGTCTGTGAGGGCCCTTTTTCCAACAGTATTTGCTCACTTTAGCAGTTTTTTGCAATAAAGTACTTTTTAATTAAGGTAGTTACCTCTTCTGACATAATGCTACTGCATATTAACAGACTACAGTGCAATGTAAACACAGCTTTTATATCCACTGGGAAACCAACAAATGTGTGCAGCTCACTTGATTGTGATATTCGCTCCACTGTTGTGGTCTGGAACCAAACCTGCAGTATCTCCGAGGTATGCCTGTATAAGGGCCTCCCCGTAAAGAACCCACCTGCCAATGCAGGAGATGTGGGTTCAATCCCTGGGTCGGAAAGATCCCCTGGAGGAGGAAATGGCAACCCAATCCACTATTCTTGCCTGGAGAATCTCACGGACAGAGGCGCATTGGTGGGGGGCGGGGGCGGCTATAGTCCGGGGGTCGCAAGAGTCAGATACGACCTAGCAACTAAACCACAACCACATGCCTGTACATCCTTACCAGCTTGCTCTTCCTCTGAAACAAAATTCTGAAAGTTTTCAAACAGTAGGGAAAACCCTATTTCACTTGGCTTAAGTTTAGGTAACTGTGCATTATATTGTTCGTGTAATTCCCTTGCTTAAATAAAAGTCTATTTTCAGTTACTATTTCCTTTCCATAGAGAATCTACAAAATTGATGGGTATTACATGCTCTCAGAATGCTTTTACTTTGGTTTCACCTCTTTAAACATTTTCAGATTAACTGCTAATTAGGATAACCAAGTGCAGCAACATTTTTTTTAGGGAAGACTCCAAATGTATAGAATTCAGGTCGAGGGCCTTAATTTTACAAAACTAAATGATAATTTAGAGGACAAAAATCTAATTTTTGTATCATGCTTAAATTTGCTTAGGGTAAGGTACTAGAGTGTCTCTCCTCTCCAGTGGGCAATCAAAGTGGTGGCACACGCTTGCAAGAGTGACTATTCCAGCAAAAAAAATGAAACATGACCCATGCCCACCCTTCATTGCTCCAAATCTGGCAAAATATTACTACCTCAGAAAGTCTGTTCCTGTTTTATAAAGTGCCGCCTAGATTCAGGCATCCCACTTGAGTGCTCATCACCTCTGGCTGTGCATTAGAACTGTCTGGAAAAGCCTTGAAAAATGGCCTGCATCCATTTATACAAAGTTCTGGGACAAGCTTGACTTAGATCTGATGGAAACTAATGAGAGTGATGTCCGTCTGGTCTGGGTGGCACTCAGTGGTAAGTCAGTGGGACTTGGGTCCAGAGCTATGTGTTTGTCTATTTCTCAAGTGACACATGCAAGACTTGTGCAAATCACTGTGCTGTAAATTTTACCCCCAAGGGAAAAAGCGCTACCCAGAGCTGTTGTAACCGGTTTACAGGGAGCCTGGGCACGGGCAGTCCCCACACCACAGGTGCTTCTCACAGGCGGTCCTGACTGAGCGCCACTGCGAGCACCAAGTGAGAGGCCACTCCTCACACAAGCACAGGCAGCGGCCCGCCCAACCTCTGCCACTACATCGCGCAGAGTCAAGAGGCAGGGCCGCCAAGCTGGCTTCTCGAGTGACACCGGATCTAGTCTCTCTGTCTACTTGCTCACAACAACAAAAAGGCATCTTTCTGACATTTTAACTATTTCTTGGTTCTTCTCACTTTACATATTGGAAGCTTCACTGACTCTTGCTGTATAGGAGTCAACAAAAGAAGTTTCATATCAAAGGAGGATCATTTTGCTGAAAGTCTTTATGTTAACTTATTTAATGTTTTACTTGCTGCCCAATACTTCTTTTCTGGTGACAAATACGGGATTCCACTGAAGATGCAGGGCAAGAACTCAAACGCATGTGAACACTCTGATTGACTGGTTGGTAGGTGAAGAGCTGCCAGGACCTCATGCTGCTCCTGGTGTATTCAGGAGCTGGGGGCCCACTTCCCACACATGTCGTTGAGGAGCTTACTCCAAGAAGGCAGGCAAATAAAAGAGAAGACCAGAATATGTGCACAGCCTCTTACAACAATCTGTAGGGACAGAACATTTCTCATGTTTTCACATTTGCTAAATTCTTTGGCTTGCTTTGTAACACTTTCTGGTTATAATTTAAAGATTTGGTATTTCACAAAAGACATCAACAGTGCACACAGTTCTGTCCAGGGCTGTACCCTAAGACTTCTGAGGAATTCTTAGGTAACGTGTTGTGAGCCGCCTTCCATGACATTCACAGCAGAGTCAGTGCCTGTTGGCCAAACCAGAACATTGATATGCCTTGAGAAAAAGCCACTATAATGGAAATTAAAGGAGTAGCTTCTAGGGTAAACACAGTCCTGTCTGTAACACAACTAAGCAGACAGCTCTTGACAAAAGGGGAGAAAAACAAAAAACAATGCTGCATGAAACCTGCAGATTATCTCAGATCCGATTTTTTTCTGAGGTTTTGAAGAACCACACCTATCCTCCACCAGCAGACCTCAGGACTCTTCATAAAGGGGCAGCTCAGGATCCATCAGCGTGAAGTCCAGGAAGTTTTGATAACTGCTCTTACCACCCAACTTTGGTCAATATCTACAGATAATAAAGAGTGGAACTTTTTATTACATGCCCAAAGCTGCTGCAGCCATCATGAGATGACAGCAACCTATGGCTGAAGCTGTCACAAGGAGGACAACACACCCACTAACCTAAGATGGGCATAGGTGCATACCATTTCCCTGAGTGGCTGCTTCCCTAGAAGGGAAAAATAACAGAAAATCTTGAGTATCTTCTTGACTTAAGAATTCTTAAGCCAGTTACAATAACTGCTGGATTATAGCAAATCAGATGTGTCAGGTATATATCACAGACAAAAACACAAGTGGAATAATTCAGCCAAACTCAGTGACTTACAGTGTTTTTGGCTGGAAGAAGGCAGGAACAAGTTTTGGTCCTATCAAGGTTCATCCACAGCTGATTATTGATAACAATGCCCAAGCACCATTATTTGAAGGAACATTTAGGACTGAATATAGGTCTGGAGTTTTCAGTGTGCCCTAGAAATACAATACTTCAGGAGCAGAAACCTACTTTAGCAGAGAATTAACTCCTATGAATACCACTTCTGCATACCAAGTATCCGAGAGAGAGAGAGAGAAGTGTAAAATCAGAAATCCACGCATCTTCTTCTTAGAGACACATTGGTGCTGTGCACCTCACCAAACCCAAGCTTCCAAGTCTGTTACTAACAAGGGCTTCCCAAGACCCAAAATGTTCTTCCCATAGCAGGCTGGACCAGAGGCAGAAAAATTTATGTCAGGGCCTCACAGTGACTATTTTAGGCTTTGCAGACATTCAGTTGGTGGCTGTCTTGACCACTCAGCCCTGTCACTGTGGTGAGAAAACAGCTACAAATAATGTATGCCTTCCATGAGCAGGACTGTGTTCCAATAAAGCATGTGGATACTGAAATTTTCATTTCTTATAATTTTTATAAGTCACAAAATATTATTTCTCTTTGAATTTTTTCCCCCACCATTTAAAAGTATAAAACCCACTGGTATGAGCAGTACAAAACAGATAGTGGGCTTGATGTGCCCGTGGATCATGGTCTGCCAACCTCTTGTAAGCTTTGTGACAGCAGGCCCATGATGGTCTAGTTCAGCATTCTTTTGCTCATTCAGGGTCTTGTACAGTATCCATCACATAGTAAATATTCAAAATAAATACTAGCTGAAATGAACTAATGGCCATCATTACTGACCAACCTCACTGCCTACGAGAGAAACATTTCACGTAATTGAATTCAACAATACAAGATATCCTTCCAAAACGTGAAATTCTTACTAACACACAAGCAGTATTAGCACATCCTGACCACTATAAACCACGGTGTTAACCTGTGCTGTGCTCACCATTTCACTGTCACCTGAATACAGCTGAGGGCCCCTAACAACCAGAGGCTCGCCTGACGTGAGGTACCTGTGGGCAGGCTGACTCCTGTGCCTCCATTCAGGACATGTCCTAACAAGCGTGTCCAGGGACTCTGCTACCACAGTCTCTGGAGCTCACTGGAGAAACACTACTCTGCATGTAAATTACCTCCAGTGTTTGAGGAATTAAGATGTTCCAAGTTCTCCTCTATAACCATCCGTAATAAAAGAATCACAATGGCTTTTAACCGCACATGAATTGCCTCTACAGTATTCTCTGTAACCACCTGTAATGCTGGAACATAAAAGAATCAAAGAACTTATAAGAAATCCACTATTTAAGACTAACAGTAGAGCCGGTCTGGTGGGAATGGCCCCAAGCCCTGCCATTTCTTCTCTGTACCACTGTGCCCAGCAGCCCAGCAGACACAATCACTTTCTGGGACAGTTTTCTAAAATCACACCTATGTTCAGTTTTGTTCACCTCCAGCACCAACACACAGAAACTAACTCTCTACTATAAGGACAGAAGAGTGGAACCCACACCCACCACCGGCACCAGGACGAGAACCTGGCTAAGCACCTGCGCGTTCAGAGTGCATGATCCCCTACAGCTCCCTCCTACGTCTCCACGGCCAGGCCAGCAACAATCATTGCACTTGAGTTTCTGGCAATAGTTTTTTGTGTTTTTCTTTTTTAAACTTAAGTTAAAGGAACTTACATTAGGTTTAAAAACCTCCCCTCGGCTGTCACCAATCTGCCTTCTTGTTCACAGGTAAAAGCTGAATGTGGAGGATCATTTAAACCACAAAGACGGTCTTGAGGTGGATTCTTTTTTTTTTTTTGAGGTGGATTCTTGGAGTGTGCCGGCAAACATGACTCTGCTCTCAGGTACTCTGCTTCATGAGAAGTTGTTCCTATAGAATCACTAGTGCACAGGTTTCCAGACTTGTTCGCAAAGATTTACAGAACAGCACTGAATGCTACTTCAGTTGTGTCTATATTTATTAATTTTTACAAAGTTGGCTCTTTGCTCTCTGATTGAGGTTGGGAGGTTTTGGCTAGACTCACATGATATAATCAGCTTTGCATCACCCAGTTTAGGGTGATTTGCCAGCTATTAAAGTACAGTCTCAAATTAATTCTACAAGCCATACAACTGACTGTACTGTGAACATGTGGTTCACAGTACACTATATACACTACATCCACACAAAAATTGCGAGAACACTAGATCTACCGAGACAGCTGCTATGTTATTTCTACTGTGTCTGGAGTTTCATCATTCAGGATTAAGTGTACTTTTGAGGGTAACTTTCAGCTCTTCTGCACTACGTTACAGGGATTTAGGAAGACGAAAGGGACATTCAGGAAAAGTTTACAGAACACAGGCTGTGTCTACTTATTCCTTCCCTCCTCTGTCAACACTGGTCTATAAAGAAAGAACAAGATTCAAAGGCACAGGGAGGATGGATTCCTCACTGTAGTAAGCCTCTCCTGCCTCTTCTGAGAACAACTCACACAACTTTGTTTCGGAATCACAGAATGCCTATCACACAGTCTCTGCTCAATGAAGCTGACAACCAGCCAACAATACTACTATCTGCCCACCCCTTACTCCTTCCCCTCCTGCTTCAACACCTGCAGAGACAATAAAAGGAAATTGTGTGCACTTTGTACATATTTTCAGTACATCAATGCTGCAAACACTAAACAAGCCTTCTATTTATCTAGATTAAGTTGTAACCATCTTGATGTAGGAACCAGCCCAAGCAATTACCTCTTTAGTCCCTTATAGCTAAAAATAAAAGATAAAATTCAACTAAGGTTCTAAAAAAGCCACTAAAATGATACATCACCAAGACAAAATGCACCCCAAACATTTCACACTCACATCCAACCCTTTCTGACTATGTAACTTGTTAATTTAGCATGACAAGGCAATATGGGAAGTACATGGGTTTTTCCTTTCTTGCTTGGTCCAGGTAGTTTCATAAAGAGATTATACAACAATACATGAGGATTTTACAATTTTATATCCTAGATCCAATTTTTAAATTCCTTTACTTTTTCCTCTAGTAAGCCTAGACTGAATAGCAAAACTGCCTTATAAAGTAATTGGTTCAGACACAGACTTTTTTAAAAATTAATTTTCTACTTTTGTGAGTATAGAAATACAATCCAATTGTCTTCAAAAAATGTAAAAAAAAAAAACTGATTAATGTTCATTTGTAACTTTCAATACTATGATGGTCTACAACATAAATTTTTTTAAAAAAGTGTTTTTCCTATTTTATCTAAACATGAAATCTCCACTCCAGAATTGATAATATGTATCTTAAAGGTAAAGGTACTTACTTTCAGGGTGAAAATATTAATAAATTTCCCACATTAAGAAAGGAAGACTAATCAGAAAGCAAGAACAGTTAACAGTTTTGTAGTAGATACATAAAGCATATGTTTCAAAATATTTTCTTTTAGCATTCTGTCCTGTTTCATTTTGAATTCATTAAATGAGAATTCTCCTTAATTTTGAGACTTAAAAAACTATACTGCTTACATTCCCAAAAGAATGAAAAATTAACTCAGAAGTAAAGTTTCATCTCCAGTTTCAAGAAACAGCTTTCATCATGAGTCTCAGTGCAAATGACTCAAATATAACTTACCCAGAGCTAAGTTAACATTGACCAGTCAGTATGTACCCATGGTGATGTCCTAACAGTGACTTACTCTTGGTTTAGTTTTAGTAAACCAGTTAAATTCCTTCATTTTCAGTAGCTGTCTAATGAGTATACTATACCTCATGTGAAAAAAATATACAGTACCTGGGGCTTCACATCAACTTTAAGTTAACTTTAAATGCTCTCTGTAGACTTCTTTCTGTATATATATTAAGTTTCCTGTAAAACAGACATATTCTTTCTCAAATTTAAAGAGAAGCTGCAGCAGTAGGTAGACTGCAGGGATCATTTCTACTAGTCCCTCCCTTCTTTGCATCTTCTTGGATGTGGAGGAGTCAGGGATCAGAAAACCAGGAGCTGCAAACCTGGGAGAGCTTCTCAGATTAGATATAGAACCAAAGTATTCTTAAATAAGTAAAATTTTCCCATACGCATTCATTTTCTTCTCTACATTTTCTAGTGTTTCTGTATTTTGTTAGCAGGCTAAGTTAATTCTCCATACTCTTTGTATATTAACACAAATCTTAAAATGTATGACCTTAAACAGGGGAAAATACCATGTGAAACATTTGTAGGCATATGAATATTTTATAAAAGTTTTTAAAGATATACTGGAATAATATATCCCTTATCCAATTCCCTGAATGACACTTTTTCTTTTGTGACTTAGGTTGATCTTTCCATAGACAGGTCACAATAAGTGTGTCATAAAAGGGATGAAAAGTGAACCAAAGATATTAAGGGTATAAACAGTAATACAATATTTTTATGCTATAATGAGACAATTAAAAAGGCCTAAGATATGGGTAAGGGATTAAGAGGTACAAACTATAATGCATAAAGTAAACAAGCTACGAGCGTATATAGTACAACACAGGAAATATAGCCAATGTTTATAATAACTAAATGAAATATAACCTCTAGAAATTATGCATCACTATGTTGCACACCTAAAATCTACAATACTGTCCATTGACTATACCTCAATAATAAAAGATATCCCAACTTAAAAAAAAAAGACTTTGGATGAATTTCACTGGAGCAGCATAGAGGACCAAACGTGGAAAAGGAAGAGAGATGCTCACCACAGCCCACCCCTCTAGTAGGGAGACGAGATGCTCACCATGGCCACCCTCTCTGGTGCTTCCCACATGCTCACAGTTCAGAGCTCTACACTCTGCTCCCTAGTGACAGATTTTAGTCCAAACATAAATTTTCATTTATTTGAATTTGAAAGGAGCAGTCGCATGAATCTGCAACTCCCCAAAGTTATAAAGAAATTCATTTATATAAGGAACACTAACATATTAAAAGAGGATGTAGGAAACAGGGGCCTATCTTCAAAATACTATTGTATCAGGATCATTAACCTGGAAAGTGCCAACTATTTTGCTGTTCTTTTCCCCTGCATTTCGTATTCTGATTTTTAGGAACAACCAGCCTCAGAGCAAACAGCACTGTCTGTGCACTGCACACCACGGAACACACATTGTAACTCACACAGCATGATGCAGGGCTTGCCCATGACCTGCTATGGAGCAGAGGGCAGCAAGGCAGAAGCTGCTCTACATCCTTCCTCTAGAACTCTTTCAAGGCGGAACTGCGTCATCACGGGGAGAACAAATGCCAGGCCATTCATGTCTCTCTTGCAGTAGTTACTACAGGCATTTAGATTTGCATTTATAACACTGCATTGCCTAGTACAGTAAGTAGCCATAAGTCACACTGCCAAACTGAAAACCAGTGCCTGGGTCTCCATACCACATTCAAGCACTCAATAGACATGTCAGTGGCTCCTACTGGACAGCACAGGGAGAACATTCCATGCCCACAGAAAGATCTACCAGTAACTATGATCTAAAAAGCCACATGGCGCCAATCTAGGGAGTGGTTTTAGGGTTTCCTGTAAGATGTCATCTCGCCATGTATTAAAAAACCCAAGCAGATATCATTCAAAAAGTACGATGTTTACCAGTAGGGCTGGACACCAGCAAGTGTGCAGTTCATGCGCACACACACAAAACATACGCATGTGTATACACGTGCACACACACAACTCAGACATTCACACACACAGGCACGTTCACCCGCAGACATGTACTGCATACATGTATGCTTACAGGCACACACACACACAGGCCTGCCTTCTGCAACTAAGCATCGAGGCGCAAATGGCTATAACTTTGAAGCTGTGCAAATGAGAATGAAGGGACATTAAAGTGAGATATCCCTCTGGAGCCTGTCAAATTGGTAGCAAAAAGCTGGAAAATATTTTCAGTGTTGGTATAAATGGGTTTGATCTTCTGACAAACAACTTGGTAATTTTTATCACAAAAAGAAATGCGCCTATCTTAAAAAATTCTGTTTCATTGAATTTAACTTGTAAAGGCAATCAAACAGACCTGCATAGACATGTATAACTTAATTCTATTTTTAGAAAAGTAAAATTGACTACATTTTGTTTTAAAGATACAACCTTTAAGCAAATAAAATTTTTAAAACAATTTTCATTTAAAAGTTAATGATTTCTCTTTTTCCCTGAAAATAATAAAGTTTAATATTATTTAAAATTCAAATACATCTAACAAAATATAAACTTCACTTTCATACAGAAATAATGATGAGAAGAGTGCTCTTCCAGATGGAATGGGCCATGACTTTGGAACGGAGGTGCTGGAGTCCCCACCATCCCTCTGCCCCAGACAGGTGAGTTTCAGTCAGTGTTGCTGGTCAGACAGCACACGAGACAGCGCAGCAGACAGCACATGGACACAACGTATGTGCATCAGTGGAAAGCTTTCACATCACAGAAAAAAGGTGTCTGGGTCATTGCTGAGTAGAAGCAAGCCAGCTGCCATCAGCAGTGTACCTAGTCCATGGGTCTACCCAGTTACACAGATGGAGTGTGCACTCACAGAGGTCTGTGAGCACATTCACAAAGATGGAGTGTGCACACACATGGGTCTGTGAGCACTTCCACACAGCTAAGAGTGTGCACACACATACAGGTATGTGAGCACTCACACAGATGGAGTGTGCACACATGCAGATAGGTCTGTGAGCACTTTTACACAGACAGAGTGTGCATACATACACAGGTCTGTGAGCACACTCACCTGTGATGTGGTAGCATTGCTGTGATTGTTTTTCTTCTTTATCTTCCTATAACTTTGAATTTTTAAAAACTTTTTAGAAAGGAATTTAAAATTCTTTTTTCCAATTAATAGGAATTCTTGATATCAAGAGTGTGAAACTGGATATAACCTGAATTTTTTCAAAGCAAAATGCTAACCTGACATTCAAAGCTACATTACAGTAACAATCCATTGTATTTGTAAAGTAATAGTATAACTGTTGTTTAGAAAGGCAGATATTTCAAAGACATATCCTCAGGGTTCTGAGATTCTTGAGATTATTATGAAATTGAAAAAACTATTTTAAACTGAGAAAAATACCCATCATTGCCTTCTTAAAATATTTTGGAATTTGTCAGACACATGAGATAAAGTTGTTCAACAAGCTGAAGTGAATCTGCTAACACAGCTGACAGCTGGGTAAGAAATAACCTATTCAATGCTGTAAGTGTCAGAGGTTACATAAAACAAAAGTCTTCTGACCAGCATAAAGTATTAGAAATATTTTTATCTTCAAATTTAGATAGCAGTGATTGGCTTCCATCTACTACTTTTACCTGTTCTGAAATTTGGCCAGTATTTTATCTTAAAAATTCCTCATTAGTAAATCTAATTACTATATATTCTTTCTAGACATTAATTAAAAATGAAAATAGAGATCATTAGGCTGACATGGAACCATAATTTTTAAGTTTCAGTCTATAGCCTTAGTTCTTTTAGTTCAAGAATATTTAAATCTGGTCTGTCACTCTCAAGTTAATTATTAAAAAACAACTTTACTTGAAGTCTTGACACATTGTTTAAACAAACATATAAACCCAATACCAATCAAAAAAGACATTTAAAATTGCGTTAGAATCTCAAGTTTATTATTATCCCTTTTTTCAGGAAAGAAACTGTTAGTACTTCTCTTTTTCCTGAACATAACAATTTAAAAAATAGAACAGATCTAACATAGAAATAACTATTTCTTTGGAATTTTTAAAGCTCAAGCTAAACTCACCAACCCCAACCCAAACACAGGCTTTTTGAGTATAAGGAAAGAGCCCCTCGGTCTGTGAAAGGAATCTGAATTCCAGTGTTTTACTGACTCATAGCATCATTTCAGTAAGCATAGTTACACCACAATGTGAGAATATCTAGGCTGATAAAGACGAAAAGAAACCCAAAGGGAAGAACACAAAGGCAGGATGGGATTGGCTAAATTCCCCTTCAGCAATCGTGTTTCTGTGAGCCAACAACCCACTGAAGTTTAGTTTTTCATCTTATCAGTAAACAGTAGAGCAAACATATTTAGAAAGTGAATCTGACAACTTGATAGTGAATTCTGACGGAAAAAGCATTACACATTTTCTTCAAAAGTTTCTTTAAACTTCAATTCTTAATGTAAGGAATATAAAACACCTACCATAAAGTTTAACCCATCCTCAAAAATCCCAGTGTTTTTATTTAAATTCTTTGCTACGAGATAGGAGCTAAATATTAGATATTACAAAGCTACAGCTGTAAAGACTCAGGAGTGTCCAGAACTGTACCTCCTATGTCCCTGAGCCCCTATTATTTGACCAGTGACCTCACCTCTTTTATATTTTTACTACCTTAATACTTTTGTTCTTCAGATGTAATTCTTTATATCCTCTAGTGTAAACTGTTAGTGAAAACCAGGGTATTATTTACTTGTAAAACACAAATCCATGAGAGTAAATTGTGGGACATTAGTGTAGCTCCATACTGATTTATTGTAGCGTTCAAATTCTTGCAGGCCTCTAGAGAAGGTCCACACCCTGAGGCTTGATACTGATCTGTTCAGACCTAGAGGTTTATCACGAATTATCTAGCATTTAGGCATCTGATTACATGTCATCATAACACATGTATTTAAAATGTTATACCAATAGTCTTCTGTCTGCCTACTGAACAAGTACAGTAGGGCTGCTAAGAAACATACTTAGGTAACACAAAGCCACAGTCACTAAAAAGAAGACTAGAAGGAACACTGTATTTTGCTCATCATGCTGGCAAATGAACCAGATGATTTCTGGCTGGTATCAAAGAGGAGATAAAGATAACTTTTTTGAGGAAGAAGTGACTATTAAAGTTACACAAGTATTATAAAACATGTTCACAAACAGAACCCATGGGTAATCTCGGCAATTTGCATGATTCCAAGTAAGTATATTAACAATAGTTAGTACAAAACAATAGAAGTTCCAATCAAATAATTCCTGACTGATCACCATCAAGGCCATACATCACGCGGTATTTAGGCATCGCGATCACTCACACACACACACACACACCACACTGGCAGCCAACAAGCACAATCATGTACACTTTTCAAAGGGGAAATAATATGAATGAAAATAATCATGGGAAGTACCTATTTTACCTACCAGACTATTTCATTTTGGAGAATTCTTGATACACAACTGTCCCATCCCTCCACCCTCCAAAGAAAAGAAATAAACCCATGACATGACAAAAAAATAAAGGCAACATTACATGGATATAAAATGGAAAGTAGATACAGAACTTTTCCAACAATGTGCCTTTTGCTACCTGTGTTTTCTGAGCAGCCAAGAGGACTGATTGAACAGACCTTGGTATGGGACAGTGGGTCTTGATTCCCAAAGTCTGTCCATTAAAGGAGTCACACAATTCAGAGGGAATTGTAAAAAGAAGAGAGTATATTTTTACATGATTGAAACTTTCTAAAATACATACCCTGAGTATGTGTTCTGTGATATTCATTTATGAGTGTTCTATGTTCATTAACCATCATTTCAGTAGATAACCCCCACCCTCCAGTGCTTTATCCATTAACCTGGCAAGACCACCTGGGATATCTTTGTGCAGCTATTATCAATGAATTCCAACCCTCTGACCAGCACATTAAAGCTCATAGGTACTCACCCTGCAAACTGGGCACTGCCAGTGACTACTGCTGTCTCTAAGCCTGTACTCATCAGACAAACACTTGGAATGATACACACGAAAACACAGGTCACATATCAACACCTCTCCAGGCAAATGGCATTCAAAACAATACCAGTCATGATTTTCTGTTTCCCAGTCCTACAAAAAATACAAAATAATTTCGTATGACATTTTGTCAATATCCGCAATGACTAAGAACAAAATTGAAACTAAAGTCCATCAGAAGTTAGGCATTATAAACAATTTTAAACATTTACTGTGTTAAAAACAAGAGGGAAAAAATACCTAGAAATTTGCTTCTTTTAATTTTCAATTCTCTCCTAAACATATTTATATTCAGAAATATCTTAAGGTGATCTGATAACAAAACCAGTCCAAAATGAATTAAGCCCAAAGCCAATCCAACTTCTAACATTATCTTTCAGTTTTTATAGAATCTATGGGATAATTTCTTCAGTAAATGGAATACCCCAAAGCAACATCTATAACTTAGTATTTCAAATAAACAAACCTCTGTTTTGTCCTGATTTTCTTTAAAGAAATATACTAAGTACTTAGCATACTTTGGAAACGGAGAGAATAGTAATAAATGGTGATGCTCACTATTCTTATCTTCTCATCCATGGTATTGGATGCTTTATTGAAAATAATCATTAATCAGAATGTCCATGTTCTGATAGGCTGTCAAATTTTCAGGGTCTGTTGAATTTGGAAAAATAAATTGAAAATGTGAAACTAAAGATTTAATCACATTCTCCAAAGGACATTACCACCAAAAAAAAAAAAAAAGGAAGCTGGCTTATTTTCTTATTGGGACTATTCCTGGAAATAAAAGACCATAACAGGTGTTCAATATTTTCTTTGTTACACTTTTTTTTTTTTCTGTACAGCCAGTACCATTTAAACACAAACAGGAGACCAGTGTAACTTCACTTAATTTGGAATTCATTCTTCATAAATATCACTCTTAGCATATATCAAAAAACACCCCTATTAAGAGTGATGGATTAATTCTCAAGCTTCTCTTGCAGATGTGGTAGTTGAATGAATAAGGGTTAAACCCACAGTTAGTATTATCAAGGCCATTTCCAATGAGGATCTTGAAATTTTAAACTTGGGCTCTGCCATCATTTTTCTTTTTATAAATCACTGTCTACACTCTGCTTCTGCGAGTGAACAGCATTCTTATCCCCCTTATGTCAATAACTCCTGCAATAAATGGCTATGATAGAGCACTTGTTCAGTCAGCACTAACTCTGGCACCGAGGGTTCAAATGCAGTGCTGCTCAACCATATGAGAAGGCTACGTCTCTCTCCTTCAAAATGAACATGAGCAGCTCATGTTCTGAAATTCACACCTTCCAATCCACCTTCAGAGACATGGCTAAAGTACACTAGTAAGTTCTGCAGAGAAGTAAACTCTTTTGCTCACTTTTTAGTAAGAAATTGGCAATCTGTAGCAACCAAAGTAATAAAGAAAAAAGCACTACCATTTTTAGTTGTTTGCTGCATATGTGTAGACTCTGCTCACTCAGTAAGGGAGGAATAATTTCAGTCAGACTATTTAAAAGACCATAAGGTACTGATTTGACATAAAAGCCTCATCCGTGCATGGTAGAAAAAAGCTCCCCCACCAAGTCTGACATAGCGGTGCCACAGTAAACTGTGGTGCTTGGCTGTACTAAAGTAACAGCCTTTGGTGTAGCCCTTTCACGCAGCTCATAAGGAAGCTGTGTTTTAGCTATTTCAGTGTTTGCACCAAAAATCATTGATAATTTAGTTTCCAATGGAGATAAGATGGCTTTTTAAAATTTACTCTTTCCAAATTTAAAACCAAATGTTTCAGAATATTTTCCTCATAACTGTTCAGAGACATCTTAAAAGGATTTTGGTGGCTTATGTATACTCATTAACAAAAGAAACTGCCATTCTTCATCATTTGAGATTTTTTTTACCCATCAATTCATCTCCCTGTGATTCTCAACATGGCAATCACTAGGTTCACTAAGAGGAAGTCAGAGAACACATGCTGGTGAACCGCTCTGGCCTCCTCCTGACACCGCCTGCCTTCACCTAACCCTGCCTTCTCCCATCCACCCATGAAACAAGGATGAAAACGGATCTTTCGTCAATGGGGTGTTTAATTCTAGATCTAGTTTTTCATAAAAATTATAAAAACAAAATTATAATTCAAATGAAGTAGAGAAACATTTGGATAAATGTTTATATAATGGCATCAACTAACTTTGTTTCTGATATAAAAGAGAGCATGAGCTGGGAATGAATGTGTTGTTTACTCTTTCAATCAGTGCAATAGCTATTTAAATACACAGAACATGCAAAGTCAAGGTCAAAAGTATCTACACTCTGAATCCAGGAAACGTTTTTCTGAGGTATAAATGATATGTTTATTATAGGGAAGAGTTGTATATGGTTTGTCTTTCAGTAAACAGATTTATATAGTGCTTTTGACTAATATTCAATAGTGTATGCCAAAAAACTAAGCTTGCATTTTCACTGAATTTCATCAGAAGTCAGCAACTATTCAACATTCAGCCTTATCAACATAATATGTGAAATGCTACTTCAATACAAGAAAGTTTAAAAAAAAAGCAAACCTATGAGCACAAAATCCAAAACTAGAAGCAATGTAAAGAGTATGGTTTAAATGAACAATTCTAGCAAGAATTAACTAAGCTGGCCTAAAGAAAGAGAAATTCAATTTTTTAAAAAAGCAGAATTAAAGTAAAATAATATAGTGCAAAATCGGTTCACCTTGGCTGGGGTTGCTGTCCTGAAGAAAGGCTGCATGCTGTAGGCCTTTCAAAATAAAAACAAAATAATCTTGGTCTCTCTCCTATAGCTTTGCTCAATATCAGGCAATATACAGAGCTAAAGGGGTTTGGTACATGGTCAAACTGTTTATTAGTTGCTATACATAGTATCTGGCAGATGATATCAACTAGTAATCTATCATTGTGGTAATCATTAATGAAACGACAGTAGCATACAAACTCAAGAATCATTACTAGTTTAAGAGTAAACTTTTTTCACTAACACAAACACTACAAAATGAACACAAAGAAAATCTATAGGAATTCATGTTCCATGAAACCTATGAAGATGACAGAAAAACATTTTACTAACAAATTCAGTGTCATTTAAATCTGTGCATGATCACAAATGTGTGTCTTATTGATCCCAAACTGATTCACACTGGGTTTTTTTTTAAATTGGGGGTTGCTGTTATTGTTGTTCAGTTGCTAAGTTGTGTCCGACTCTTTGCAATCCCATGAACTGCAGCACACCAGGCTTCCCCTGTCCTTCACCATCTCCCTGACATCCTACAGCCAGTGAAGGTTTACATGCTCAACGAGAACTAGCAGTGGGACAACCAAGGCCCCAGGCGTGTCATCCAGCTATGTGGAGTGGCTGAAGGGCATGTCCCAGGTACTCAGGGACTGACAAAACATGGTCCACTGGAGAAGGGAATGGCAGACTACTTCAGTATTCTTGCCTTCAGAACCCCATGAACAGTATGAAAAAGCCAAAAAAAAAAACCCTGCCGAGTGATGAATATAAATGTGGTCAACTTGGTACTTCACCACAGTGTGAAGTTTATACAGGTGGTCTTCAGAACTGAGTAGAAAACATTCTACCATCAAGAGGCAGCCTGCTGATCTATGGCTCTGTCACCACTTAAGGCATTTGGTTAAGACTCCAGAGCTAGACTAGCACAAACCTCAGCTTATGGGGCTTTTGCAAGGATCAAACAAGTTACTATGCTTAGTAACTGTTAGCTGGTGTTAAGATGATCTATTTGCTATAATGCACAAAATGGGAATTGATAAGTCACTAAATGGTGTGACACTTGCAATTACCCACGTGTGAATTTCTTCTTCAGGACCCTAAGTGCACTAGGACTGCTAACTCTCCCAGCGTTTCTGTAAGCAAGATGGGACAAGAAGCACTGTTACCGGACTGAGAGTTAATGCTGCAGCAAGGAGCCTCAGCGAGAGGACTGTGCCTGGAAACAGCCTCCCTCACCGTGTGCAAGAGACTTAGCTTTCACACCAGTCCCCTGTTTCTACACAGTGCGCAGATAAAACCTCACATCATCAAGTATGTGTTTTCGTGTGGTATTTTACACAGAAACAATCTAAAATTAATTCTATGCAAATTCTAGGTTTAGTTTAATTCTGATAATAAATTCAGTTCATCACTGAGAGGTAAGATTTTTATGGTTAAAGATTTCCAGTAATTTTAAATGTTATTTTTTAATTAGAATATTAAAACACTGCTTAGTGAAATAAAATTTAAAAAGAGGAAAACAAAAGAACTCTCACATACACACACACACAAGCTGAAAAGAGTATAACAGGACAATATGACCCAAAATATTCTACTGAGTAAAATGGAAATTCATCACCAAAGCAAGAACGTCTAAGTACATAACAGTTTTTTTTGCACATAGAACCACAGTATAACTGACTTTTAATTAATAATCACCAATACATCACTTATTACTTAATATTTAGTAAATAAAAAATTCTATCTGATGCAGGTAATGGACCTTTGGGAGAAATATATAGTTCTGCACATAATTAGAACAAATATAATAAAATATAATTCACATTCAAAAAACCAACAGAATCCAAGGGACAAAAAAGTTTAAAAACATGACTGATTAATTTATAAGTATAATAAGAAAACACAAAGATGTAAACTTTTTTAAAAAAATTCTTACTTCATTATGCTGTATTTATGAAGTGGGCTGTTTGCAGGCCTCTCTTAATGTTTTTTCGGGAACAAAGCAGGGGAACACATCTTGCCATAGCTGTTTAATCATGTAATTTCTGAAGAATAAGATATAAGTCCAATCCTACCTCTTACACAAAAGATGTGAGCTTTCAGCCAAGTTTCAAGAGGTATATAAACCTCAGTGTCTTTTAGACTGGTCCTTTTGAATCAGGAAAAAGAGATGAAGACAGGGAAAAAAGTACCTATCTTGTCCCTCTGTAAATTAAAACTAAATCCATTTATCCCCAATATGTTAATCTTTTCAAGAAACCACAAAATTTGTGTTTTCATTAATGATGCTTCTTAAAAGGTACCAACCTTAACTCAAGACCTACGTAAAAACTAGCAAGAGGTACTGCTTGTCAGAGAACAAACTAGGTTACGTGAAAACTGCTGAAGTTGAGCAGGCCTGACCAGCCGAGATGGGAGCTCATGTCTGCAGCTGCTCTCCAGTCATCGGCAGCACAGCTGGTGGAGGCACACTAACTGAAAACCTAAGCTGTGGTTCCTAAGCCGGTATTTCGTTTTTGGACTGGCATGACCCACACAAGTAGAAAGGAGACCCTGAGTCCAGATCTGGCAGGCAAGTAAAGAGACAAGTAGTCTTGTAGCAAATGTCACCTTTTCACACTTATATGCCATCCTCTATAATGGTGACCAAAATATTTAATTCAGATTAAAAAGTGTCTGTCAAATAATACATAGTCATAGCTTTGTGCCAGGGACCATGAATCAAGTTGGGAGTCACCAAATAAATAATATCAACAGCCTCAGTATCAAAACACATATTTGATATGTTTTATCTGCACAGGATCCGTAACTCAAGGTCACCTGCCCTGCTACACTTATACAGGCACACCTCAGAGATGCTATGGGTTCAGTTTCAGATCACTGCAATAAAGAGACTATTGCAAGAAAGTCACATGAATTTTTTTGGTTTCTCATTGCATATAAAAGTTGTGTTTCCACTGGACTGTAATCTATTAAGGTGCAATAACAGTATGTCTAAAAAAGGTACAGACATTAAATTATATTAAAATTATAAAAACAGTTTACTGCTAAAAATGCTAACCGTCACTGGACAACACAGAGTTGCCACAAACCTTCAATTTGTGGGAAAAAAAAGCACAAGCCAAAGTACAATAAAATGAGGTATGTCTGCGTTAAATTAAATACTTTTATAAGACTTTCCTATCTTTAGTGAATTAAGAAATTAAGTTGCATTTACTACAAGGGAGCTACTAAATACCAAACTCATCTTAGCTGAGCAATGGTAAAATTTTCTGCCCAAGAAATATATTTCTCAAGTTGTTAAAATAGAGGACATGAAATATCATGATGGAATACGGACTGAATGTAGCCATCCATGTACATTAGTTTAGAGCAAGCAGATGATGAGGCAATCTAGGCAAATGTAGTTTTTCCTTAAAAAAAAAAAAAATGAAACAAGCCTTGAAATGAAACAAACACAAGTTTCAGTATGTACCCAGATCTACTGGCCTTTTACCAGTATAATTTCAAAAGCTTTAAAAATGATCTCTAAAAGAGCTATTCAGATCATCTGAGTGAATAGTAATGACAGATATCTGAAAATTAAAGATGACCACAGAAAACTTACAAGAGTGTTGCCCAGGCTCGGCAAGCCTGTCATTTTAAGAACTGGCTAGTACATATACATACTATGTACTATGTATGTACTATGTACTATGGCTAGTACATACTTCCACTGTTTACTGACTAATATTTAAACTAACCATTTAAAATTGAGAGAGGCTTCGTTTTTAATAATTACACTTTTCATTCTATCTCAAATAGACATTTTAAAATATCACCATGAAGATGCTTATGTACTACTGAATTTCATCAGTTTCTCCAAACGAATTCTCACTTCAAAAGAGATACAAAATGGTGGTTAAGATCAGCATCTCAAAGTGTCTAGAAATCAATTCATTCCTAGCAGAATACTCAGTACAATGGAGGTTACCGTCTTTGACTTACACAGGCTTCCTCTTAAATAAATTATATATAATTGTATCCTGAAATAGTCTTTTTAGAGTTAGGCTTTTATTACATGATAGCTGGATTTAATAAAACAATAGTATTTAAGATATGCATATTTTTCAACTGTATCAAGTTTTTTAAAATAAACATTGGAAAAAAGGTAGCAAGGCGGAATAGAAACATGACACAGTGGACTCTGTTCAGTGATGGTTTTGTGGCCTAAGAAACAACACTTTTGCCTACCTTCTCTCTCAACAGAGCCATGGACATGAGGACAAGGAGTCCAGCCTCTTTGCTAATACACAGTATCCCAAGGGATACAACTTGTAGGACTTATCAAGGGGAACCAACTTGTCTACCTCTGAGCTATAGCTGCTATTTTTAGAGGCTATAGAATGAAGAGAAGAGGAGCTTCACTACATTTCTCAAATGACAGAACTCCCTGAGTAAAGAGTCTTTGTAACTCTGAATAAAGGTTTAAAAATGAATAGTAGAGAAATCCTATCCCTTTCCTTACATATATAATCTACTTGACTTTTATAGGCCATATATATCTACTTGATTTTTTTCTTCTCTTAATAATTAGTAGAAAGTCAGTGAGAAAAATAATAATGCACACCCTCCAATCTAAAACCTCAAGCTTTCAGAGGTATCATCTCATATAAAAAGTGGAGAAACTATAAAGAAGAGCCCCAGACTCAAATGCCAGCATGCAGGGCTGTCAAAGACCACAGAAAACCTCTGTGCGGATTAGAAAATTGACCTTCCCTAAGACTGATTTTGTTAGAACAAGACACGTCACTGCCATGTGCTAGAGAACTGCTAAATAAACATGCAAGCAAGTATATCTGAGAAGGTGGCAATTCCTAAGCTGTGCAATTCACACCAGCCCCCGTACACAGCAGCCTGCATGCACAGGCCACACAGTCCCTACTCACACACAGAACTGGCCACTGCAAGATGCCTGCGCTGTGCCAAGGGTGACACAGGTCAGTTGTGTGTCCTCCAGAGTATTCTCAGGGCATGAAAACTGCAACACACAAACAGCCCTGGGTAGCAAGTGGTCCACCAGCCACAACCATGAGATACACGTATAATCAGCCTCATCATTTTATAACTACATCTTAAATACAGATCCAGCATCCTAAAGGAAAATGTCATTACAAAACTTGTGTTTGCAATCACAGGTTAAAAGTAAAAAAAAATAATGATGAGAATCTTTGCTTGCTGTTTAGTAAGAAATTTGTGTGCTTTTGCTACACAAAAGGCATTTCTTGTTTTAAACATATTTATTCACTGGTCAAAAACTTTGAGTGCATAGTTAAATGCTTTCTATAGATAATCTCATTTAATCCTCAAAATAACCAAATGAAAGCAATATTAATGTGCCCATATTACAGCTGAAGAATGAGTATCAGAGGTTAGAAACTCTCTCACACAACTAGAAACAATATCTGAGATGGGACAGAAACCTTACCTCTTTTTATTTCACTATTTCATAAACTAGGTACAATGTTTATACTCAGTTGTACTTAAATCATACATGTATACTTGGTATAAAAATGCTTGTGAATAAGAACCAACCAGAATTAATAAAATCTGTATACGTTGTTTGACTTACATGTGAGATTTCATCTAGAAAAAAGAAAAGGAAGATGCTATAAAAACATATGCAGTGGGGACATGTATACATAAAACTAGAATACAGAACCTAATGTGGTTGAACATATATAACTCATTAACTGCTTGCTGAATTAAACTGAACAAAAAACTTCAACTTGAAGAAGGAAAAAAGCATATGGAAAAGCACAAATCTAAACAGGAGAAATCAATCACTTTTATGAAAAACTTGCGCATATGATCCACAAACCAAAATCTTACGGATTAAGCTGCTTTTACTACTGGCCAGTTGCTACAGACATCTCAGAAATTATCCATATAGCCTTCTGTAGTAAATCTTTATGTTTCTAAGTGGTTGTGGATTAAAAATTTTATATTATCTGGATCATTTTGAGTATATGATAAGCTATCAATTATCAGTGGCCCTCCTTTAAATGTCTGCTATAGATAGATTTATACCACTTGACATTATTATTATTATTATTATTATTATTATTATTATAGCTTGGCACCCAGAGTTTCTTTATTGGCAAAAACTTTAATTTTCTGTAAAGGGCTTCCCTGGTGATTCACTTGGTAAAGAGACTGCCTGCAATGCAGGAGACCTGGGTTCAATCCCTGGGTCAGGAAGATCCCCTGCAGAAGGAAATGGCAACCCACTCCAGTGTATTTGCCTGGGAAATTCCACCCATGGTCAGAGGAGCCTGGTGGACTACAGTCCATGGGGTTGCAAGACTTGGACACAAGTTAGCAACTAAACCACCAAGGATGGCAACTGAAGAATTATTCTAATATAAACATTTTCACTTAAATTTTCAAGAATATTTCTAGTGCACAAATCAAATGATACCAGTGAAATTAAACATTTTTTATTCCATGTTTTCTATTTGTGAAAAACGTGAATTTTCTTTCCTGAAACTTTAAAAGCACTTATTAAATTGACAAAAACAGTGTTAAAGCTAATAGTCTACCACAGAAAACTGTGCTGTTACTTCACTGCTCTCAGACTTGACAAGTGAGTGTCTGTGTTGGCTCAACTGCCTAGAGTCATGAAGGGAAAGACAATGTTCTGGGGAAATGAACAAATTTTAAGATACCATGTCATTTTTATAATTCTAGATTTTAGAGAATTCATGATAAAGCACTCTCAATATATCTGATTATCAAATCTATTCATTTTAGAACTAAAAAATTAATGATTATCCTATTTTAAACCTTTCTGTTCCAAAAACAGACTTGTCATTAAAGTATAAGAAAAGTTAATAGCAAATAAGGAAGAAAGACAGACATATTACACATGAAACCAATCTTTACATTTAAAAAAGGTACTTCTGTATGTGACCCCGAGTAGAGAAGTATATATTCTTTTCAGTCTGTCTGGACGGCATCAACATTATCCCCACTGAAACTTTTTCTTCTTTTTACTAATATTTACTGAAGAAAACGCTTAAGGAATACCATTAATTGTGTGTACATTCAAAGGGCTTTCCTTTATTTTTCAAATTCAAGGCAACCCAGACAGGAGAAGCAGACTCCCTGCACAGGTGAGTTTTCTCCCAAACAATCAGGAAGGAAAGGACCCATCCTACCAATGCAGGTCCTTACTGTGAAGTATTAACAAACTTCTGAAAACAAATCTCTATGGGCTATACATAAGTAACGTTCCAGATTTATAAAATAAAAAACTTACAATTTCGTCGCCTGGTAACCAATATCCTTCCTGTTCGATACCAGCTTTGGAGCCTTTGCAGCCCACTGTCAGCGTCTCCACAATGAGACCATCTTTCACAGCCAAGCTCAACTGACGAGTGGTCTCCTTTGGATGCATACCGTGGACTCGAGACATGTACCTGAATACAGAGGAAAACAAATTTAAAATCTCTTAGTACTGAAAAATGAAAATGAATAAAAGTAAGAAAATATTTTTCTTTATTGTGACATACTTATGAGAGCCCTACAGAGAGAAAAGAAAGAAGTCAGTCAGTCCTGAATACTGAACTCTTTCAATTATCATAATATTTTAAACCTTAAATCTATTTTGCATATTTAGAGGAACATTTGTTCAAAATACTCCCAAACCAGCATAAATAAATCTTTTAACAGATTTTATAGTCAAACATCCCATTTAGTTCTAGCCTCTGTGGCAACTGCTGCTAACCTCCACTCTGCAGATTCTCAATCTAGAATTTTATCATCTTCAGGATACTGGAATATAAAATACTTTTACTAAAAACTTAGGAAATGACACAAAAGAAAATACAGAAAGTACACAGCTGATTGTCAACATATAAAGAAAACAAGAATGCATGCTATGATCAATAAACCAAAAATGTCATCTTCAATTAAATATATTTTGAACTGCATCACTAAAGCATACAAGCTCTCCCTGATTTATAGTTACATGGCATATTTATTAAAAAATTTTGTTCCGAACACACCCTGCACCACAGAGAATGCTGTTTACCGATTCTCTTGCACTCAGCAATTGTACTAAACTCAGGTTAACATTATGGCATATTTGCTTCATATCATTTCATTTTTCAAGGAAATAAAACGTTACAGCCACAACTGAATTTGTGCCATTTTCCATTCCTCTCCAATCCCCAATACTCCATACTCCAATACTCCAATCCCCAATATCCCTGGTAAACTAGTATATCTAGACACAAAAAGATACTGTGAGACAAATCATGCTGGCCTCAGTCTCTCCAGAAAAACATCCTGTGCTGCAAGACAGGGCTGAGTGCCCCAGGGTATACAGGAATTAGAGTACAACAGACGGATTCTGCATCTAGTTACTCTGTCATTTAAGTATCTGTCAGAGCAGTCAAAACAAGAAAAAAAGGCAAGAATTCAGGACTTCCCTGACGGTCCAGGGTTGCTCAGTGCAACCACACACACACACACAAAAACAAACCAAAAAAACCCACAAACCAAGATCTCATCACTGAAAAACCTTCAAAACTCAGGAGATGAATTTCATTTCAAGCAAGGAGTAAATCATGGCAGAGGGAATGCAGAGCCTCTGTGTCTACAGCTTGTGGAAGAGAACTGGTTTTTGTTTAGACATCAGATAACTTTAAAGAGTTATTTTCTATTTTCTCTGCCAATGCAGTTAACTGAGAGATAAAAAGGAAGTGACATGGGAGCAGCAGCCCCACTGCCGTAACAAACAAGGGCAGGAGGAGACAAGGTGAAATGGTCCACAGACTGAGGTGTTAGCTTTGCCGCCTGACAACTAAGGGTGGCAAATGATGCAGTAGAGGTACAAATATCTTTTGATATATAAAGGTCAACACCAACAGAAATAATCAACCCAATCAGAAACCCGGCAGACGACCTGAATAGACACTTTTCAAAGAAGACATACACACAGTCAACAGGTACATGAAAAGATGCTCAACCTCACTAATCATCAGGGAGATGCAAACCAAAAATCACAATGAAATGTCCCTTCACACGTGTTAGAATGGCCATCAGCAAAAAGACAAGAGATAACAAGTGTTAGTAAAGATGTAGAGAAAAAGGAACATTTGTACAGTGTTAGCGGGAATGTAAACTGGTTTAGCCACTATGGAAAAGAACATGGAGGTTCCTCAAAAAATTTAAAATAGAACTACCATATGATCTACTTCGGGGTATTGATCTGAAGAAAATGAAAACACATCTGTACCTCCATGTTCCCTGAAGCAGTATGTACAACAGCCAAGATATTTACAGTAGACAAGGTATGGAAACAACCTAAGTGCTCATAGACAGATGAATAAAGAAGATGTGAGATACAGATATATATATAATGCAGTATTACACAGCCATAAAAAAACTTGCCTTTTGTGACAACATAGATGGATCCTGAAGGCATTATACTACATGAAATAAGTCAGACAGGGAAAGACGAATACCATATGATCTCACTGATACGTGAAACAAACCAAAAAAACACTCATTAGATACAGAGAACAGACTGGTGATTGCCAGCCACGAGGGGTGGGGAGGGAATGGGCAAGATGCGTGACAATGGTCAAAAGGTACAAACTTTCAGTTATTAGATAATTAACTCAAGGAGATACAGTAGATATCGTGGTGACTATAGTTAATGATATTATACTGCATATTTTGAAAGTTGCTAAGAGAATGGATCTTTGAAAAGAAATCATGGTATAGGTACAGTTTCTCAAAAACATTATATAATTATCTCTGTATAAGAGTTCTAGGGGTATATTCCAGGAACTTTCAAAAGAGGTTACTTCTGAGAACAGGGGTTCACCCAAAAGGGGTGTGAGGAGTACTTTCTTTTTCAACAGTACTCCTTTTTTATTTTGTTCATGTATCTACTGGCTGAAGACTATTTATACAAAAAAAGTAGCCATCATTTACCACCCCTCCAAATGTACGATAGCTCCTTTCTCCTGCATGGGCTTGCCAGTCTTGGGCAGGCGCCTTCCTTTCTTTCCAAACTCATCTTAGCTCGTCTATCCTTTACTTATCCATAATGATTTTAAAGTCAGTTGGCAAAGATTCATGAAAACCATTCTGTAATTTAGATTAGAGGAGAGTAAATACCATTACAATTGTAATATAATTTTTCCTGATTAACTTTGAAAAACTGCTATTTGTAACTTTTTCTACATCCTTAACAAGGTCTTTTTAAAAAATGAAACAAAGATGATTATTTTTAATGATAAAAGGTACCATTCACAAAGAAGATAGACATCATAAACCATTAGGCACCTTAACAACAAAGAAATAAAGATTAAAAAAAAGCAAAAATCAGGAGAAATATAAGGGAAAAGAAAAAAAATATATAATCATAGTGAGACATATTAACATTACTCTGAGAATATTTTATCAAGTGCAGAAAAAATGAGAATAGGAGCATCCTGAATGATGTCATTAATAATTTAAATAGATTTATATATAACTAATTTGTATTAATCATATCCTACACAAATATATTTAAAATTCATACTGTCAAACAGTATGAATAGAAGTGGAATCAAAATGTCAATACATTTTTAGTTAGGCAAAAATTCATAAGTTTTCTAAAATATATCTATTATACATATTATTTTTATATATGTATACAAAAGCTCTTCTACTACACTGATAAAGGGTTAGGAAAGAATATAAAAAAAGAGATGGAGAAATTAGAAAACATAAACTAAATGAAATGCAAGCACTGAATATGAAATAGAAAAAATGAAACAAATTGGATAAGAGTAAAAGATCCTCAAATAGTCCAGCTGTTTTTAAATATGGCTGCTCATAAGACATATCTGTGGAGTTCTGGCAAAAATAAAAGCAATACCTGGGCCTCTGTATTTTTCAAAAAATTCCAAGATAATTCTGATATGCATCTGGATTTTTTAAAAAGTGATTACAGGTTTTTCTATTAAATGGTAGTTTCAGTGATACAGATTTCTGTAATTTTTCTGCTGACAAATCACGATACTATGGTATTAAATAAATAATAGTTACATAATCAGAACAGTAAAAGTTGTTTATCAATTTTCACAATCAATAGACAAAAATAAAAGATAATTATAATTGCAAGCCATAATGGGAACATGATTAGCCTAACAATATAAAGTAATTATGTATAATTGAGGGAGTCAAGCAGACTGATGTGGTAAGTGGAACTGCATATGTGCACGTTTTCATCTGCTCAGCCAGTCTTTGTCTTTTGGTTGGTGCATTTAATCCATTTACATTTAAGGTAATTATTGATATGTATGATTCTATTACCATTTTCTTAACTGTTTTGGGTTTATTTTCTATAGGTAGGGTTTTTCCTTATCTTGTTTTCTGCCTAGAGAAGTTCCTTTAGCATTTGTTGAAAATCTGTTTTGGTGGTGCTGAGTTCTTTTAACTTTTGCTTGTCTGCAAAGTTTTTGAGTTTTCCATCAAATCTGAAGGAGAGTCTTGCTGGGTATTCTTGGTTGTAGGTTTTTCACTTTGATCACTTTAAATATGTCATGCCATTCCCTTCTGGCTTGTAGAGTTTCTGTTGAGAAATCACCTGATAGCCTGATGGGAGTTCTCTTGTATATTATTTGTTGTTTTTCCTTTGTTGCTTTTACTATTTTATCTCTGTCTTTAATTTTTGTCAGTTTGATTGCCATGTGTCTCAGTGTGTTCCTCCTTGGGTTGTTCCTTCTGGGACTCTGTGCTTCCAGGACTTGGTTGATTACTTCCTTTCCCATGTTAGGGAAGTTTTCAGCTATTATCTCTTCAAATATTTCCTCAGGTCCTTTCTGTCTCTTCTCCTTCTGGGACCCCTATAATGTAAATATTCCTGTGTTTAATGTTGTCCCAGAGGTCTCTTAGGCTGTCTTCATCTCTTTTCATTCTTTTTTCTATATTCTATCCTGCAGCAGTGATTTCCACCATTCTGTCCTCAGGTCATTTATCCGTTCTTCTATCTCAGTTATCCTGTTATGGATTCATTCCAGTGTATTATTCATCTGCTTGTTTGTTCTTTAGTTCTTATAGGTCTTTGGTAAATATTTCTTGCATCTTCTCAATCTTCGCCTCCATTCTTTTCCAGAGATCCTAGATCATCTTCACTATCATTATTCTGAATTCTTTTTCTGGAAGGCTGCCTATGTCCCCTTCATTTAGTTGTTTTTCTGGGGTTTTATTTTGTCCCTTCATCCGGGACATAACCGTCTGCTCTTTCATGATGATTAACTTTCTGTAATTTGGTTTTGTTTTAGTTGCTGTGGGATTGTGGTTCTTGCTTCTTCTGTCTGTCCACTGAAGGAGGAGGCTAAGAGGTTTGTGTAAGCTTCCTGATGGGAAAAAATGGGTGATGGGAAAAAAATCCCTGGTGATGGGAAAAAATGGGTCTTGCTCTGGTGGGCTATAAAGAAAGCTGAGTGCTGAAGAATTGATCCTTTTGAACTATGATGTTGGAGAAGACTCTTGAGAGTCCCTTGGACTGCAAGGAGATCCAACCAGTCAATTCTAAAGGAAATCAGCCCTGAATATTCATTGGAAGGACTGATGCTGAAGTTCCAAAACTCTGGCCACCTGATGGGAAGAACTGACTCATTGGAAAAGACCATGATGCTCGGAAAGATTGAAGGAGGGAGGAGAAGGGGACGACAGAGGATGAGATGGTTGGATGGCATCACCAACTCTATGGACATGAGTTTGAGTAAGCTCCAGGAGTTTGTGACTGACAGGAAAGCCTGGTGTGCTGCAGTCCATGGGGTCACAAAGAGTTGGACACAACTGAGTGACTGAACTGAACTGGTAGGCAGGGCCTTGCTCAGTAAAGCTTTAATCCAATTATCTGCTGATGGGTGGTGTTGCACTCCCTCCTGGGTAGTTTTTTGGTCTGAGGCGACCCAGCCCTACAGACTGCATGGTCAGGTTAGGAGTGTTTATGCCAAAGAGGACATTCCCAGACAGCTGTTGCCAGTTCCCCAGTCCTGCAGTCAGCCCCTGCAGACCCACACCTCCACAGGAGACCCTCCAACACTAGCAGTTTTGGTTCAGTTTCCTGTGAATTCACTGCTCATTTCATGAGTTTTCACACTCCTTTTCACTCCTCATGAGTCTTGGTGCACACAGGTCTTTTTTGTGCCCTCCAAGTCTAGAGTCTCCGTTAGCCCCAGTTCTGTGGAAGTCTTGTAATCAAATCCCACTGGGCTTCAAGGTCAGATTCTCTGTGGATTCCCAACCCCTTTGTCAGGTCCCCAGGCTGGGAAGCATTCAGGTTCCAGTATCCTCCTGTCGATGATTGTTCAACAGCTAGTTGTGACTTTGGTGCTCTCGCAGGAGGAGAAGAGTGCACGTCCTTCTACTTCACCACCTTGAACCAGAAGTCTAACTCGGCAGAGTGTAGAACATAACAGATCCTCCAGAGCCCAGGAATGCAGGTCGATCTAATGCAGGAAGCAGCAGGAGGTGATGCAAATGAGGAAGGTCAGGTACTGATACCCTGCACAAGGACTGGGAAAGCATGGGCAACAGAAGACTTTCAATTGTGGAATATTTGATAAGATGGTGTTTTTGAAAAACATCTCTGACACCAGTGATGGAAAGAAGAAACAGACCAGCAAGACCAGGAGGAGGCCAGAAACCCAATTAGGAACCAGCTGCCACAGGCAGGAAATGACACAGGCTAAAAACCAGGCCAGGTAAAGAAAGACATTTTACAGGACCATTCAATCTACTCAGTCTAGGGTACTCCAAACACACTTCTCATCCCCTCTAGCCACAGGATAAAGATCTCAATGCTGGCATTAGAGGTCTTCTTGGTTTGGGCCTTTTGGACTTTTCATTCCCTAAGACTCTACAGTCCCTCTGTTTCAACTCCCCTCTCTGCCTCACCAAGTCCCACTCAACTTGCAAGGCTCTACCAATTCCATATCCTCCTAAGGTCTTCCTGATTCTCTCTCAGTGACCCAGCACTACCTCCTCCCCCTTCAATTAAGGCCTGTCATTGTTGTTCAGTTCCTAAGTCATGTCCAACTCCTTTTCGACCCCATGGACTACAGCAGGCCAGGCTCCCCTGCCCTTAACTATTTCCTGGAGTTTGCTCAGAATTCATGTCCATTGAGTCAATGATGCTATCTAACCATCTCATCCTCTGCCGTCCCCTTCTCCTTTTGCCTTCAATCTCTCCCAGCAAAGGCCTGTCATACTATTAATTAAACATTCCACTCACATGGGGCAGAGCTGCATTCTGTCTAGGATACCTCTTCCATTATTTGGTACTATTCTTTTATTCTTTTTAACTGAAGGCTAATTACTTTATAATATTGAGGTGGTTTTGCCATACATTGACATGAATCACCTACAAGCATACATGTGTACCCCCCGTCCCAAAGCCCCCCCACTTCCCTCCCCATATTCTTTTACTCTTTAATGGTACTTTTCTGTGCCTTGTCTGTATGATTCCATCATAGAACTGCAGAGAAACATGAAACATATGAAAGCAAGTGGACAACAATCCCAACCAAGGTGAGTGCCCCAGGAATGTGGCATGCTGGACAAAACTCACTGTGGGACTGTGGTTATGGCTCTTCAGAACCAGTAACTCTTCTGTAAGGCTGTTATATAAAATAAAATAACAATGGTAACAGTGGTAAACTGTACCTATCAACCTGCTACCATAGGATGGTATGTAAGAAAGAGTAAATCAACCCAGATTGAAATGAGAATGTAGTTATAAGAACGAAGAATTCTTGGGAGTACACATACAATATAACATTAACTGTTAAGTTTTTTTAAAACTAACTTTATTTTAACTTCGGCAATGGCCACTTTCCTATCCTACAATAAATCTACTGAGGGAATAGAAATTGACAGGGATAAGATAAATAGTTCCTAGAAATCATGGGTTTCATAAAACTGAACTATAGTAAATAAATAAATAAATAATGGGTACCTAGTTGCAACTTCAAAGGCAACCTACACATGAAGAAGTCTTACAGTTTGGATTTATGTCTGTCTGTAGTGACAAGAAGAACTCCAAGAGAACTCAAATTTCAATGCCAAATATGTCACAAGAGGTCAGAGGTCACATTTTCTAATTGGGGTTTGAGCCTAAAGTAAGCAATACATGTAATTAATTGATGCCCTAATCTGAAACATTAACTTGAATGGGACTAAGTCCACCAATCCAATATCAGTTTGATAAGCATGCTAGTCACAAATGTGGTCACCTCTAGAAACACAAAATCAAAGTTGCTCAAGACAGAAAGGAAACAAGATTTCAACTGCTTTTTCCAAGACAACAAAAAATGATTTGATCTCTCCCAATGACACCAATAATGTTAGCCAATAATACAGGCAGAGACTATAATAAAACCCATACTTCTTTCAAAAATATGTCTTTGTCTTGTAACTATTACTTAGAATACTTATGAAAGTCTAACACTGTATTATAATTATCCAAATTAGATATGAATAATTTGGATTAAAGAGGAAAAAATGACATGTTAACTTATATTTTTATTGGATATTAAAATATAGGAGACATTTTAAAAAATAACAAGGCAATGAATTATGAATCATATTGGGAATCTTAGGGATTCAAAGCTTAAATTTCATTTCTGTTACTGGTTTTGATGTCATATGTTCTTTATCTCTTTGCTCATTGATTTAAAAACTGTAAAACAAGGGCTAAAAACATCATGATGTAGCACAAACATAAAAATATTTTATAAACAATTGTTTTATATAAGTGCTGTAATCAAATATTTCACAGCTTTAATTTCACGACACCTAGCCAAATTTCATAAAACGGACAAATTCATATGTACTACTTATAATTTAGCATTATAGCTACTCTTGCCTATGCTTATGTTCATCTAAACTGACTCATGTAATTCTTTTTTAAGATAAAACGACTCATTTGTTTTCATCTTATGATTAAACATCACAAAACATCCTTCAGCTCCTAAAAACGTCAAGTATTTTTATGGAGAAGCCAAAATCTATTTGTGCTTATTTACTTTTCAAGTAAGAACATGTATGGAAGTTTATACCATTATTAAATCATATTTATAAACATGAGCTTTTAAATCAGAGGCACAGGTTAACCATTAATTTTAAACAATCAAACTTTACCCTATACATGTATTTTGATTTCAGATTTGACTCATTCTGTAAAAATACTTTCCATCCCCAGGACTCCCTGGTGGTTCAGTGGTAAAGAATCTACATGCCAATGCAAGAGACAGGGGTTCAATTCCTCATCCAGGAAGACCCCACATGCCATCGGGCAACTAAGCCTGTGTGCCACAACTGCTGAGCCTGCACTATAGAGCCCAGGAACCACAGGTACTGAAGCCTGTAAGCTCTAGAGTCCATGTTTTGCAACAAGAGAAGATACTGCGGTGAGAAGGCCAGGTACCACAAACAGAGAGTAGCCTCTGCTCTCCACAACTACTGAAAAGCCCTTGAAGGAGCGAAGATCCAGTGCAGCCAAAACAAATAATTTTTTTTTAATTAAAACAAACAAACAAACAAAAAAACCCACAAAAACTTCCATCCTCAAATAACAGAAATTTTCAAAGAAGTTTCTCTGATATTTTTTAAATACTTGAAATATTCAATAAAGTGAAAAGTGAAAGTGCAAGTTGCTCAGTTGTGCCTAACTTTTTGCGACCCCATGGACTATACAGTGCATGAATTCTCCAGGCCAGAATACTAGAGTGGATAGCCCTTCCCTTCTCCAGCGGATCTTCCCAGCACAGGGATTGAACCCAGGTCTCCTGTGTTGCAGGTATATTCTTTATCAGCTGAGCCACAAGGGAAGCCCAACAATAGTGGAGTGGGTAGCCTATCCCTTCTCCAGTGAATCTTTCCAACCCAGGAATCGAACCAGGGTCTCCTGTATTGCAGGCAGATTCTTTACCAACTGAGCTATCAGGGAAGCCCATAAATCTCAAGAGTGGCTCTGTAATTTATAGCACCTTTTCTACTTTTTTGAACAGAAAACTAGCAATTGGAAAAAAAAAGTAAAAGGTAGAATTAAAAAGACTCAGGACTCTTTCCAAGGGAGGTGAACTGACAACTAACAAAAGGCTACTGCCATAAACCCTGAAGTTAGACATCATCAGATTACACAGAAGAAACATTTGCTACAAAAAAAAAAATCCTACTTTATTATAGAAGTTGTTATTAGTCCCTATTTGTTCAATTAACTTTGAGGATCTGAAACTTCTACTCATAAAATTTTTTTTCAAATTTCAACACAAATGTAATATTTTAATGATACTTTGAAGATGATACTGCTGTAGATTCTGTACGTTCTAGTGTTATATACAAAAATGAAAAATGCTCCTTGAATCTGCCGCTGCTAGAAGGAATTTTTATTGCTTTCAGCTCTGCTTTAGGACTTCAGAAAATACCCAGTGCCTTTAGCAATTATTTTTCTTTTTAGAAAAATGACTTGATGCTGTGAGCTGGGAAGATGGCAGAAGTAACATGGTTTTAATGTCTCCCAACCTCCTCGACAAAGTCACAAGAAGCATTAGCAAAAAACAAGTTGACAACCCAACCCTTGGAAAACATAAACAAGTGACAAGAATTCTCATGAATCCCAAAGTCCAGTAGCTGAGGACAAGCCTCCAAAAGCTGCAACTGCAGTTGGTACTGACACCTGTGCAGGAGGAGGCAGAGGGACATGACACAACACTGAGAACAGGAGGATAAAACAGCTAAAAGGCAGTCACTGGGGAGCAAAGTGGGCCAAATCGAGAACAGCAGTTCACATTGGACAGGGTTTGCACACCTCCATTTGCAGGTAACTGATGGTAATTCATGAGCTCATGGTAAAGTTCTTATGGGGCTGGAGCAGAGAAACCTGTGAACACTCACAACTAATCAGCCAAAGCTCCCTTTTAGTACAGAACTTCACAGTGCAGAGAAACGGCTAGCAATAAAAGTATCAAACCCTACTGAAGTCTGGTCATAAAGACCTCCAATGTAAGGACAATGGGCACAAAAGAAATTGTGGTTCTGGCAAAAGGCACAGAAGCAGGAGATCATGGTAAATGTGAGGCATTATTTTCAGCACTTCATAAGAATGACAGAAGATGCTTTAGAGCCATACCTCCAAAAACTGTTTGCAACCACCTTCCCTTGACACAAGTTCAGGAAAAGTGATTTCACATGACAGGACTATGGCTGAAGGAGCAGAACATCCCAAGTGGAAGCATGCCCAAGACACGTGCCCACAACACAGATGAGACTATAACTACTATTTAAATACATGAAAAGACATTAAGAAAATTATATAAGATACAGGAAAGATATGTCAGAATTAGAAAACTCAGAAATGATGTAAACATGAGAAGTAAATGAAAAAATTCACTTCAGAAGAAGTCCAAACTGGAAGGCACACAAGAGTCAGTATGTAGGAAAAAAGTGACGTAAGTAGAAGTCATAAAGAAAGAAAATATGAAAAAAACCAAAACTATATAGCAGCTTTATTCACAACTGCCCAAACTGAAAATTACAAATATAGAAGACAGGAAAAGAAACCAACAGAGTATAAGAGAAAGCCCCCAAAAACAACAAGTAAACAAGATAATAAAAGTCCATGAATGATATATATATACAATTGACCCTGGGACCTATAAGGGTCAGAGCCCACCACAGCCCAATGCAGTCAAAGATCTGCATCCCTGTTTACAGTCAGCCCTCTATGAATCCACATCTGGATTCAGGCAACCCTGAAGCATGCAGCCCCATGGCACATGGGATAAGTGAACCTATACAGTTCAATCCATGCTGTTCAAGGGTCAGTTGTACAATTTTTAAATTAAAATTTGCAATATTCAAAACACATTTTTAAAGGGACACTGTATACCCAACAAAACAACCCAGAATGACCAATACCAATAGTCAAATTACTAGACTTCAAAGATAAAAATTCTTTATGAATCTACGCAAAAGGACAGTCACAGCAGAAAGAAAATCAAGTTGTCATCCAATTTGCTGACAATGATGCCTTAAGCCATATATAAGAACGTCAAAGAAAGAAGATAAAAGCGAAGGATTTTATATCCAGCCAGATTCACTTTCAAGTAAAAAGGCTGCAGACCAACTGTTAACATGCAAGAACTCAGAACTCTGACCCCAGGAATTCTTGGTTATGAATCTACTAGATGGTGCTGCCACCATGGAAACGGTAACAAACTTCCTCAAAAAATTAAAAACAGAAATTACCATATGATCCAGCAATCCCACTCCTGAGTACTTATCAGAAGAAAATGAAATCACTATTTTAAGACTTCTGTACCCTCGTGTTCTCAGCAGCATTACTTACAACAACCAAGACATGAGAACAACCTAAGGGTCCATCAAGAGACAAATGGATCAATAAAACACAGTATACGTGTAAAATGGAATATTATTCAGTCATAAAAAGAAGGCAATTCCATCATTTTGTAACAACGTGGATCAATGCCAATTGCATCTCAATAAAACTGCAGAGTGGGGAAGTGGAAAACTTTTCTTTAAAGACTCTACTAGAGAATGAACTTCAGATGTCAGTTGTAAGCATGAAACAAACACTTGGAGAAGTAAGACTAAATGCCAGCTCTAAGTACAAAGTATGATATGTAATTGCTACATTCTATGACAGTTTAGAATCAGTACAGTTGTTCAGAAAGGGTAAAACAGCTTGTCTGGTTTCTATGGGATGTGCTGTCAGTTCCAGCATTGGTGATGGTATTCTCAGACAGCCTGGGACAAAGCTGGAAGGAACGACTGAGTTAACTATATGACATCTAAAATGCACCACCCATGGTGTCCTTAAGAATCATGACTCTTATTGTGAAGGAAGGAAGGGAAAGATTTTAGATAGCTCAGTAAAAACCAGTAGCCATAAATTCAAGGGGAAAATATCAGTATGAATTCATTATGTGGTTTTCTTCTTTTACAACTATATGTATTTCCTAACTGGTCCACTAAAAGGCTTAGATAGAGAGACCAACCTGGTAGAAACAAGCACACTGAGGGCCAGAAAATGCTCTTGAGACACAATTTCTAACTGCAAGAAACCAGCGTCCTCTGGAGAAATCAGTGGATCCAGGCTTGGGGCAAGGTGTATCCTAGATGAGCCCGAAAAAATTCTGTCATATCAGAAATCAGAGGGGAACTTCACGAGACAATATGAAGAGGCTCCAACTGGTCAAAGAAGGGAAGTTAAGCATCAGTAGGGATTATAACAGAAACGGACTGAAATACACCAGAAAGAACTACTTGGTCGCCACTGGAGGATGCTATTTTGAAAACCGCTAGTTAAAAGAATCAGTTGTTCTACCTTTTCAATGTGAGCTATACCACATGGTAACCACACCCTACGTGATAGGAAGTTTATTTTCTTATGGAAGTGTTTCAGTTGAAAAAGAAAAGATAAACTATTTGGTAGATTATCACTATTTCGCAATCCTTAATGAATTACTGGATCTAGCCACTGTACGACAGGCTTAGTACTAACCTTGCCAGATGAAATACATTACCACCTATGAAGAAGTCTCACACTGGTAGGATTCACTACTCAGCTCAGTTCAGTCACTCAGTCGTGTCCAACTTTTTGCAACCCCATGGACTGAAGCGTGCCAGGCTTCCCTGTCCATCACCAACTCACTCCAGTCAGTGATGCCATCCAACCATCTCATCCTCTGTCGTCTCCTTCTCCTCCTGCTTTCAATCTTTCCCAGCATCAGAGTCTTTTCCAATGAATCAGTTCTTTGCATCAGGTGGCCAAAGGATTGAAGCTTCAGCTTCAATATCCAGTGAATATTCAGGGCTGATTTCCTGTAGGATTGACTGGTTTGATCTCCTTGCAGTCCAAGGGACTCTCAAGAGTCTTCTCCAACACCACAGTTCAAAAGCATCAATTCTTTGCTGCCCAGCTTTCTTTATAGTCCAACTCTCACATCCATACATGACTACTAGGAAAACCACAGCTTTGACTAGATGGACCATTGTTGGCAAAGTGATGTCTCTGATTTTTAATATGCTGTCTAGGTTGGTCATAGCTTCTCTTCCAAGGAGCAAGTGTCTTTTCATTTCATGGCTGCAGTCACCATCTGCAGTGATTTTGGAGCCCCCAAAATAGTCTGTCACTGTTTCCATTGTTTCCTTATCTATTTGCCATGAAGTGATGGAACTGGATGCCATGATCTTAGTTTTCTGAATGTTGAGTTTTAAGCCAGCTTTTTCACTCTCCTCTTTCACTTGCATCAAGAGGCTCTTTAGTTCCTCTTCACTTTCTGCCATAAGGGTGGTGTCTTCTGCATATCTGAGGTTATTGATATTTCTCCCAGCACTCTTGATCCCAGCCTGTGCATCACCCAGCCCGGCATTTCACATGATGTACTCTGCATATAAGTTAAATAAGCAGGGTGACAATATACAGCCTTGACATACTCCTTTCCCGATTTGGAACTAGTCCATTGTTCCATATCAGGTTCTAACTGTTGCTTCTTGACCTGCATACAGATTTCTCAGGAGGCAGGTCAGGTGGTCTGGTATTCCCATCTCTTGAAGAATTTTCCAGTTTGTTGTGATCCACACAGTCAAATGCTTTAGTGTGGTCAATAAAGCAGAAGTAGATGTTTTTCTGGAACTCTCTTGCTTTTTCGATGATCCAACGGATGCTGGCAATTTGATCTCTGGTTCCTCTGGCTTTTATAAATCCAGCCTCAACATCTGGAATTTCACAGTTCATGTACTGTCTCAGAGAATTTTGAGCATTACTTTGTTAGCATGTGAGATGAGTACAATTGTGCGGTAGTTTGAATATTCTTTGGCATTGCCTTTCTTTGGGACTGGAATGAAAACTGACCTTTTCCAGTCCTGTGGCCACTGCCGAGTTTTCCAAATTTGCTGGCATATTAACTGCCAGCACTTTCACAGCATCATCTTTTAGGATTTGAAATAGCTCAACTGGAATTTCATCACCTCCACTACCTTTGTTGGTAGTGATGCTTCCTAAGGCCCACTTGACTTTGCATTCCAGGATGTCTGGCTCTAGATGAGTGATCACACCATCTTGGTTATATGAGCCATGAAAATCTTTTTTGTATAGTTCTTCTGTGAATTCTTGCCACCTCTTTTCAGTATCTTCTGCTTTTGTTAGGTTCTTACCATTTTTGTCCTTTATTGTGCCCATCTTTGCATGAAATGTTCCCTTGATATGTCTAATTTTCTTGAAGAGATCTCTAGTAGCCTCCATGAGATACACAGGAATGAGCACCAGAATAAGGCACACCACAGGGATGCAATCGCAAAGGCAGACTATAAGAAACCACAGAGTAAATGAACCAAGTCCTTAGATAAATAAACTGCGAAGAAAAAAAAATTTTTTTGAATGAGAGGGACTTCCCTGGCAGCCCCAGTAAGACTCTGGGCTTCCACTGCAGCAGGGGCAGTTTCCATCCTTGGTTGGGGAACTAAGAACCCACACTCCACATGCCACGTGATGTAACCAAAAAATAAATAAAAATTGATATTATTTTAAAAAAGATAAATGAGAAACATAAATTTAAAATGTCTTTAAAAAGACATTTCAAATAAAAACAAGCAGAACTAAAACATTATACAGCGAGAGATAAACTACAGTGTTTAGGATTGCCAGACTTCAAAGTATAAAGAGTCATGACCCCAAAGCCCAAAACTTTTAATGTGTGACTGAAACTGTGCAACTTTTATCTTAGGGAGTAGCTCACCAGTCAAATACAGGATGAAACTTAATGGTTACATATACATTTCTCATAGTAACTCCACTAAAGCCTTCAGCAGCTTAAGATATTTGATAAAGATGGAAAGACACTTCTAAGCTCAGACTTAGTTGTAACTGAGTACCTTGATTTAACATTAAAGTTTGAGAAGTACTTACCTACTTAGAAAACAGAATAAGATTATTAGACTTTAAAGCAAAAGATCTGACCTCCTGTCATGGTCCAATGCCTCTTCCTACCTTACCTTGGCAAGGGTTACAAGCAAGGAAATTAACACTGCTGAGAAGCCACACCACTGGCAATTATCTAGACAGCTCCTTTCTGGTGCTTATAGTCTGGCAGGGAAATAATTACATGTGACTAGTGTTATGAAAGTACTAGATGCTATGAATGCATCCCGTACTAAAAAGAGACACAGCATACTCTCAGACAAGGCCAAAGGAATACCAGAAACCTCTCAAACACACATCCTCTGATTTTCCATTTTTTTTCATCTTTAGATAAGACTGATACAACAATGACTAACTGACAGATAAATGAATTTATTCTTATCTATCTTAAGATCTATGGACGAACCTTTGGACATGAAGAAAAATAAACCTTGGCACCCTTAAGGCTGTACTGATAAGGAAAGGAGAAGAGAGAATGTTTATGGACAGTCCATTGTGCACACCGAGAAGAGGTATGCAATGCTGTCAATGGCCTCTATGAGTCTCACCATTTAACATGCATACATAAGTACACACAACCTGGTCATCCAAAGACTACTCTGACACACGTATCAGCAACCTTGTCAGACAAACTCTGAACACCTCACCTGGAGATTCCCACAGGTTCCTAGAGAATGTCCCTAGAGCTTTAGAGAAAATGCCATGGATTAATAAGAAGTAACAGCCTGTAAGTTGAAATAGTTCAGTCAAGATTAAATTAATTAAAAAAATTAAATCCAAAGAACAGTATCTTATTTCCACCATTCATCTGTAAATTTTGATATAAACAAACTGTTGTTTTTTTATAAATCCCAACCATAGGAAAATACTTTTATATTTCTGTACTTAGAGGTTTTTAAAAAATATTTTATTCCAATATCACCAATATTAAAGGTAACTTAATTATTATATATTATTATTTTATCCTTATTTTCCACACAGCTGTTACCTATTTCTTCCCCTTCGAGTCACCTATAGGAGCGAGTTGTACATAAGCAACTTTAAAATATCCAAAGAACAGGATACAGAGTTAAAGCAACATACAACACCATCTTTCTTTCTCCTGGCCTTTCCCTCTTAAGTAACCTTTATAAACCTCTTCACTAGAATATGACTAAGTGACAAAAATATAAACATATAGTACTTACCTTTGTTGTTTATTAACAAGGACAAAAATAACCACTTATTTAAATGAGCTTTTGTAAATCATCTGTTTTCCATTTTTATAGTTAGCATTTAAAGGATGTGTCAGAGACTAAGTATAAAGAAATTCTATCTAAATTATTCTAAAAAATTCAAACATTTTAAAAAGATTTAGTTGTATTCCTTTAAAAATACAAAGTAAAACAAAATCAATTTCTATTTGAAGATTCCCTTATAGTAAGTACATAACATGTAAACAGAGCATTCATACAGGAGTCAGATTTTTTGCTATTCTGAATGTTGGACTATCAAGATAAATAGCAATGGAAAATAAAATAAAGAAGAACTTCCTTCTTTCAGCTGAAGATATACTGTCTGTAACTTAAAAATATAGAATGAAACTGTTAAAAATTCTGGTTAGTGTACTACAAACTAATAAGAAGTTATTTACCATACCTACACTACATTATATGGTAGCATATATTATTCAAACATTAAAGTAAACAATGACCAGCAGACTTTTAGATAGTTTACATGAAAGAAAGTAATTAACCAAATGCCTTTTGATAAAAGACTTAAATAAAGATTGGCTTTCAAGAGTTAAAAAAATTTTGGTAACTAAAAATGTATTAGTGTACTATCGGAAACAGTACACATTGATATTCTACATAACCTCTAAACACAAGGTGCTTGTGCATGTTTCAGTATTTCCCTAACAACTTTACAATCCTACAAGGCAAAAAGTGACTAGTACTTTGTAAGATATGTTGATTAACATAATAAATAAACAAATGATTCTTGGACCTTTTCTCCCAAAATTCCACATAAAATTTGAGAGATCTGTCCATATAAAATGACTTACTTTGTAATACGGTCAATGTTGGCAATTTGCTTCTGATTCCGTATAATCTCAATGGCTGCCCAAAGATGCTGGATAGCTTTTGTGTCCGCCTGCCGTCTTTTTGTTAAGCGTGCCATGACCTGTTTACTCCTTTAGCTGTAGCAATATATGGAAACATAAGGGAAAAGCACAGATTACAAAATGAATTATCATCAATATAAGTGAGTTAACACTCAGCACCTCACTATATAGTACAGCCAACTTTTTATTTTCTACCGTCCACATCACTAATTACTCCATAAAAACTTTCATTTCATTACTTCATAAAGAATGACACTAAAAGACCAATAGTCAAAAAGGTCTGCCCAAGAAGAAGGAGCAGTCATCTTATATCAATATGACAAAGAAATACACATATAAAATTTATTATAAAGCAAAATATTACTACATAAAATTTCATTTTTTGATATTACACTGTAATTTGACACATCAATGCAAAATGGAAACTAAATATCCAAATTATTAGGTACTTCATCATGAAAGGGGCTTCCCTGCTGGCTCAGACAGTAAAGTCTCCGCCTGTAATGCAGGAAACTCAGGTTCGAACCCTGGGCTGGGAAGATAACCTGAAGAAGGAAATGCCAATCCAGCCCAGTAGTCTTGCCTGGAAAATTCCATGGACAGAGGAGCCTGGTGGGCTACAGTCCATGGGGTCGCAAAGAGTGGATATCTTTATTCAATTTCTATCTTTATTCAATATTTATCATATTGATAGATGAAAACAACATTCCTTTAAAGAAAAACAAGACCACAAACAGAAAATACAGAACAGTTGTTTCTGACTGAGGTGTCAAAGGCTGGCAGTTGGTATACCAGTGGATGACACGAAAGGACCCACATTATTAGAAAGTTTCAGGTGCTGGCCATTCAGGAAGTTATAAGGAATCAACATTGTTAATTTATTCAGATTTCTATATTCTGAACAGACTGAGGCAAATGGCCACCGGCTACAACCTGGCAAGACGAGGGGGAAAAACCAGAGTTGCAGCCTAAATGTCTGACGAGCGATGGTACTGTATGAAGAGGTCACACGTCTGAACTCTCCACTGCGCACGGGCACAGACTTGTTAGGCAACAAGACGCCTGAGCCCTAAAGCACACAGGTTACGATGCTGAGGCCCAAATGCATAAGATAAACACGCAAAGCGCCGGGGATGGCTGAAATCTCCCTGGCCTGATCTTTCATCTGTAAGGAACAGTCCTTCTTAGCACTTCACTGTATTCCATGACTAGTCAACAGAGCCTCACAAATTTCTTTTTTCTCCACCTCTACACTTCTTTTCACGACTAAGTCAGTTCTCCCTCTTTCTCCAAAAAAACCCAAAAAAAGCCAGCAGTTGCCAAAGTTTAACCAGAGACTCACTTCTGGTGAATCTAGGATCAGTTAGGCTCCTGAAATAAGAAAGTTCTTTTCAGAATTACAAAATCAATTCAGAATCAAAACAATAACGCCAACATTCAAGTTTTAAAGAAAACTTTAGGATAATTAGTTGACACAGACTGAAATATGAAACTAGAAGATTTTTAAAATTATAATTATGATTTAAAAATGTACCTTTTTCTAAAAAGTTATAATTTTAAAACATACAGAAACTTCTCAGTTTAAGTGCACTAATACAGGTATGTCAAGTTTCCAAATCCAGTAACATTATGATGAGGAATTTATTGGTAAAAGTGACATCTAATGGTTAACCATAATAATACAACTTGTTAGATTATACAGATACCCAGATAAAAGAACAAAATTTCATTCTTACACACTTAAAGAAAAATAGCTGCCTATTTTGTGTAAGGCATTGTGCTAAACACAATGAAGTATTTTTAAATGTATAAACTCTAGTCCTTGACAGAAAATAACATAAAACTAGCAGAGGAAATTTGACATATACATGGCACTACTAATTATAATATCATATATGACCATATGGACCATAAATGGTCCAAAATATATGCTGTGAGAATCCACAGAGACATTAATTCTAGATTAAGTAACACTACAAAATGGTAAATGTGGGAAAATATAAAATTTCTTAATGTCTTGAAAAGATAACTGACTGTTTAATGCAAACATAAAGATAATTGCTAGGTATCATTAGATTTATAACATATGTAGAAGCACAATATAGATGACAAGAATAATACACATGAGGGGAGAGGTAGTAAGCAGTTGTATCACTGTAAATTCTCACATTGTATGTGAAGTGGTATTTATTATATTAATTCAAAGGGAAGTATATTAAATCATGGATGCATATTACAATCCCTGGATGCATACTACAATTCCTGATTCAAACACTGGAATACAAAGAGGTACAGTTGACATTTAACTCAACTTATAAGATGTTTTCAAAATACACACAGGTAAAGAATACTTTACTCAGAAATACAGAAAATACATAATAACAAAGTTAACATTTACAAATACTAAAATAAATAGCAAATATAACTATCATATAACAATTAGGAGAATATAGTAGAGACTGGTAGCAGAAATTCTAAAAGTGATGTCACTTAATTCCTAGAAATGATTAAATTCAAGATTAGAGAATTAAGCAATGCTACATTTCAGGAAAGCAGATGTGAAGTTAAAACCAAGATTTCTGAGATCTACCTATCCAAGTCACACAGACTTAGAAGACAAGAGAGAGCCCAGAAACAGACCTACCAGCTGTTAAGAGTCAGAGTCAGCTCATTTCTGACAAAGCAGCAAAGGCAATGCATTGAAGCTGTCTGTTCAAGTGTTGCTGTGCAACTGCACATCCACATATATAAAAATGAACCTAAACACAAACCTATGCCTTTAACCAAAATTAACTCTCTATTCTGTTCCACTAATCTATGTAACTGACTGTTATTTCACCAATACCGCACTGTTTTAAGTACTATATCTTTACAATAAATCTTGAAGCTGGGTAGTATCAGGCCCTGATTTCATTCCTCTCTTTCAATACTGAGTTGGCTGTTCTGGGTCTCTGAAATGCTGGAGTGTGTAAAGACAAAGGAGCCCTCCTACACTGTTGGTGGGAATGTAAACTGATGAAGCCACTATGGAAAACAGTAGGGAGGATCCTCAGAAAACTAAAAATACAATTACCATCAGCAATTGCACTCTTGGGCATTTATTTGAAGAAAACTAATTCAAAAAGATACATGCACCCCTATGTTCATAGAGCAGCACTATTTACAGTAGCCAAGACATGAAAGCAACCTAAGTGTCCCCAACAGATGAATGGGTAAAGAAGATGTGGTACATATACATAATGGAAATTACTCAACCATAAAAAAGGCATGAAATAATGCCATTTGCTGGACCGTGGATGGACTTAAAGAAGATCATACTAAATGAAATCAGACAAAGGCAAATATCATATGATATCACTTATATGTGGAATCTAAAATATAACACAAAGGAACTTATTTACCAAACAGAAACAGACACATAGAGATCAGAATTATGGTTGCCAAGGTGGAGAGGAATGAGGGAGGCATGGATGGGGAGTTTGGAATTAGCAGGTGCAAACTATTATATACAGAATAGATAAACGACAAGGTCCTACTGTATAGCACAGGGAACTATATCCAATATCATGTAATAAAATATAATGGAGAAAAAAATGAAAAACAGAACTCCCATATGATCCAGTAATTACACTTTTAGGTATTTATCTGAAGAAAATGAAAACTCTATCTCAGAGATAGAGTCAGCTGTACTACCATATTCACTGCAACGATTCACAATAGGGACTTCCCCGGTGGTCCAGTGGCAAAGATTCCTTGCTGTGGTCTGGGAACTAGGTCCCACATGGTGGAGCTGGGAGTCTGCATGCCACAGCTAAAGGATCCCAGGTGCCAAAACAAAGACTGAAGATTCTGCACACTGCAACTAAGACCTGGGGCAGCCAAATATTTTTTTAAAAACCAAACCTATATATTTAGAGAACAGGCTGATGGTTGCCAAAGGCAGGGAAGGTGGGAGAAAAATGGGTAATAGTCAAAAGGTAAAAGTTTCCAGTTAAAGGTCATAGTGAGAAAGACTTGGTATATTTCAAGCGGAGAAAAGACAGTGGCTGGAATGTCATAAAGAGAGGTGCCGTGTGAAAAGAGGCAGAGAGGCAGAAGCTAAGATCAAACCATGCAGGATCCCAAGTCCTGAATAACCAGCGTGGATTTCCACATAATTTCAATGGCAGTAACTGAGAGGATTTTAAACTTAAGCGAGTACGAGTGATCTGCTTTAAGAAGGATACCCTTAGATCATGGATGTTAGGATGCTGAGTAAAAGACCTTTCTGCCCCTCCCCCAAAAAGTGGAAAAACAAAAACAAACATCTTTGAAGAACATACACTCCGCAAAAAGTGAAGACACACAATGAATACAGGAATTGTATGTTTCTGGCCAAACAGAGGAAGGTCAAATTTACATAGGGAAGTTCAGTCAAAGCTAAGGACTTTCCAGTAGTCAGGTACAGAAGTGAGAGTTGGACCATAAAGAAGGCTGAGCACTGAAGAATTGATGCTTTCAAATTGTGGTGCTGAAGAAGACTCTTGAGAGTCCCCTGGACTGCAAGGAGAGGAAACCAGTCAATCCTAAAGGAAATCAACCCTATATATTCACTGGAAGGACTGATGCTGAAGCTAAAGCTCTAATACTCTGGCCACCTGATGCCAAGAGCCTACTCACTGCAAAAGACCCTGATGCTGGGAAAGACTGAAGGCAAAAGGAGAAGGGTGTGGCAGAGGATGAGATGGTTGGATAGCATCACCAACTCAATGGACATGCACTTGGGCAAATTCCAGGAGATAGTGAGGGACAGGGAGGGCTGGTGTTGCTGAAGTCCCTGGGGTTGCAAAGAGTCAGGCACGACTTAGCTACTGAACAACAACAGTGACGAAAGCAAGCCACTTGCCTAGAACTCCAGAAAAATTTGGGAGTAGAAGGCAGCAGGTATAGGGATAATTACAGATGTTGAATAAAAGATGTTATTTAATGTGTGTAAGAAGCAAACAGACCCAACTCCAGTGCCATCAGGTTATCAAACAGCTACCCATCCTCATCCTTGAGGAGATAGGAACATAGGCTCTGAATAAGCTGAACCAGAGACAGTGAAATCAAAGACAGCAAGTACAGAAGAGGATGAAAGTGAGGTAGGTAGGAGGTTTCCAGAGGGCAGGATCTACAGACACACAGGTGAAGAGAATGGCAAAAGGAAATGGTATGTGCAGGCATGTCTGCAGATATGGAGTAAAGCAACTTACTTCCCACATGAAGCCTTCCTTCTCTGAAAAAAGAGATTGATATTCTCTACAAGAGAAATGGGGATAAGAAAGGTGCGAGGGAAGTAAAGAAAGTGTTGTTAATCATCACTGAAAGCAGACAATGAACTGATCAGATAAATAAAATCTGATAGAGCGCCCAGACAACCACATAAGTTGGTTTCTAAGAGCCTACACACAGTGGCAGGAGCTCTGTTGTTTCCCTGTACTGGCAAGCATGCTGTTAAGAGTCAACTCACACGGGACTGGAGTTCTATCCACCTCATGCGAAGAGTTGACTCATTGGAAAAGACCCTGATGCTGGGAGGGATTGGGGGCAGGAGGAGAAGGGGACGACAGAGGATAAGATGGCCGGGTGGCATCACCGACTTGATGGACATGAGTTTGAGTGGACTCCAGGAGTTGGTGATGGACACGGAGGCCTGGCGTGCAACGATTCATGGGGTTGCAGAGTCAGACACGGCTGAGCGACTGAACTGAACTGATACAATGCAGGCACTGAAAGGATAAAGGGGTGTTCCTCCATCTACCTACATGCACTTATCTGACCTAATTTATGTACAGCACTGTACTAGATATTATAAAGAAATTTTAAAAGTTAGTGTACTCGGGTCAAGGAACTGGGAAGTTAATTATGGGAAGATAAAATAATTATAAATGGCAACAGAATAATAACTAGTTGAGGCAAACTTTAAATGCTGTAGAAGCTAAACTAAGGAGACAGATTACTGCAGGACAGCAATACGATGGAGAAAACGAAACCTGATAGAAAGCTCAAATGCCACATTTTAAATTTTAAGCTAACTTCAGGAAGGGCACGTGGAATGGGGAAAGGAAAGGAGGATACCTGAGCAAAAGTCACAAAGTATAATTAATAAAATAGTACAACTTGTGCATTAAAGAAAACACTTGCTGAAGTAAAAGTTTTACTGAGGAGAATAGGAAAAAAGACCACAAAATTAGACTAAGACTCCAGAATATCCTGATGACAGGATTATATACCCTGGAAGAAGGTATGTGAAGGAGGTTTCTGATCATCTACAAGTACCGCCTCTTAGCAGACTTCAGGGCACAGTGCAGGGAAAGAAAACAGGAACAGAGCCTGTGGCCTCCCTGAGTGGAAGAGACAGACCAGAGACAGCAGTATCCAGTTTTCAGCTCAGTATTTCATTTGGCAGAAATCAAAATTTTTAGTTAATTACTTTTCCTATGAATCAGATGTCAGATATGCCTCCCTTCCCATTATTATAATATTTAAGCTCATTCTATGAAATAGTATCTTTACTTAAGAACAAATAGTGACTTGTAATAGTATACTCATCTAATATTTTCCACTCTATTCTTCAAGGTCCAATTTTATAGGAATATTCTATTTAAAATGGGATTCTAATACCATAACTCCTCACTGTATCTAGTCATCTAAACCTGAGAAAAGTGTGTTTATTTAAGAAAATTTGACTTGAAATATGTTTAAATAATTAGAAAAAAACTGAGAGGGAAATGAACTGCAGACGAAGCCATGCCAACCAGCTGGAAGAGCAAACGACCAGCTCAGAACTTGCTAAAGACAACACCAACAGTCAGCACCAAGCCAAATGAGGCTTCTCCAGGTCACTCCTCCTCCTCTAAAAGCCCTGACTTCTGCAGATTGATGGAGTCTACACGAGAGAGGAAAGGAGAGAAACCCGTGGAAATTATCAGAAACTCCACAGGTCCTCAGGAAGCCTCTGGTAGACGTGTGAAAGCATGAGAAGGCAGGTGTCGGTCACCGGTGACTGGAGTGGCAGTGAATCTCACTGCTCACAGGCTTCTTCCCTTGGATTTCTCTGGGACACGGTTCAGACAATGAAGCTGCTCCTGCTCTGCTCTGACCCTGTAAGTGGAAACAACACTCCCAATCTGGAGGAACATCAAGGACCTCCTGACATGCAGACAAAAGCCAGGGATACCCAGGCTGCTAAGCAGCAGTGCCAGGAAAACCTCCTCAGGTGGTCTACCTCTCACCTGGAGGCACAACTTCACCATGGCTGGCATAACGACTGCCCAGGGAAAGACATCCAGGTGCTTCTGATGCCTGTCAGGATCACAAGCTTACTCCACAACCCCAGAACACTAGGCTGCTGCTCAAACTACAGGAAATCTCAGAGACACTGAATTGGGTGGCAGCCTAGACATCAATGTCCCAGACACAATGCAGGACCATTAGGAAACACTAACCAACCCCACCTTTGCTATCCAGCCCCCCTGATCATCAGCAAAGCGACAATGCCAGAGTATTTTTGAGGAACCTGAAAAGACTACTAGTTTTCTTGTGGGACACATTAATTTTTCAGGTCATTTACTTTATCCTCTGCAGGAAACTTCAAGATTAAGATTCCTGAAAAATAATTTCTGAGACAGGTAGCTAAACGTCACAGGGTACATCATTTCCTATAAGCCATTACAAAAAGAACTTTCTAGAAGAAGGCATATATACTTGGACTACTAAAAAATAAAAATGTGGAACTTAAAAAGTTCAACAAACAAACAAAAAAAACCCAACTGTAACTTTAAAATAGAGCCCAGAACCATCCCCAGAGATTCTGGCTTAATGTTCTTGTTAAGGAAAAAAAAAAATTCAGGTGCTCAGTCATGCTTGAGAACCAGTGTACTATCAGGAGCTTACCAGGTGTTGCCCTAAATCCCAAAGAATTTATTTAAAAGATGCAAACACTACAGCAACTAAGGTTTGCAACAGTATGTTTTTCATTAGGATTTGTTTAAAATACGCAAATGAATCAAGACAAAGTCTAACTTTGTATTGGTAGCTGTTCAGCTTTTAATTCACTTGGAAATAACTGAGACTACAACTTTTTATTTCAATAATCATAAAATAAAGTTTAACTTTCAAGTTACTCAAATGGAAGTTTCTGAACTAAAACAATCTAACATGAATACTGATCACAATTGGGAGCCTACTTATATGGGCAGAATAAGCATGTATGTATTTCAAAATAAAAACCATAAGGTATTTTGACATTACAGTAAGTGCAATATTTTTAAAATTTATTTTTAATTGAAGGATAATTGCTTTACAGTATTGTGTTGGTTTCTGCCAAATATCAACACGAATCATCCACAGGTATACACAGGTCCCCCCTCTCTTGAGCCTCCCTCCCAACCCCACCCTTCTAGGTTGTTACAGAGCCCTGTCCTGAGTGCCCTGAATCAGTACAGGGAAGCCTGGCGTGCTGCAGTCCATGGGGTCGCAGAGAGTCCAACACGACTAGGCGACTGAACTGAACTGAACTGGATCATACAGCAAACTCCCACTGGCTATCTATTTTACATATGGTAATGTTTGTTTCCACATTACTCTCTCCCTACATCCCACCCTCTCCTTCCTCCTCACCCCACACTGTGTCCTTAAGTCTGTTCTTTATGTCTGTGAGAGAACCCACACGCCACAACTAGGGAGTACTCCTCTCCAAAGCTAGAGAAAAGCTCACACGCAGCAACAAAGGCCCAGTGCAGCCAAAAATAAATAAATAATTTTTAAAAAGATAACATTGCTAATGGTAAATACCCCAAAAAACTTTTATACATATCAACAGCAAGCCCAAATAAATCAATCTCACTTGTTCCTACAAGTACTGGCCAGCTGAAGTAGATATAATCCATAATAATTTGAGAAGGGCTTCATGTCAAAACTCAATTGAAAATTAAGAACTTTATCTCTCTAACAGCATTTCTCAGATGCAGGTTTTTTTTTTCCATTTATTTTTATTAGTTGGAGGCTAATTACTTTACAATATTGTAGTGGTTTTTGTCATACATTGACACGAATTAGCCATAGATTTACATGTATTCCCCATCCCAATCCCCCCTCCCATCTCCCTCTCCACCTGATTCCTCTGGGTCTTCCCAGTGCACCAGGCCCAAGCACTTGTCTCATGCATCCAGCCTGGGCTGGTGATCTGTTTCACCCTAGATAATATACATGTTTTGATGCTGTTCTCTCAAAACATCCCACCCTCGCCTTCTCCCACAGAGTCCAGAATTCTGTTCTGTACATCTGTGTTTCTTTTTCTGTTTTGCATATAAGGTTATTGTTACCATCTTTCTAAATTCCATATATATGCGTTAGTATACTGTATTGGTCTTTAGCTTTCTGGCTTACTTCACTCTGTATGATGGGCTCCAGTTTCATCCATCTCATTAGAACTGGTTCAAATGAATTCTTTTTAATGGCTGAGTAATATTCCATGGTGTATATGTACCACAGCTTCCTTATCCATTCGTCTGCTGATGGGCATCTAGGTTGCTTCCATGTCCTGGCTATTATAAATAGTGCTGCGATGAACATTGAGGTGCCTCTTTCAGATCAGATGCAGTTTTGAAACAGAAAAGTAATCAATGAGCAGATAAATCAAGAATCTACCAAAAAACAAAAACTGAGATAGTTTTTTTATGTTTTCAAGCTGAGATAGTTTAGCCTTCATTAAGAGTATTTCTCTTTAAAAAAACCTTCCTATAGCTATTAAATATAAGAAAACCTTGTGTAATATCCCCACTGATGAGCATCAGCATGATCTGAACCTAGGCATGCTACCAATCAGTTGATCAGTTCTTTCCTCATCACATTTCACATTATTTTATTTTTAGTCAATAAACCACTTCTGAATCCTGAAGCCTCCGTACTTGGAGTAACTTTCAAGAAATGAGCTATTTAAAGGAAACAATAAACAAAGAGAAAAGACAACCTGTAGACTGAGAGAGATATCTGCAAATGACCTGACCAACAAGAGATTAGTCCGCAAAATTTACAGACAGCTCATAAGGCTTCACTGGTTGCTCAAATGGTAAAGAATCTGCTTGCAATGCGGGAGATCTGGATTAGATCCCTGGGCTGGGAAGATCCCTTGGAGAAGAGAATGGCAACCCACTCCAGTATGCCTGCCTGGAGAATTCCATAGACAGAGGAGCCTTGCGGGCTACAGTCCATGGGGTCGCGAAGAGTCAGACATGACTGAGCAACTAACACAAACACATATGAGGCTTAACACCACCCAAAAAAAATAACCCAATCAAAAAATGAGCAGAAAACCTAAGTAGACATTTTCCCAAAGAAGACATACAGATGGCCAAGAGGCATATGAAAAGATGTTCAACAGTGCTAGTTATTGGGGAAATGTAAATCAAAACTACACTGAGATATTGCTTCACAGCCATCAAAATGGCTATCATCAAAAAAATCCACAAACAATAAATGCTGGAAAGGGTGTGGAGAGAAGGGAATCCTCCTACACTGTTGGTGAGAATGTAAACTGGTATAGCGACTATGGAGAACAGTATGAAGGTTTTTTAAAAATTAAATACAGAGCTACCATATGACCCTGCAATCCCACTCCTGGTCATATGTCTGGAGAAAAACATAAGCCCAAAAGGATACATGTATCCCAATGTTCACTGCAGCACTGTTTACGACAGCCAAGACATGGAAGCAACCTAAAAGTTCACAGACAAAGGACTGGGTAATGGAAATGTGGTACATATATACAATGGAAAGTTATTCAGCCATGAAAATGAATGAAACAATGCCATTTGCATCAACATGGATGGACCTAGAGCTTGCCATACTGAGTGGAGTCAGACAGAGGAGGAGAAATACCATATGACATACTTATATGCAGAGTCTAAAAAGAAATTATACAAATAACTTATTTATAAAACAGATCCACAGACTTAGAGAAGAAACTTATGTCTGCCAGCAGGGAAGGATAGGAGGAAGAGATAGGGAGTTTGGGATCGACATGTACACACTGCTATATTTAAAAGGGATAACCAACAAGGTCCTACTGTATAGAACAGCAAACTGTCCAGTGTGGGTGGGAGGGGAGCCTGGGAGAGAATGGACACCTGTATATGTATGGCTGAGTTCCTTCACTGTCCACCTGAACTATCACAACAGTGTAATTGGCTATATTCCAATATAAAGTAAAGGGTTAAAAATAAGAAATTAGCTATTTCAAGCCAAAGTGAACTTATCCAGCAATGGGAACAGTAGAAGATTCCTTGAGACAATGACTGCCCCGTGTAACGCAAGGCAAAAACTTTAGCGATAAAGTTAGTCCCTGGTGACTCAGATGGTAAAGAATCCACCTGCAATGCAGCAGACCTGGGTTCAATCCCTGAGTTGGGATGATCCTCTGGCGAAGGGAATGGCTACCCACTCCAGTATTCTTGCCTGGAGAATTCCATTGACAGAGGAGCCTGATGGGCTACAGTCTATGGGGTTGCAAAGAATCAGACAAGGCTGAGCGACCAAGCACAGCACTGCACAACAAGCTCTCAATACACTTCTAAATATTTGTATGTATCTTTCTTTTGTTTACATAATAAAAGGAGAGGAAAGATGTCCTCTTTCTTTAAACTTTAAGTTTACTTAGCATACAAGGAGGTCAAATTACAAAAAGATACTAAAGGTTTTAAGTGGGTCTACCTTTCATTTAAATGCTTAGATGGTAACAAAAGAATAAAAAAATTACTAACCATAACAAAGTTGCTTTTAAAAATCATCAAGTAGCTAAAAAAAGTCATAAAGTTACAAATTAGAATGAATCGGAAATCTGTGTTCAGACCTCAAAAGTAATTTCAGCTCAAATACAACATACCTTAACTCACACACATGGTTCCACAGCACCTGTACTTAATTTCTTCTGTTATACTTTACTGCACTTGCTTCAGTAATTTGTTACCAAGTGTCTAGTATAAAGCAGTCTCAATAAATAACAATGTGAATGAATGAATGAACGCAAGATATTAAAACATATTCTACTTACTATAAGTAATGTCAATATATTTTAATGTGATCTCACAAAATTAACTTTATAAAAGCAGCTATTTAAAATGTGTTTACTAGACTTAAATGTTACTCAGCTTACAAAAAAGGAAATACTGTGTATAAGTTTTAAGCAACACACATTTTTCCAACTACTATACAAGAACACAGGGTAATCTGCTCAACATATTCCTCTCATCTCTAAAGAACAGATGAGTCCATATGATCCCTTAAAAACCCTATTATGACAGTATTCCATTGTCATTTCTATTCATCTGTTTCTTTAATTTCACATAAAGTTAGGCAAATATTAGCCATTTATGTATTGACTGAATAGAAAGCATGCTCCCAAAATACAATGAAAGATTAGCTAAATGTCTAAATATTTACTAGTTGTACATAAATTAATTTGTAAAATTGAGTTGAGTATCTAAGCCTAACAATTTGCTAAATTTGCCTACTAAATACATAATGCTCTCTATAAATATTTTCTTAATTTCCAAATAAATATTTTAACTTTCATAATACTTATTTGCATTTGTAAGTAATTTTAATATCAAACATTGTATAGTATTTTCACAATACAAACTACAGGCATACCTTGTCTCATTGCACTTTACCTTGTAGCCCCTCACAAATACTGTTTTAACAAATTGAAGGTGCATGGCAATCCTGCATTGAACAAGTCTATTGGTGCCATTTTTCCAACAGCATTCATTCTCTCTCTGTTTCTCTGTCACAGTTCGGTAATTATTGCAACATTTTAAGCTTTTTCATTATTCTTATATTTGTTAGCATGATCCGTGATCAGTGATCTTTGATGCTACTACTAAAACTCACTAAAGGCTCAGGTAATGGGTAGCATTTTTTAAGAATAAAGTATTTTTAAATTAAGGTATGTTCATTTTTTTGGGACATAATGTTATTGTACATGTAACAGACTACAGTATAGCCTCAATATAACTTTTAAATATATATATTGGGAAATCAAAAAACTCACAACTCGTTTTATTATATCTGCTTTATTGTGGTGGTCTAGAACAAAACCCACAGTATCTCTGAGGTATGCCTATAAATAGCTTTTCAAGAATTTTCTAACTGGAAAATCAGTAATAGCAGGCACACATATGCACATAAAAAAATCTTAAGGGAGTACATATGTTTAAGACATTAAATGTGAGTTATTACATCACACTGCTGGGTATTTAGATTTGAATTTTATCTCCCTTCCATTATGTTCATTTCTATCATTTCAACTCTAATCACAGAGATCTCAAATTTTAATGTTACATGGATTATATTCTCTTGACTACTACGACTTCTTTCACTTTTTATGAGAGTATGCATATGTGTTGAGGGGTCTGGTGGTGCTACAAGGAGGTCAGACCTTACACAATTAAAAGGAAGACTGCCATGCTTTTAAGATGATCATATGTATGATTTTTAAAAGTGGGATAGTATACATAAAGAACTTTGTGAAATGGTTGAGACTTAGTAAACATACGACACCTATTTTTATCATGATACTCAGTTATGTAACAAACCTGTAGATACCAAAACATTTCAAAACTCAAGACCAAAGGAGAACAGACCACTGTACCAAAGGAGATTTAAACTTTTTGAACTTCTGACAATGCCACTGAAAGAAAGTAACTGAAAGTCATCACATAAGAAGTAGTGCTAGCAATTAAACTCTCTCAGATGGGGAAACTGAGGCCAGGCAAGGCAAATTTAAATAATTCGTCCAAGCTCACTTTGCTAGTAAATGACAGAGGTGAGATTCAGACCCAAACCACCACCCTCAAACTCTGCTGGTATACTACCTCTAATCAATTACCAAAAATCTAATCAACCTATAAAGAAATTCACTATTGAGTCCAAGTTAAGGTTTTGAAACAGTGAAACTGTTTTTTCAAGTCTGACTCTTCTCCTTAACATTTTCCCCTTTCCAGACACAGCCTCTTTGCTTTTCAACTGAAGGGTGGTTGGAGAAGGGCATGGCAACCCACTACAGAGTTCTTGCCTGGAGAATTCTCATGGACAGAGAAGCCTGGAGGGCTACAGTCCATGGCGTCCCAAAGAGTCAGACACAACTGAAGCGTTTTATCAGAGAGGTAGGTAAACAAAATCTGGGCTTCAGGCAACAGTAGGACAGCATTCCATACTTTATTATGAATGCTAAAATTCTTAATTACATTCAATTAGTATCTCGATTTAGGGATGCCAAAGGATATGAACGTCTCTCTTACACACTATCTGAACAGCCCTTAAAGGAAAAGAGGGTACAATTACGAAAGGGTGAAAGTGCGAACACACAGGGCAATTCATGGAAACATGCAACATGACATCCATTCAAAGTATCAACATAATGATATCCTAGGAATACCGCATATGAAATAAAGAGATAATTTTAACACTTTAATTGATTTTTCTTTGTAAAGCTGGGAACATTTACATGTATGTTTATTTAAGCACCTTGCAACAGGTAACTGAAAAAATAAATTGCCCAATTACAAAATATAAAAGGGAGATTCTGTTTTCATATAAACAACATATAAGTGGGAAAAGTACCACAAAAACAACAGAGATCCTCTGTTAATCATGCATTGAGTTAAGCAAGAAAAATATTTTATTGAGTCTGTCATAATCATATTT